>NW_026125974.1:0-447709 GCF_943737965.1 Phodopus roborovskii | reverse complement strand
AAAAAACTGGAAGAAATGAACAAATTTCATAAAGAAAGTACAGAAAGCCAAGAAAAAACAATTAAACAGGTGAAGGAAATGGTTCAAGACTTGAAAACTGAAATAGGGGCAATAAAGAAAACACAAACTGAAGAAATACTGGAAATAGAAAAACTGAGCAAATGATCTGGAACTATAGATGCAAACATAAACAACAGAATTCAAGAGATGGAAGAGAGAACCTCAGGGGCAGAAGATAAACTAGAGGAAATAGATTCATGTACCAAAGAAAATCGTAAATCCAACAAATCCTTAACACAAAACATCCAAGAAATGTGGGGCACCGTGAAAAGGCCAAACCTAAGAATAATAGGCATAGACGAAGGTGAGGAAGCCCAGCTCAAAGGTGCTAAAAACATATTCAACAAAATCATGGAGGAAAAGTTTCCCAATCTGAAGAAGGACATGCACATGAAAGTACAAGAAGCATACCGAACCCCAAATAGACTGGACCAAAGAAAAAAGACCCCTTGGCACATAATAATCAAAACACCTAACATACAGAATAAAGAAAGAATATTAAGAGCAGCGAAGGAAAAAGGGCAGGTCACATATAAAGGCAGACCTATAAAAATTAAACCTGAAATTTCCGTGGAAACCTTCAAGGCCAGAAAATCCTGGATAGATGTTCTGCAAGTACTAAGAGTCCATGGATGCCAGCTCAGGCTACTATAACCAGCAAAATTCTCAATCACTATAGATGGAGAAAACAAGATATTTAATGACAAAGCCAGATTTTCACAATACGTATCTACCACTCCAGCCCTAAACCACGGATGTTAACTATGCCCATAAAGTCATAAGCAACAGATAATCCCACTTCACCAGAAACCAAGAGTGAAGCAGGACAAATTTATTCACAATGCCACTGTCAACAACAAATCTAATACAAACAACCATTAACAATCAATGATCCTTACTCTCCCTCAATATTTGTGGTCTTGACTGGTCTATAAAAAGACACAGGCTAACAGAATGAATATAAAGACAGAATCCATCCTTCTGCTGCATGCAAGAAACACATCTAATTTTCAAAGATAGATATTACATCAGGGTAAAGGCCTAGGAAAAGATTTTCCTTTCAAATGGGCCCAAGAAGCAAGCAGGTGTGGCTATCCCAATGTCTAACAAGTTAGACTTCAAACCAAAATTAATCAAAAGAGATGAAGACGGTCATTTTGTATTCATCGCAGGAGAAATCCATCAACACAAAGTCTCAATTCTGAACATCTATGCCCCAAATACAAAGGCACCCAGATTAATAAAAGAAACGCTACTAAAACTCAAACCTCAAATAAAGCCTCACACACTTATAGTGGAAGACTTCAACACCCCACTCTCACCACTAAACAGGACCACCAGTCAGAAACTCAACAAAGAAACAAAAGAACTAATAGAAGTTATGTCTCCACTGGGTTTAACAGACATCTATAGAACATTCCATCCAACCACAAAAGAATATACCTTCTTCTCTGCTACACATGGATCCTTCTTTAAAATCGATCACATACTAGGTGGCATAACAAACCTCAACAGATACAAAGGAATTGGAATAGTCCCCTGTATCTTATCAGACCACCATGATTTAAAATTGGAATTCAACAACACAAATTGCAAAAACCGTACAAACTCATGGAAAGTGAACAAAGCGCAATTGCTCCATACCTGGGTCAAAGAAGAAATAAAGAAAGAAATTAAGAACTTTCTAAAATTTAATGAGAATGAAGACACAACATACCCGAACTTATGGGACACCTTTAAAACAGTGTTACCAGGGTAGTTCATTGTACTAAGTGCTCATATGAAGAAAACAGATGATAGTCACATAAGAGAATTAACAGCCCAACTGAAAGCCTTAGAACAAAATGAACTAAACTCACCCCAGAGGAGTAGACACCAGCAAATAATCAATTTGAGGGCTGAAATCAATAAATAGAAACCAGGAAAAAAATACAAAAATTCAATGCAACAGAGTTGGTTTTTCAAGCAAATCAACAAGATAGACAAACCTTTATCCAAACTAATGAAAAAGCAAACAGAGGGAGAACATGCAAATTAATAAAATCAGAAATGAAAATGGGACATAACAACAGACACATAGGAAATGCAGACATCTTTCAGATCATCATTTGAAAAAGTGTACTCTAAAAAATTTGAAAATTGAAAGGAAATGGACAAATTTCTGGATAACTATCATTTACAAAAAATTAAATAAAAAAGGAAAACAACTTAAATTTAAATAGACCTATAAACCCAAATGAAATAGAAGCAGTCATTGAAAGCCTTCCAAAAAAAAAAGGTCCGGGCCAGATGGCTTCAGTGCAGAATTCTACCAGATATTCAAATTGTTCCACACAATAGAAACAAAAGGTTAATTACCAAACTCTTTCTACGAGGCCACAATGAACTTGGTACCCAAGCCTCACAAAGATACAACTAAGAAAGAAAACTATAAACCAATATCCCTCATGAACATGGATGCAAAAATACTCAATACAATACTGGCAAACCAAATCCAGAAATACATCAGAGAAATCATCCACCATGACCAAGTAGGCTTCATCCCTGTGTTGCAGAGATGGTTTAATATATGAAAATCTATCAGTGTGATCCACCATATAAACAAACTGAAAAAGAAAAACCATATGATCATCTCCATAGTTACTGAAAAAGCCTTTGACGAAATTCAACATCCGTTCATGATAAAGGTCTTGGAGAGATCAGGGATAACAGGAACATAGCTAAGTATAATAAGAACAATATACAGCAAACCAACAGCCCACATCAAACTGAATGGAGAGTAGCTTAAGGCGAATCCTCTAAAATCAGGAACAAGACAAGGCTGCCCTCTCTCTCCATATCTCTTCAATATTGTACTTGAAGTTCTAGCTAAACCTATAAGATAACAAAAGGAGATCAAGGGGATCCAAATTGGAAAGGAAGAAGTCAAACTGTCTCTATGTCTCTATTTGCAGATGATATGACAGTTTACATAAGTGACCCAATAAACTCTACCAGGGAACTTCTACAGGTGATAAACACCTTTAGCAAACTAGCAGGATATAAGATAAACTCAAAAGAATTAGTAGTCCTACTTTATTCAAATGAAAAAGAGGCCGAGAAAGAAATCAGAGAAACATCAACGTTTACAATAGCCACAAACAACATAAAGTATCATGGAGTAATGCTTGCCAAACAAGTGAAGGACCTATATAATTAAGAACTTTTTGTCTTTAAGAAAGAAATTAAAGAAGATACCAGAAAATGGAAAGATCTTCCATGCTCTTGGAAAGGTAGGATAAACAGTAAAAATGGCAATCTTGGCAAAAGCAATCTACAGATTCAATGCAATCCCCTTTAAAATCCCAGCACAATTCTTCACTGATCTTGAATGGATAATAATCAACTTTATATGGAAAAACAAAAGACCCAGGATAGCCAAAACAACCCTGTACAATAAAAGAACTTCAGGAGGAATCACCATCCCTGACTTTAAGCTCTACTATAGAGCTATAGTTCTGAAAACAGCATGATACTGGCACAAAAATACACAGGTAGGTAGACAAATGGAATCGAATAAAAGTTCCTGATATTAACCCACACACCTATGAACACCTGATTTTCGACAACATAGCTAAAGGAATACAATGGAGGGAGGAAAGCATATTCAACAAATGGTGCTGGCATAATTCGATGATGGTTTGTAGAAGACTGCAAATGTCTATCGCCATGCACAAAACTCAAGTCCAAATGGATCAAAGACCCCAACATCAATCCAGCCATACTGAACCTCTTAGAAGAGAAAGTAGATGGTACCTTTGAACAAATTGGTATAGGAGACCGCTTCTTGAACATAACTCCAGTAGCACAGACACTGAGATCAACAATTAATAAACGGGATCTCCTCAAACTTAGAAGCTTCTGTAAGGTAACTCCAGTAGCACAGACACTGAGATCAACAATTAATAAATGGGATCTCCTCAAACTTAGAAGCTTTTGTAAGGCAAAGGACACAGTGGAGAATACCAAACGGCAGCTCACAGACTGGGAAAAGATTTTCACCAATCCTATATCTGACAAAGGGCTGATCTCCAAAACATGCAAAGAAGTCAATAAACTAGTCAACAAAACACAAAATAATCCTACTAAAAATGGGGTATAGAACTGAAGAAAGAATTCTCAATAGAGGAAATCAAAAAAGCTGAAAGACAAGTAAGTGCTCAAAATCCTTAGCTATCAGGGAAATGCAAATCAAAACAACTTTGATGATACCATATTACTCCTGCCAGATTGGCTAAAATTAGAAACACCAATGAAAACTTATGCTGGACAGGATTTGGTGAAAGGGGAACACCCCTCCACTGCTGGTGGGAGTGAAATCTTGTACAGCTATTTTGTAGATGAGTATGGTGGTTCCTCAGGATGATGGGAATTAGTTTACCACAGGACCCGGCAATCCCCCTCTTAGGAATATACCCAAATGATCCACATTAATGCAACAAAGACATGTGATCAACTGTGTTCATAGCAGAAGTATTTGTAATAGCAAGAAGCTGGAAGCAACCTAGATTCCCCTCAACTGAAGAATGGATAAAGAAAATGTGGCATATATACACAATGGAATACTACTACGCAGAAAAAAAAATAATGGAATCTTGAAAGTCACAGGTAGGTGGATGGAACTTGAAGAAACCATCCTGAATGAGGTAACCCAGTCACAAAAAGAGGAACATGGTATGTACTCGCTCATATATGGATTTTAGACCTAGAGCAAAGGATCACCAGCTTATAATTCACACCAACAGAGGAACTAGGATACAAGGTGTATTCTAAGAGATTCATATAAGGGCCCTCACAGAAGGGGGTAGGGACAAGTCTCCAGAGCACATGCGAAGTGGGGGGAGCAGTGAATGGAGTGAGAACCAGGAAACAGAGAATAGGAGGAGAGGAAAGCACATGGAACTAGGAAGATTGAGTCAGGGTAGGAATAGAACAAAGAAGAGGGAGAGAGAGAGAGAGAGAGAGAGAGAGAGAGAGAGAGAGAGAGAGAGAGAGAGAGAGAGAGAGAGATTGGGAGAGAGAGAATGAGAGAGAGAGAGAGAGAGAGAGAGAGAGAGAGAGGTTTGAAGAGAAAACTGAACCTAAAGAAAGGTTGGACCTACAAGACTGACTCCAACTAACATTTTGAGAAACCGTGGAAAGGCTACCATAAATACCCTTCCTTGATAATGAGATCAACAACTAACTTATCCACCATCATGGAGCCCTCATCTAGTATCTGTTGGAAACAGAAGCAAAGACCCATAACTAAACACTGAGTCGAACTAGAATCCAGATGCAGAGAAAGAGGACAAGACCAGGTTTCAGAAACACATAGAGACAGCAGACCTCAACTAGGAGGAGCTAACAGGTCCCCCAGACTGTTAGCTGGGAATCCAGCATGGGACTGACTCAGACCCCCTGAACAGGGTTCTCAGCTAGAAGGCCTGCGCAGTTTAAGGGATCTCAGACAGTGGAACCAGAATGTATTCCTGGTGCACAAAAGTACCTTTTGAATACATCCCCCATGGAGGGATACTCCCTTAACCTAGAGATATGAGAGAAGTCCTAGTCCCTATTTCAAATTACTTGGCAGATTTACATGACCCCACCTGGATGTTGTAACCCCTACATGTGGAATGCAGGTGGAGGATGTGAGGGGAGGGTGTTCATGGTGCATGTGATGAGGGAGAGAGTGTAAGAGGGAATGAGGGAGTGAGGGAGGTAGAGGGAACTGGGATCAACATATAAAATGAGTAAAATAAATAAAAATGCTTAAGAGCACAAAGTCACATAATCATATCCTTTCATTTTTGCTAACTTTAATATTAGTTATAATAGATTCATTCTTGTTATTTATGAGTGAAATTCATCCCATCTTGCATTTCATTGTATGAACAGGCCACAGTCTGTTTTACCATTTTCTTGTTGACGATTTACCAGTTTCCATTCCTTTAACATTTTATTTACCACTAAATGATGGATAGTATCATATACCTGGGCAACAGAATCACATATGTTGGGAACTGATGAAAATGTTGGCTTAGAGGGTTGAAGTTGAGGAAACAGCAACAGAGTTTAGTTTAGAACTATACTTGAGATGAGTATTTTTTTGTCACCAACTCACAGTTGTAATGGAAATCTCACTTTGTAAGACATTCTTAGTATGAAGGATAAATGGCAAGCTGGTTAACCTTGTCTCTTCATCAAAATTATTAATAAAGTTGTCAGCTGCATACAATGTACAGTGAATATAATGTTCACAGTCCAAAGATTTATGGATATTGGAACATAGCAAAGAATTTATTTTGCAGCCAAGGATTTTCATTCATAGATTCATAGTTAGCATAGTGTGTGCAGTAGGATGGAACTGAAAATTCTAGGTTTTCTTTTTTTTCAGTATTTACTATTAACAAGTGGTTTAAATCTTGATTTTTCACTTGCTGAAAATATGACCATGGCAAAATGCCTACTTTCTTTGTATTTCAGGTAATTTTACACACACACACACACACACACACACACACAGAGAGAGAGAGAGAGAGAGAGAGAACTACTAATAATTATTACAATACAATTTGGCAAACAGGGAGCTAATTTTCCAGGATGAATTCCTTTGAAAGAGTATGTTACTATACATTTAGATGAGAGCTTCTGGAGACTTCTGGATACCTTACCAGAAGGTTAAAATATAAGCTTGTATTCAAACAAACTGGACTAGTGAGAAATGATAATGGGTGCTTGAGTCAGCATACCAAGAAACCTCCAAATTGTGACAGTGCTGAGAAGGCAAAGCTGAGGAAAAAAAATAGTCTGTATGGATGTTCGCTTCTCGACACCATTATTTAATTATTTCCTTGGTTAGAAAATTGAATAAGGACTATCTGCCACAGAAAATTGAATATAAAACTACTTTGCATTATCAGAGAAGTAAACCCTTATAAAAAGTGTTATTGTATGAGAATAATCTACATAGGCATGGTTGTCTCTGATAAAGAACAGCCAGGTAAATAAAGATGGTGGAATGGTCATGTTCTCTTTTATTTGTTCTGTGTCCTGGAAAGGCTTAACTGGACAGTACTCCATAACTAAACCATAAAGAAGTTTATGCCCTGCTCGTGTGCTTAACAAACACACACCAAACATATACTATGAGCTGTGTTCTGCTATAGGGAGTGAACCAGATAAAATCCTTTGTACAGAGATTATAGTCATATCAAGGGAACTAGAATGTGTAGAACAAATATAATAGAAGGATACTGCTTGCTATAAATTCCATTATTTCTATCAGGAGATCTGTGTAGTGGAGAAATAAATATACCCTTTGGAGTTAAAGAAAATCAGGGTGGTGATGAAGTCCTGCAAAATGAGGGTACTAGACAGAAGAGTCTTCACTGAGGAAGAAGGTTTGTTTAAAGGTTTGTAAAATGCAGAAAAAAAGCTAGTGATATGAATATCTAGGGGGTAGATTACTAAAGGCAAATTGTTATGTCTCGGAGATGTCTGACAGGACCATTACCAGGGAACAGCAAACAGGCCTCTGTGGCTAGAGCAATGAACAAGGGTATAAGTTAATGAGAGGTCAAATCAAGAGACAGTAGATGAAACATTACAGATGCCCTTGTTCACCATCACAAGGACACTGGTTTTTCTCTGAGTGAGATGGGAATCTACAGAAGAACATTTAACAGAGAAACACAAACCATGATTTTTCTGGTTTGAGTTGTAGCCTTGTAAAAGCATGAGCAGACAGCCCCATCATGCAATGCAAAACATCCGACTTACAGAATCATAGGGCCCTCATCTAGTAGCTGATATAAAGTGAAGCTCACACCCACAGCTAAACACTGAGCCAAACTCATGGAATCCAGTTGCAGAGAGGGAAGAGAGATAAGAAAAAATGGTCCAGACCAGGCTACAGAAGCCCACAGAGACAGATGACCTGAACAAATGGGAGCTCATGAACCTCAGACTGATAGTTGGGAAACCAGCATAGGACAGAGACAGATCCCAGGAATGTGGGTCTCAGATGGCCTGGGCAGTCTAAGGAACCTCTGACAGTGGAACCAGGATGTATCCCTGGTGCACAAAAGGACTTTGGGAGCACATTCCCCATTGAGGGATACTCCCTTATTCTTGAGGCGGGAGGGAGGGCCTAGTCCCTACTCCAAATGACTTAACAGATTTAGAGGACCCCTTCTGGAAGGCATCACCCTACATGTAGAGTGTGGGGATGGGATGGGAGGGTGGTCAGGGGACCTGGGAGGTTGGGAGAGAGGGAGGGAGAGTGAACTGGGATCGATATGTAAAATAAGAAAAATAAATATAAAAAAGCGTATTCCAACTTCTGAATTTTGTTGATGGCTTGCTAATATTTTCTACTATATTGTATATTACCAAAATTTATTTTATTTTAAAATTATAATGATCTTTAGAAAAATGAACACATCACAGTACCTATGTAAAAGCACATGATTCTCTCTGAGAAAAGTATATTTATTACAAAGAGATGTACTGAAAAGGAAAGGCTACCCAGTTTCTAGTGAGGGCTCAAATCGCTATGCTTATTAGCAACATCCTGCTGCTTTTTAGGTAATGACAGGCATTTCATAAGCAGAGGTAAGCACTCAAGAATTGCCTAATTGGAGCTTCTTTTGGAAAACGATGAAGAAATTCTTTGTTCTTTACTAAGTTACTAGAAAGAAATATAATTTTAACAGTGGTTTGAAAATTAGAGAGAAAGTCATTGTGTAAAGTATTTCTGATTGTTCTATAAACACTGAAACTAGTATAGGTTATTTACTTGGAAAGAGAATGGTGGTGGGAAATGTGTTTACCAAGAAAAATATTCATTGACATTCAAGGAAATTTATTTCAAGTGTATCTCTTTCATGGCCCTTCTTCTAAGAAGTCACAAACTAGCCCAGGGATCCTTCTTTAAGCAGCTATATTCCTCTGTATCCAACTTCATCAATGGCTGTAAGAGAACTTTTTTTTTTGCAACAAGCACCACAAAGACATAGTGGCTTTAGACAATAGTCTTTTGCATATATGGATGACTAATTTGTTCCAGAATCAGCTATGCTGGATTAACTCTATTTCACAGAGTTGTAGGTAGATTCACTTTTATTACAGTCTATTGGCAAGTGATAGTACAGCTCTCTGGTGCTGTCACCTTGGTGAATAACTATAATAACTGGTGAGTGTTTTATCTTTCAAGTGGGTAGCCTGCTTTTATTCATCAAGCAATGGCCAAAAGCCTCCTAAAAGGACCAGGAAAGCGCCAGCTCCAATGTGCAACCATATTTCAAGTCCTCATTAAGCACTGTCTATTTTCCAAGACAAGTCATATGACCAAGGCTACAATCAAAATAAGGAGTGTTATGTGTAGCTTCAAGAGTCTGTTAAAGGATTTCCAGAATTTATTTAGGTATAGGATAGGGGCAAACACTCATTGATATACAACCAATTAGATGCTGCCACTAATCAGCTGCATTTGTCCAGTTGTTCCACCTAGGGGTGAAAAGCAACTGTAAGCTGCTTCTCCACCACCTGTGCCATTCCAACCCCTTAAGAAAGCATGAGAGAAAGAGAGCTCTGTACCATCACCAACAGCTTTTAAGCTTTCATGTAGGCAGACAAGATCATGCCCTAGGGCTTGCTGCCCCCAAAATCACTAGCTTTATGGATCGAAACCCCACAAGAGAGGAGGCTATCAGCCAAGAATTTATATATAGGATGGAAATTACTACAACCATTTTTGTTTTGTTTTGTTTTGAAATGGGGTCTTTATATGTACTCCTGGGTGCTCTGGAACTCACTATGTAGATCAGTCTAACATCAAACTCACAGAAATCAAACTGCCTCTGCTTCCCAAGTGCTGAAATTAAACGTGTGTCCCAGTGCCACTTTTGTAAAATGTCTGCATCATACAATTGTTAAAGACAGAATTCTTGCTTCCCCTTTTCTGCACTCTGAGCATTCAATATGTTTTGTGCTCTAAAGAAGAACCAAAGATATTTGTAGATTCTGAACCAGAGTTACTCATTTTAGCAAAATATAAAGAGAGAGATTCCAAAAGAATCCCAAACCTCAGCATCCCACCTCCCCTCAAAACAAAAAGAAAACCAACAATATGAATCTTAGCAGAAGCTAAGCAATTTTTCCCACTGTCAGGTTCCTGCAAAGGCTGTCAGCAACATTCTTAAACTAAAGTGCCAATGGCACTCCAGCTCTGTCCCCAGAGAATTCACACACGTCATCTCCTTGAATATTTTTATCACATATTCCCTACATCAATGATTCTTCAATTTGCTGTGGCTTGAAAAATGGCAGAAGGGGAAAGTTTAAGAACTCTCCCATATATACAGACATCTGGCTAAATCAGGCAAGGCCTACAGATCACTTTATCAAAGCCTAGCTTTCTGCATGTTTAGTATTTTACCCAAGAACTTCAAAAGTACTGCTTTCTTAGAGAACAAAACTGTTTCCAATCCCTCTTCAATATACTGCTATGATCCAACATTGATTATTCCAAATAGCTTAGTGTAGGCCTGGCACTAACACAAATATGCAGCCAAATCTCGTTTAAAGCTGTACTTTCACTGCCTTCAATAGCTCTAACTGCGATCTCTAGGTAGAAGTATTATGATAGGGAGTAAAGCAAAATCAAGCATGGAAAGACTAGAGTCTCTTTTGTTTTAAATTCTAAACTTGTTCTGAGTTTGACAGCTGCTCCAAATGGTCCATCTGGCCTTAGTTGGCTCAGAAGGCTGAAATCTCAGAAGGATATGTGTTTGTGTAGAAAATGGAACACCCTAATTAATACTTGCATCCTTTATCCAAAGAAATAGTTCTGGACCAGTCAGAGGAACTTGAACACTTGGGCCATCACACCTATTCCCTACTGATGTGTGCTTTCATCCCTATAGTTTCTGGACTATAGTAACAAAAGGCAATTCAAGAATGTGCTGGTTTAGCTGGGGCAGTGGTGGCACATGCCTTTAATCCCAGCATTCTGGAGGCAGAGGCAGATGGATCTCTGTGAGCCAGAGGCCAGCCTGGTCTACAAGAGCTAGTTCTAGGACAGCTTCCAAAGCCATAGAAAAACCCTGTCTCCAAAAACAACAACAACAAAAAACAAAAATCAAAATCAAAAAACAAAAACAAAACAAAATAAAAAACAAACAACAACAACAAAAAACCCAAAAAACAAAAAAGAAGGGGTTGATTGTAGGTTCTTTAATGTGTAGTGGATATTAAGTCTGCCTGATATCTCACAGCCTTTTTTCCTGTCTCACAGACATTTTTCCTGTGGGTTGGAAAGGAAATAATCCACCCAGCCTGTAGTCAGCCTGCAAGGCTTTCATGCTGGAAATAGTGAGAACAAATTGTCAGGGAAACTATTTCTTAGGATGTTGGCAGAGATGTATATTTCAAAATCAACTGGAAAACTTCAAATGAGAAGGTACCAATGTTATTTGATTTTTCTTGTATTTAGGGGAGAAACTAAACTTCTGAAAAATGAAAACAAACAAAAATAAATACCCAAAACTAACCCTTCTGTTGGCAGGATGGGAGGAGAGGAGGGAGGGGAACTTGGGCTGGAATGTAAATAAATAAATAAATAAATAAATAAATAAATAAATAAATAAAATGAAAAGAGAGAGAGAGAGAAAAAAAAGAAACCAACTTAGAAATCACCACACACAACTTTCTTGTTTGAAATGAGTTTGAAATTTGCAAAGCATGCTGGTAACTTGCCCAGACTGCATCTCTCAATCCCTTCCAACTAAACCCAAACAAACAAACAAACAAACAAAAATCTCCACAACCAACTATAAAACACCATATTTTATGTGTTTCTCAAATAGTACGAGTAAAAGTTCTTCATTGGCTGGAATGACCTTTCTCTCCTCCCTCCTCACCTACTCTGTGAACTTCACAGACTCAACTCAACTCAACCTCCTCTTCTATCTTCAGGCCATTTCCCCAACACTGGCCTTGCTCCCTTTCTTTGTCCTCCTTTCCTTCTTTGTCCATCACTGCCATTTACTAGCTTAAATATCCTCTTTGATACATTATTATATTCCATATTGTTTAATCACCAGCCTTCCAAATGACAGACTATTTCTGTCTGACCAGAATATAAACCCCGCAAGGTTAAAGTCTGTGTTTTGCTTTCTTTGTTTGATGCCTAGCATAATGCATGGTTCAAAGAAAATACTCAATAATCATTAATCAAGTAAGTGATGAATGAATCACACTTACTTAAATGACGCCAAGAATACAACTTGGCTATTTTTTAATACTGTTCATTAATTTACTAACTTACTCCTTACTAATCGCCTACTACAAGTCAGATGCTGTGACATGTTGTAGATACATGAACATGGGCCAAATTAATGTAGTTCCTGCCCTCCTAGGGAGAAAGTCTAAAATTAACAAACCTTATTTCTAGGTATGGTCATATAGCAACAAAAAATTCTGTTGCCTCAGAATTTCTAAGGTGTTATATTACAGGATCACTGTGCCTTTCTGGGATGGGGCAAGGTTTTTCTAAGAGCAAATACTTTCTAAGGACAATAATACCTAATACTTTATACCAATGGTGACACCAAGAGACATGCCAAAGTAGGTAGGGAAAAGCCTAGGGAGGCCCATATCACACATAGAACTACAGGCAACAAAGGAATGTTGGTAGCAGGAAAAATAGTCTTCTCTTGAGAAGATCACACCAACTGGTTATCTAATACCAAATGGTCAGCACTGGAAACATACATACAAACAATATCATACTGAGCAGGTTATTTACATTTAGGAATATAGATGTACAATTAATGGAAAAAAGAGGCTGTGTATTTGAAAGAGAGGAAGACCATATGGGAAGACTGAGAGGGAGGAAAGTTAAGGGAGAAATGATGTAATTATACTATAATATCAAAAATAAAAGTAAAATTTAAGAAAGTAGAAAAGAGTTAATTAAAGTAATGAAATACGGGGTAGTGTCAGTGCTGTAACATCTTTCCTATTCTAAAGATGGGAGAAGATCTTTCACCCTGGCTCTTGTGATAGAACAGACTGATATCTTTTCCTGATGCCATGAATTTACTGTGCTGCTGAAATTTCAATAAGTTTACCAGGATCAGAAAAGAAGAATTCTTCTGAAAGCATCTCATGTGTCCTCAGTAGTTTTGCTAGAAAATCCAACGAGGGGGGGGTGGAATCAGGAAGGTTAATAGTTGATTAACGTGTTTCAAGACAAAAATACCTTAGATCTTAATGGGCCAAATAAATGGTGGGAAAGGTAGCCAAATATGAGTCAACTTGGCAGCATGTCAGAGAGTAAGAATATCTTCTTAAATATGGGAATCATTGGAATAAAAAACTGATGGGAGATGTCATTCTATAAATATGTTTCTCATACTGGTTAATGAATAAAGCACTGTTGGCCAATAGGAAAGCAAGATAGGTGGGACTAGGAGACAAGGATGAAAGAGGAAGTCATAAGGAGGAGTCAACATGGAGAGATGGGGGAGAGCAGATTCTCCGGTAAGATGAGACCATGTGGAAATAATTAGATTAATAGAAATGGGTTAATACTTAAGACAGAGCTAGCTGATAAGAAACTAGTAACTGGCCAACAGAATTACATCGAATACAGAGTCTCTATGCTGTATTTGGGGCTGGAGCAATGGCGGGACAAGACAAGCGGCAGGTGAAAAAACTACTTGTAACAAAGAAACTCCATGGGATATAATGCTGGAGATGATGACCAAGAGAAGATGGTAAGATGTTTCAGAAGGGTCTGTTATTCACATGGAATGATTGGGTATGTGACGTCACTTAGAAATTTTGGGGAACTTGAGCTCAAGTCAAGCATTAGAGTGCTTCCAGTGATAAAAAGCACTTGTAGCTAAAATTCACTGTTCAGTCACATAAAACCCTCTACCATTCCCTAGACCTCCAGTCTTCACTAATGGTCAAATCAGTCACAGGAATAGGGGAATTCCACAAACATGTGGATGAACTGTGGAAAAAACAATGTGTTCTATATTGCTTCACAGGTTTAAGACAAAGTTGAGGACTGAGATAGAAGACAGGAAAAAAATGTTGAACTGTCTATGAGATAGGTTTTGTTACAGAACAAACATTTTTTTTAAAAATTTATAATGCAACATTTTAATGTATATATCACCTTTGCTTTAGTCATCTGTTCAATTATAAAGCATGTATGTGAGTTTGTGTGGAGGGGGATGTCACATGTCCTGGCATATTATTACTGACAATCAGTGGAATACTCAGATGTCCTCCAAGTGAAGGGAACACAGAGCCAACTGAATATGTTCAATGGCAGTGATTGCCAGACAACCAAGTCATTGTTTATTCAGACCCTCTGCATCTTAACTTATTCATAAGATTATCAAAAAAACACCAGCATGTGCATACATGCAAACATATGCTTACTATGGTACCTTCTGGTCATAAGCCTCTTTGCAAATTTTCTAATACACTATGCCATCTCTGTGAGCAATCATTTTTACTACAGCATGAATGGGGGGAAAGTAACAACAATAACTAAAGAGAGTTCTGTATTTATCATGTCTAAAGTGGGATAAACAATTTATACAGGTAGTGCTTCATCTTGTCCTTATTTAATATTTGAAAAGGGCAACTAAAGATGTTCTTATTTTAGAAATGAGTAAAAAAGGCTTAGAGAAATGGGGAGGAATGAAAGCCCTAACACTGAAATCCAGGCTTGCCTATAGTGTATCTTCATACATGCATTCTAAACTTTCCAGAGTCTGCTGGGAAATTTTATTAAACAGTAGATATATGATATTAGGGAAATCACGTTTATTTATGGTACATACCATATTATTACAACATTTCCCCTATATTAAAACTCTAGCAATTGCACACAATAATTCACTGCAGTACATGCTCCATAATATCCTCTCTAGCCCATGCTCATGTAAGCAATCCTACCTAGTGGGTCACACACAAATAAAGACATTAAGTAAGAGTCAGACTTGTTGAGGGGGAAAAACTAGTTTCAGGAAGAAAGGGGATGCTGAAATAAGATACTTGGGAGGTGACAATGACCAAACTTTATTATGTGGATGCATGAAAATTACAATAAATAAATAAAGCAAGCAAAAAATAATACTAAAGTTTTCTGTAAATTTTCATGCTTGGATTCTATTTCTGTTCTGCTTTATATTATACATGGTCTCATGTGGCAGGTCCATGACTGTTCATTTATTTATTAATAGGCAGTAAGGACTCGTTAATCATCGAATTTCAGCCCCATGAATTTTAGGTGCTGAGCATAATGCAATGAGACCGAACAAGTGCCTGTATCCATGGTGTGTACATGCTCTTTGCTACTTTCCCATACATCTTTACCCATTCACTCTGCTGAAAACCTTCAATATACTCACATGTAAATGTATTTATAATTGTATATATAATTTTTCATACTTATAAAAGAAGAAAAGAAGCCCTTAAATAGATAAGATGGTTAAATAAATGACTGACACATTGAGGTGACTATTACTAAGTCATTAGAGATTGCTTATGGAATGAGGGTATGCATCAGTGGTAGATTGCTTGCCTAATGTGTGTAGAACTAGATTCAGTCTGTACCACTGCAAAGAAGATATGTTCACAATAGATTTTTAAGACCCTAAGAAATGACATAGCATAGAATGACATAAAACTTGCATCTCAATTCTCTTTGCATACAAATAAAGGTGTTTGTCCATAGATGTAAGCGGAAATGAAAGTGAAGTGTATTCATAAATTTCTTAACAACAGTTATTTATTGGACAGTGAACAGAAATAATGATTCTGTCTTTCTATAAATATGTAAAATGTACCTGTGTATTCTGTACAGAGTGTCACAGTAGGCTTTGGAGCAGTTGGACCATCTGTTCAGGAACTGTAGTGTTTATAAATTAATAATACTTATGTATATGTATATGTAAGTATATAGTTGGGATTTTTCATTTTCCATGACGCGTGCTTTAATCCCACTTTCTCTCCATCACACATATGAGTCACTTCTTTTCACGGTCAGTTGAGAGTTGACTATGCTTAATAATAGCCTGAAAACACATGGAGGAAGAGAAATCTGCTGGTGGCAGAAGGTTAACCACTATGTGTTCAAAGCCAAGTATAAAATTATTTTAAATTATACCCTCTTTGTTTATCTTTCTGAGTTCCTGATTGTCTCTACAGGAAAGTATCACTGATCAGTGGCCATTTACTTAGCAATAGTTTTGCCTGTTGCTACAGAGTCATAATAGCTCCCTAGAATGAATAACACATTTACAAAACTCAAAATCTCATTTTGCAAATAAGTGATGTCTCTTTTCATTGCAATGGGCAGTTGCAAGTTAAATGCCTTCTGTTTTAACATTATCTGCTCATAGTTTCTCACCAGCACTTTGGCTGTCTATTAAATTGTAAAATATGTGTTTGTGCATCTTGCAGTTTAATGGCATGCCATGACGGTAGTAAGTAATAGCTAGAGTGAAATAAGCAAATGAACCTGTTTGGCACGAAGGCATTGAGTGGATTATAATTTCTATTAACTAAAATGGATCAGCAATTATGTAGCTCAGAAAAGCTGTGGGTATTTCTGGCATCTGTACTGAAATACGTAAGTGACAAAGTACATTATTCTATTTGTTATTCCACAAAATGTTTTAGAAGGTGTCAGTGATAGGACACTTTCTTCAATTTGAGGATAGAAGTTTCATATTTACCTTTTGGAAGTATAAGACTAAATTAAGCTGTACAATAATTTCCTTGGTATTTATTTCACCTGTGTCACAGCTGCAAGTCTTCTCTATATTGTGATCTTATTTTGCAAACACCAGGGATAGCATGGTACATGCTCTAACACTTGTCATCACATTAAATATAACACAACTGAAAATAAGCTCAAGCAAAGGGATTGCATCTCAATTCTTTTCTGGAACTGGATTTTGGAGAAATCATCCAACCAGCATGAGAGTGAGTATGCTGAATACTAAATAAAACTCACGCTCACAGAGCAATGAAGCCAATGGCTCAATGTACTCTTCAAAATGAAAAAATACATATGTGTACAGTTCTAAGGAGCTGAGGGCATTCGCTAAGGACAGTTTTCATTATTTAACCAGTATTTGCTACAGTATAAGACCTGCCTTACATATAAATGATAGAATATTGAGGGTCTCCCATATTATCAGTCTTGATACTTTCAATCACAACATTTTTTCTTAATGCACTTTCTTTCCAACTGTATAGTGGAATGGCAAAATTTCTTTTATCACAGAATTATCTGGTCCATAAGACCTTTGGAGAATCTCTCAAGCCAGGGTATTTCTTACCTTTGGCAGAGATGCCCTGGACCCTGAACTCTGGGTAGTCATTGTCAGGACTGTTGTGATGCCAAGAGCAACCCTGGCAGGGGCCGCATCCATGTTTATCCAAAAGGAGACCCAGGACAAGATGACTATCAAAAGGCTTGGTATGTACATCTGGATCAAATAATATCCCATCTGGCGTTCCAGGTGAAACTTGACCTCAATGCAGGTAAACTTGCCTGAAAACAGAAAAGGATCATTTGAAGTCTTAATTGAAATAATTTTCCCCATTCTACTTTCCTATTCTATTTTGATAAAGGAAGAACACCAGAAGCAGACTGTGAAGATTGCAGACAAATGCTCACCTTACATGATCAATTGAAGTTTTCCAATTCTTCTAGTAATGGAAATAATAGTATAGGCATAAGGGAGCTAAAGAGTTTTCAGGCTGAAATCATATAATATGGATCTAGTCCAGATTATTTAAATAGGACTTTGGCATTTGCAAGACTGACAAAAATTTTTAAGAATGCTTGGGCTATATGTGACATATAACACATAATGTGTAACCATTAAGATATACTATATACAGTGCAATATATAAAATTTCAAGTAATATGGAACAGTTGAAACCAATTTGTGTGTGTGTGTGTGTGTGTGTGTGTGTGTGTGTGTGTGTGTGCTGGGTTCACATGTGTGTTTATGCTTGTGGAACCAGAGATCAACCTCAGGTGCCTTTCACCTTGGTTTTTGAGGCAGTCTTTCACTGGAACCTGGGGCTCTCAAATTAGAGTAGGGACTACCTGTGTCCACCTCCCCACTGCTGGAGTTATAATCATGTGCCACCGTTCCCTGGGTGCTGAGGATTGATCTAAGGTTCACAGGCTTGAATGACAAGAACTTCACTGAATGAACTAAGACTCCAGTCCCTCAACACCTTCTAAGTGGTTACAAGACCATCTGGAGTATTTGGATAACTGTATATCTTTATATTTTCAATGGTAAAGCCAAAGAGTACATTTATAGAATATGTGTACACCCTGGTTTTTGCGAAATCTTTCTACCCTTTTGGAAATTCTTGAAGACACTTAAGAGTATTCATTCCTAGAAAATGTTTATAACATTAAGTCATCTATAAAAATGAAGGCATAAGAAGATGCTATAACTTTTATCATTACTAGGAAGAGGTTGATGTTCTTGCATATTTACACATTTTTTCTCCTTTGTTGGCTTTGAGTTAGACTCTGGAAGGTTATTTGTATTATTTTATGCAAAGAATAAAGATTTGGGAAGAATTCCTTGGAATCAGGTTTTATTGACTTCATAAGCAGCTGTTGTTGGCTCCTCTGGGCTGTTTGGCTCTCAAGAAACCCAAGGCATGTACTGATGACTACCTCGCTACCAACAGACTTCATGTTGTCAACAAACCAGAGCATTTGCAATAAAAGACACAATATTTCCTGGACCCGTATAATCTTCCAGGAAACAACAGATACCCACTTGTTGCCACTACTTCAACTTCGGCCCACCACATAGGTCTTTCAGTGCTAAAAATAGCACCTGACTTTAGAGCCAGCTGAATTCTCTCAAGATGATGCTCATCCATACTCATATTGTTCTCCAGGACTGCAGAGAACATCTCTATTTCTGGGTTTCCACAGACCTATGTCATTATCATGTTCTTTAGCCAATGTCAGGAATGCAAATTGAACTAAGAGTTCAATGTGAAGAGTGGATGCAAGGAACAGCCATGATCTATGTTTTCTCCACAACTAATGAGGTCTTCTACACTTTTCCTCAGACTCAGTTGACAGCAAACTCTCAGGGAGGACAGGACCAGGTTACAAAGAACCAACAGACACAACTGACCTGAACAAGGAGGAACTAATGGGACCCTAGACTGATAGCTGGGAATCCAGCATTGGACCAACTCAGACCCCATGAACATGGGTCTCAGTTAGAAGGCCTGGGCAGTCTAAGGAACCTCTGACAGTAGAACCAGGATGTATCCCTGGTGCACAAAAGGACTTTGGGAGCACATTCCCCATGGAGGGATACTCCCTTAACCTAGAGGCTGGAGGGAGGGCCTAGTCCCTACTCCAAATGACTTGACAGATATAGAGGACCCCTCCTGGAAGGCATCACCCTACATGTGGAGTGGGGGGTATGGGATGGTAGGGTGGTCGGTAGGCATGGGAGGGTTGAAGAAAGGGAGGGAGGGAGACGGAACTGGGATGGATATGTAAAATAAAAATAAAAAACGAAAAATAAATAAGTAAATAAATAAATAAGCAAAGGATTCCTTATTCTTTCTTCTGTGTTTTGGGGGAGATGAGCTGCTGCACTCAGAGGCCTATCCCATGGCTTCAGGAACCCTATATGAAGAGGATTCCTTTAACCTCCATTTGCTTCATGAATGGGCAACTATTAAGATAATAGGATTCTGATTTGATATGTAAATTAGAGCAGTTGGAGTTAGCAAGTGAAAGGAAAGCTTACCAGTGTTGTAATGCTTTGTGCAGTAGCCAAGCTCCTTTTCTTCTTTCAAAATAAATTGGGGCAGGGTAAGTCCTTCAGCCACTTGCACGGGACCATCACTTAACCACTCAAATATCAGGTCATTCATGGTGTACCCAACTGGAGGAAAGAAATAGTAACAAACCATGTATCTTTCCTAGAAAACAGCAAAATCTATAGACAGAAGTTGACAAGCAGGGAAAACATTTCAAGTCCAGTCTTAACAAGAACTACAGCCATCGCAACAACCACATATCATCACATGCAGAGAAACTGAACACAGCAAGATATTTCTGATTAGTGTGTGTGTATGTGTGTGTGATTAACAAGAAAAAAGGAGTTTATAAGATCTTTCATCTCCTGCTTCTTTATTCACTAACTCTCTCTGAAGAACAAACAAGTAAACAAACAGCAAAACCCTTTGAAGATTTTCTTCACTTGAAAGAGCTGTGTCTATGACAGTTCAATAAGACAATCCAATTCAAGGTGCCTGTCTTAGTATTTCAAATGAAACCATTCCTTTTGAAATGTTTAATGAGAATGAATTCATTATAGGCCAGCCTGCTAGTATTACCAGTGCACATTTGGCTCCTTATGGAATGTTAGCTTGACTTGTAGTAAACTTATGTTAATTACTGAATGTAAATTCTCAGTCATTTCAGCAAATGTGAAAGGCTATAGGCAAATCATTTAAGAGGACCTTGCATGATACGTAACCAAGAACACTGATACAGGAGCTGAGTGTTATCACCATTGATACAGTTCTTGCCTAACATGGAAAAGGTCCTAGGTTCAATCCCAAACACTATGTTAAACAGCAAGTGGTGGCACATGGCTGTAGAGGAGTAGGCAGGAATATCAGAAATTCAAGGTTATCCTTTACTACATAGTATGTCTAATGCCAGACAAGTCTACATGAGACCCTTTCTCAAAACAAAAACAAATCACGTAAGAACAGTTATATGTTCACTGCTAAATTGCCTCACTCATTATTCTCATGAAGTAAAGCAGGCTCCCTATTTCATAAGGTCCAATTGTTATATGGTTAGAATCATAGAAATCATAGCTAATTGGATCATTAATTGTCAGTGTGTCTGCACATTTCTCCATTCCAGAAATGACAACTAGTATTTTGCCATTCATTATTTCTCTGACCTCCTTGTTTTTATTTCTTGATGTTTGAACTGTGGAAGGCAAACTAGTGTGAACAAACAATGTTCTACGAAGATTGAGCTGGCTAATAACTGTGGCATATTTATAGTTTGTAAATTCTTATTCTTGCTTACTACAAAATAGAAACTCACTGACCCCATCTAAAAATCCATGGTAAATTGATTTGGTGTTTATTTTTTTCATCTTTATATAAAGCAGCAAACTGGAATATGGCTCATGTTTAAATATTGATAGTCCAAATATGCAATGGCTAACTTATCTCCCCCATTGCTAATCTATATGAATATATTCTAGCTATCTCCAACAAATACTTAATGGGACAAAGCAAATATGCTGACTGAAGTTTTTTAAATCTTAGATAAGACTCTTTTGATATATCTGAGTCCCACTTTACTGTAAATCAATATCACTTACTATGTTTTTGGATTCTGTAAATAGAGAAATTGACAAGTGCAAGCCATAGGAAATTTCCTGTATCTTATACTGCAAATCCCCTTACCTTGGAGGCACAACAATTTATGGCACATGTCAATGATTTTAGTGGCAACAAAGTCAGAGCATAAAGGAGACAAAGGAGATGGTATTGCTCTATTTACTTCAACATGTCTTAGTGTAGCCATTGCTTATCTAAGGAAGATGCCAATTCTTATTCCATGTCAATTTATGCCCTTTAACATTCTATTCATTTGTTTATACATTTTGTATTGCTGAGTATCAAAACCAGAGCCTTGAGTATTTTAGGTGAGTATATTCCTACTGAGCTTTTGTCCTCTCCTTTTTGAATTCTCTTATGGCTAAGGGCCTTGTGTCTGTTCTCAAAGCAACCATCCCTTCCTTCCAGTGTTCCTTTGGATACTTTGATCTATATGAGTATATGACAAAAGAAATATAATTTTGTAATTAAACCATGATTCTTTATAAAAGAAAGCAAGCTAATAATCACAATTATCAAAGGGAAAATTTTCGTTTCATAGAAAATATTACTAAACCAGACTTGGGTTTGTTTTTGTCTGAAAGGAAATTTCTTTAACATTTTGAACTGAAAGTTTGTCTTGCTGTACTAATAATGAGCTTTTCCTATTAAACATTTACCCTCCATTAAGACCTTGGGCGTTGGCAAATTTGTGGAGAGTAAGCCTTGCAAATATTTATTCCTTATTGGTATACTAAAAGTGGTATGCCAATGGTTACCATAGGCAAGTAGTATTAATAACAGTTACTTACAACTCTCCAGCTGCATTGTACATGTTTGAACATCCATTGGAAAGTTCTTCAGGTCCATGGGACAAGATAAAGTCAAGGTGAGCCTTAACAAAGAAAAAGAAGTAAAACTTACTTTAGAATCTGTGAAGTGTAATCCTTGAGAGACAAAAAACCATCTATGATTAACAAAATATAATGATTCAAATATTGAAATCTAAGTTCTCAAGGCAATATTTTTTAAAAACTTTTATTTAAAAGTTTTTATTTTATTTTATATAACAACCACAGTACCCCCTTCCTCTTCTTTCCCTCCTTCCCCTCCTCTGGGCTTCTCCCCTCCTTCCTCCAACCCAACTCCCACCATCTACTCCTCAGAAAGGGTAAGGCCTTCCCTGGGGAGTCAATGAAGTCTGGTACATCAAGTTAAGGGAGGACCAAGTCCCTCCCCCTGTAACAAGGTTGAGCAAGGTATCCCTCCATAGGAAATAGGCAACAAAAAAAATCAGTTCATGCACAAGAATTAAATCCTGATACCACCACCAGTGGTCCCCACAGACTGCCTAAGCTACAGAACTGTCACCCACAGAAGAACAGCTATAGACAACTTTTCAAAATATTTTCACATTTCATTAAGGCCTCACATCCAGATTCTGAGTATTTCTCACAGATTTGGATTCTCTCCACCAATGATGCTCATCTCATGTTATAATGTTATAATATAAACAATGAGCTCTCACCCACAATGATGAACGAAGACCTAAGGTTTATGTTGTTTAATAATTATATCCCAGACATATGTACCATGATGTGAATGGAAAAGCATCACTTTTCCTTCCATCAAATGGAGAAATACTTGGCTTTACACACTTTTCATTTACTAATTCACATGGATTTATTAGCAACATATTGGGCCATTCATTCTAGGATTTTTACAGTTACAGAGCAAATAATCATTGAGTGAGAGAAACCCACTTAAAGATACATGTTTGTACGGTCTTTATCTCTCTACATCAGTGGAGGTGACTCTGATCGATTTCCTCCTTGAACTATTCTGAGCTCCAGCCTTCTCCACATTGGGCCTTAAAACAGGATACACATTGAGTTACCATATCTTTTTCACACTTTTCCTTTTGGTTTGTCATGGGAATAGTGATCATCTCTGAAATTCTTTGTACTTTTAAGATTCAAAGACACCAATTAGTACTGATAATCAACAGATCTAGGTTCCTTTCCCAATACTGCTTAAAACTACATTTGTACCAAAGTAAAATATTAAAACTTGCTAAATATTTGCTCCTCACTGATTACATTAGGAAGTAGGATATATGATTTTCATTCCCATTTGATACTAATAATTCATGGCTCCATGTTTTGCTTGTTGTATATCAATCATTTTTCATATCCAAAGATTCATGTAACTGTCTCATGTAACTCAGTCTCCCTTGCCATTATGCTCATCCTCAGTTTACCATTTAATTTGCTTCTCTTTGTTTTTTGTGCTTCATTTTGTATTTTTTTTTTACAAGCACAAGTAAATTATAAAATACATTTTTTGCCATGAAAGACTTGAGATTTGAAGTGAGAATAAAGAGTTCATGTTGACGGTTGCCAAAGCCATAAAAATACAACAGTAATAGGTACAAGCATGACATAAAGCAACAATTACAGAAAAATGTATTCAATCTTGGAAACAAATGCACCCCATGCTAAAAGTAGATATTTCTAGTTGTTGTATATACTATAGTTATTTTTTGTTTGTTTTTATTCTTTATTTATTCTGTAGTATCTGTGTTGACAAGTATAGGCTATTTAAAATTGTTCATAAAATCCATTATCAGCTTTCTCATCGTCAGGAAATGAAAAGTTTCTTTTCAAGATAATAGTTTAGAGGTAAAATTAGAAAATCCTATTTTATTCCATATTTTTCTATTATAATTGTATTATCAGATCTTGTGGTGTACCTCAGTGCTAAATGCATAAGATGTCTTGTTGAGGGCACAATGAGAATCCAAACTCCATAGTTGCAAAGAAGGTGTGGTTTGTTTAAAGAACTGGCTTAAAATATAACTTTTAAGAATAAAACCAATATTTACCAATTTGAAGTTCATTTGTAGATGTGAATATAAGGGTATCTACATATTTCCCATGTATGAAGACTTGTTTTGGAAAAAGCAGGTGTTTTGCTATTAATATCATAAACCCTTCAAAATAAGGACAATGAACAAAGAAAGAAAACAATCTGTAACTAATAAATGAATGAATAACTAACTAGCTGATTTTTAAAAATGGAATAGGGCTAACTCAAAAAGATCCACAGATTTAAAATGAATTTGTTTTTCTTTTCCACTTTCAAAGACATAATGTTTTCATCATGAAATAATACATTCTTCTCGATTTTTTCTTATAAATATTGCCATAAACAAGTACAAAGCCTTAATTAGGAAGAAAGGGGTGGTTTTCTGTGAGACTTACTTACAATATTTTGAATTTAATAAATAATGTGTTGTACATTTCAAAATTGCTGAGAGTAAATTCCAAATATTCTCACCATAAATAAGCATTTGAGGGTGATGAATAAATTAACTAGCTTCATTTAATTACTTCATATTGTATACATAAATCACAATATCACTTTAGCCCCCCAAATATATACACAGCTATAGTTTTTCAATGAAAAAAGAAAGAAACGGAAAAACTACAATGGTTGGCATATAGCAATATTCAGATAGTGTGGATAATTAAAGTGGATCAACACCAGAAAATCTGGAAAATTCATTATAATCATTATAATTTTGAAAGCCTTAACTTTGAGAAATTAGAAAATAGTAATAGAGGTGGGTGTAGTTTAAAGACTGTGCAGTTGCTATTGTGACAACTCAACTCTGTTATTCATCACTATAGGCTCCCTGCACTGGATTCTTTTGCAAAGTGAACTATCCACATTTGTTCAGGGAGCAGAGAACTCACGTAATTACTCCTGCCATTGTGTCAGATCTAACAATCCCAACTGACACAGAATTTTATTAACAGCACAGATGACTGAACACACTGAGGAAAAATCCCCACAAATATGAAACGATCTCCGAATCCTGTTTAAGAGCTCACAAGTTAGTTTTTCTCCCTTGCTTACCTGCATTTCCTTTAAGACAAGTTTTTCATCTAGAACACAATGAGCTCCAATAATCAAACAGAGGGCTAGCAGCTGTACACTTTGTTAAATCATGTCATTGAGCAAGTAAATGGGAAGGGACTATTAAATTTAATTGGTTTTACATGAATTGCAGGGTTTCAAATTTATGATGTCTGATTTAACATACATCTGGAAGACTAACATAGGTTTCTTCTCCTCACCACCACTTTTCTTTGACATATATACTAAACAGAGTAAATGACAGAAACCTAAAATTTCAGTTTGATGACGTTTTAGATTTACATCTACCCATGTAATAAATACTCTGATCCAGACATACAACATTCACATCACCCCCAGAAAATTTCTTTGTGCCTTATTCTCAGACCAGAACCTCCTAAAATAACTACACCTCATTGTTATGAAAAAGACTAAATGTGATTCAAATTAAATAAATAAATAAACAAACAAACACTGTATTATTTGTACTAAGATGCATAAATTAATTATACTAAGTAGGTTTTAAATGAAAACTCAATCATAAATATCCATAATAAATGTTGATGTGTTTCACAGTGTTAAATATTTTATTTAAAATTCAAGTGTTATTCTTTTTTCTGAAATGCAGAATTTACATTATCAGGCACTGCCTATAACATGCCACATTTGTTCTTTTCTCCATAGCCTGAAATAGTAAGACCACAGCACCTAAAGCCAGTGCTCCTGCTTCCTTTAAGCTAAATAACTCATTTCCTAAAGCATTATCGTTCATTTTCAAACAGCCAATGAATGCATATGGATGTACTTACATACACAGAGAATCTCCATTCTTATTGTTCAGAAAAAAGGAACAAAATTCCAAGAGACCATGGATCTTTACTGAGAATAAGAAGCTGAGCAAGCATTTAGACTTTAAGGAAAGTGCAGAAAAACTGTTTCCCCACCTTCCATATGATTTCCTTTCCTTCTCCTTATTCTGTTCTCCTTGTTGAGAAACCCAATTCTTGAGGTTATAGTTTGCTTAACACTTAAATTATTTGTAGATTATGGTATTACAAATAGTTTAGTATCTTTATCCTGTTTAAAATAAAATATTTTTGTGTTTTTAATTTTTTTTTGTAACCTTTCTCTTTTACTACAATCCAAGTACATAAAGGCAGACATTTTTTTACACATTCTAAAAACAAGTCCTTGCACAAAGTAGACATTCAATAAATATTTGATGAACAAATGAATGCATCAGCATCGTGGAACTGTATGGCAAATTTTCACACTTTCATTCTATGGGACTAGGAAATTACAATGGCTTTAGAAGGAAGAAGCTGGTTATCAAAGCCCACAGAGTATAACTAAATTACAGGAGTAGCAAAGGAATGCAGGAAAGCTTGCCTGAGCCCTTTTGTTAGTTGCTAGCAATTTTTTCATTAGAAATAAACTGAATAAACTCAAAGCAAAGTGCCAAAATACACTGTCTGTCCTCGAGCCACAATGATGCAGCTAGATCCATAACCAAAGCTGATCCTGCACCATGAAAACAAAAGAAATCAATAATTTAAAACATCATCATAATGGCAGACAGGTTTCTTTAGTCTTAAAGGAATTAAGACTCATATGAAGCTAAGTGTTAAAACTGGGGATCGATTCCAGTGAGAATTTTGAAGCAAAGGAACCAATTTTGAAGAAAGTGAACTTTCAGGTAGAAATACACATTTCAATGGATGATCTACTTGCCCCAAAGCAAATATTTTCAATGTGCTATTTGGAAAGAGTTACTTTAATGGTTACAACAATCTGTCTTGCTTAGAGAGAGAGAGGGTAGAGGATTCTTCTGTTTCCAGAAGGTAAAAGGAGCTTCCTGGGTATTGTTTCTTTGTTAGGGACCAGGTTTTCTGCACAGCAAACAGTGGAACATGACTACAACATGTGGTGTTCTTTTAGTGTCAAAATACTTAAGAAAAATAGATAAATGGATCATGATAATAATAACAAGAACCATTATTTTGTGGATGCAAGCTGTACGTCAAGCACTCTCATTCTCAAACAATCATCGAAAATCATTATGCAATGGAAAAATAATTATAAAATTATCTCAGATTCTGATAAAAACCAAATTAAAGCTCACAGAAACCACACTTAACTGATACCAAAGTTTATTGACTTCTCATCTACCATATTTCTTCTTTCAGGAAAGAATCCCTTACCAAGCTATTAATCCTCCCTTGTTTTTGAAGCCAGCAGAGTTAGTCAGATATCTTCATTGTCTTTATCTCCTTGGTGATATTAGCTTCATATTTTCTTGGGCATCAGAACTATTATGACTTTGGAGACCTGGTGGTAGTTACAGTGTACTCATAAAGAACTGGATTCTGAATCTCCTAGCTTCCTTGCTTATGTACCTACTTATACTGCTTTATATATAGGTGATTCCAAACTGTTATTAAGGATAACCAGAAATAATGCTTTCCTCTTGTAGGTTAATTTAGCCCCTCGAAGCTGATGAGAACCTAAAGAATGAGTAATAGCATTTTTTAAAATTAGGGACTTCCTGGCAAATAGCACATAACGGTTATATAGCTATTGCACTCCCACTGGGCTTTGTGCTGGCTAGTTTTTATGCTGATGTCATTTGGGAAGAAGTATTCTGATTAGAGAAAAATGCCTTCATAGTCTGTAGAACTTTTCCTTGATTGACGATTGATATAGGAAGGCTCAAATTACTACAGTGTAAACAACCATGTCTAGTGGTCCTGAGTTCTATGAGAAAGCAGGCTAAGCAAGTCATAAGGAGCAAGTTAGAAAGTATCACTCCTTTATGACCTCTGCATCAGTTCCTGCCTCCAGGTTCCTGCCTTGAGTTATTGCCCTCACTTGACTATTTTCTTCCCTGAGTTATTTTTGATCATGGTGTTTTACCACAGCACTAGAAACACTAACTAACTAAGATTACTTTATTGTTAAACATTTTAGAATATAATCAATTATTTCCTTGAGAACATAAAGAGTATCTTACTGTAAAGTTTAGACCTGTTAAAATGTTCCTCTGAGGATCTTAAAATTTTTGAAACATGTGACAGTCTAGTATTAGAATGATTGGACAGGATACAATTAGAATTGAATATGACTGTCATCAGAACCCATCTAGACTCTAAAAGTAGCAGTATCCCAGGAGCAAGTTAGAAGTCAAGTTAAAACTGCATCATTAGGATCTTGGGAGATAGCTTAAAAAGAATAAGGTTCCATTTACAGCACCTACAAGGTTCCATTTACAGCACCTACATGGCAGCTGACAACTCAAAATGAATGCAGGCAAAACATTCACAAATATAAAATAAAACCAATAAATCCCTTTTAAAGTACATCATTAATAACACTCACCCATTGAGAAAGGGAATGAAAGAAGTGATAGGAAATTAGTGGATTAAAATATTCTGCTAGCCAGGTTGGCCTTGGCATTTCAACTTTTAATTTTTGGTCTATATGAGCAGCATCTGAAGGGCTTTTGTGAGAATTCACATTCTCTGGTACTTTTTATGGGAAGTCCATGTAGGTATGTTGGCATCCCAGGGGTTATTTTAAGAACCACTACTTCAAACACCCCAAGGGATGACCTCACTGTCAAATAATAAAGTAAAAGGCGGGGTTGGTAAAGGAAACATGAAAAACTTGAGAATGGAATCTATAACTTTTCAGAACCATAGCCACTGTTTTGGGGGAAATCTTATTTTATATCAGGGTAGGGCACATAGCTCCAGGTTGGCTTCTATGTGATTGTATTAGGACAATGAGACAAGAGGGAGGTAATAAGGTCATATTAGAGAACATATTGACAGAATCAGGGCAATGAAGCTAAGATTAGTTAACTGGCAACCAACAATAAGTGCAGCAAGAAGCCCAGGAGATCTATTGGGAAGAGGAGATGTTGTTAGGCAAGACTCCACCTAGTCTATAACTGTATATTAGCAATTGTTTGCCAATAGTTGGGGGTATCTTATGTCAAACACTTGGAATAAAAATTTCCTCAAGGAGAAATTTACACTTTGATATGGAAATATTTAATAGCTGAGAGTCTATTCTTCGACGTTTTTGAGGTAGGGTATCACTGTGTAGTTCTGGCTGGACTAGAGATCACCACGCTGACCAGACTACTCTTAAACTCAGAGAGATCTGTCTGTCTCTGTCCTAAGTGCCTGAATTAAAGGCATTCACACTACACCAGTATTCTTCAAATTTAAAATGGTTTTCTCAATTCTCCATTTAAAGAGTCTTGACCTAAATAGTCTTTTCTGGATAATGTAAGTTATACCTCTAAACAGAATGAGCCTACCATTGGAACTTAGATAAGCACACACACTGAATAACATCCTAATTAATTGATGCTTCATAACTGAAAAGGAAGGTACACACACAAGGAGCCTTATAATAACACAAAACAACTATTAGCCCAATGGCCAGACAAAGAAAAAATAAAAAGTTTAAAATCATTCTCATGGAAACAGTGTAGTGACATTCCTGTTTTGAGTTCACTCATCACATACACTATGGAAAACATGCTGTTTACTCCATGCCTCATTTCTTTTCATGATCTCCTGGCCCATGGACAAGCACAGGGATGACTATATCAGATAAGGCTCTTCACATAAGTATTGTGTAAATTATTAGTAGTTGAGTTCTAGAAGAATCTCAATTTGCCCTCTATCCTACCAATTCCTGGCTGTTAATGTAATCAACCAATAAACATTTAATAACAGGCTCTAATGACTACTAAATGAAAAGCTAAAGAGATGTTTTAAGTACTAATAGTCATGCTTGTCTATGTGTAAACCAGCTGATAGATTCCTGGGTTTGCTACGCACATTTCCAAGAGCAGACTCTGATACTGAAAGTCTCATAGGGAGGTAGGAAACTAGACACAATTAAAGCAACAACAACCCAGGCCTTAGAATAGTGCAGCTGGGCAGCAGAGCCATTTCATGTTTTCACTGTTGTCTTAGACTGGCCAAAATCTACAACTTAGTCATAAGCTGTGAGATTACATTTTCCTCTCAGTTGATTCCAAATAAGCAACCCTGCTGTTTTGTTTCTTCCTTCTGAACTTGGAATGTGAAGGAGAGTAAAGGCAACATTGCCTGGATCCTCAGCTGTTCTTTTTCTCTTTCCGGCCTCAAATTTCAGTGACTGAGTAGAAAGGACCGTGTTTACCAAACATTAAACAGACATCAGAGGAAATACCCATATGCATTGAGCAATACCAGCTAGGAGGGACAAAATTATAATAACTCTCCCATCTGTGTGTGGTCTTTTCAAAAAAATGTGCACACATATGGTTGGCTCATGTTAATCAAGTCCAAATCTGGGTTGGATTCTACTTGGGGAGCATTGAATAAATCTACAGCTCAAATTTCCAAATGCTTTCAGATTTTCTGAATAAAGAAAATGTTTTGAAGGTGTCGAGTAAGGAGAGGGCTAAACTGAACACCAGAAAAAAAGAGCTCCAACTAGATTTAAATAAACTTTAAAGTCATTTCATGTCTAGCGTTTAATTATACAGTCAAATAGTTTTGAAGATAAACTGTTACTAGCTAGTACATGAAAATAATAAGAAAGGACTTGATCCTTGCCACTTTATCTTATAGCTCTTAATAGCAGTTGTAAAGTGGAAAGAGATTTTTAAAAAAAAATCCCTAGTTAGTAATGATCTTAACATTTTGTTTGGGATCATCTTACTTTTGACCAAGTTGCTAGGTCAGAGCAGGGGTGGGGTGGGGGGGGAGGTACTCCAGAACAAGTGACAGCATTCTGTAAAATGCAGATGTGGTTTTGAGCAAACCAAAGTAACTTTCTACCTACTGACATATGGGAAGATAATTGTGTGTGTTAATCCACTAGCATATCACAGCATGAAGATTTCTAGTACAGTAATTATGGAAGGATTGTTAACTGCTCTTATGGTGGCAAAGATGAATTTTTTGAGACAGGGTTTTACTATGTAGCCATGGGTGCTCTGTGTAGATCAGAATGGCCTTAAATTAACAACGATCAACCTTCTGCTGCCTCCTGAGTATGGGGATTAAGGACATGAGCCACCACACACAGGAGATGACTTGTCCTTGGTGAGATAATGATGTATAACTACATTAAATTGAAGTACTCTGTCCTGGGGTGGGGGTGGGGTGAAGGGAGGGTCTTATGCCTCTAGAAGCTAATGAAAAATTTTTAGTCTCATGAGCCCCCCCCCCCCACTTTAAGATGATATAAAATAAAAATTTCTGGGGAAGGAAGAGGAGACATTTTGTTGGAGTGACCAATAAGTTGATCAGTGAACTTCAGTAATGCAGCCTTCATAAATCACTATCAAAGTTTCCAGTGATATAGCTATGTCCGAGAACCTATGCTCTTATAAGTTGCTCATTTACCCATGTGCTCATAAGCAACCCAATGAATTCATTGATTTACCAAAAAACACTTGAGGAGAATCTTTTCTTTGTTCTTGAATCTGCTGTCAATGACAGATGTGAGGATTATAGATAGATGTTTGTTTGTCTCTCCCCAGGAAAATTCCACATAAAATCAAGCACTGTCACTAAGTTTACTTTTACAAAATAACTAAAATGGGAGATCCAGAACCAGCCTAATTATTATCTGAAAAAAGGTACAATTATCCCTCCCATGATTAGGCATTTGCCTCCTCAAAGGAGGAAACTCAAGGCCAGGAGAGTATCTTCTTTGTATTAAGTATGGAAAGTGAGTGTAATGAGGATGGCCTAGATGCTGAATAGGAAATATGTAAATCTATAAATTAGTGTGGGTGGTAGGGAGAATTGTATCTACTTTCTTTCCCTTTTATCTTCCAAGAGATTCATAGACTACATAGTATGAATGAGGAACTGAAAAACACTACAGTTCTATGAAATGGTAAATGATTTCTTATACTCACTTAGTAACATTGGATCTGAATTTACATCTTCCTGACTCCCAGAATTGACATTTTGCCCATAGCATTTTATCATTAATGGCCTAGCCCACTTTCTGCTTTATATCTTTCATCTTAAATGAGACATTTTTTGCTTTTGTTTCATTGTTTTTTGAAGTAACACAGTTATCAATGTCTTCTATAATTATGTACCTAATTACTGACCAGTTAGCACATTATCCTTCTATAGTACAGATATTTGTAGCTTTAAATGCTTCAAACATGGTGAAACTTGTAGAGAGACTGCCACATTTTGCAAATGTGTACATCTTTCCTCTTTTTAAATGGAATGTCTTTCTTCCAGTACAGTGTTTCTCAACCTTATGGGCCAGGACCCCTTTGACAAACCCCTATCTTCAAAAATATTTACATTACAATTCATAACAGCAGGAAAATTGCAGTTATGAAGTAAGAACTAAAGAATTTTATGGTTGGAGGTCACCAGAACATGGAGAACTGTATTTAAGGGTTATAGCATTAGGAAGGTTGAGAACTGCTGCTCTAGAATACATTCTAGGAGAAAGTACCAAAATAATTTTGATGTCTTGAAAGGTCCACAGCCACATTATGCATGCTTCACTAAGGATTAATACCATGCAGGGATTCGTTCAAAAGCAGAAGTATGGACTGAGAAGAAGCCCTTGTCAACATAACCTCTGGCTTTTCCTTTGACCTCCTGAAATAAGAGGATTTAGGTAATGAGCAACAACATGCTAGCCTTTAAACTCTGTTATTTCAAACCTACAATGTGATCAGATTCACCTACATAACCAGCCAATTGTTGAACAAGTCAATCATCTCTGTATAACTGTCTAAAAGTATATAGGTCTTAGCATTTGAAAAATGCCCTACAGTTTCTCCTGCTCACAGAAGCATGATTCAGATTGGGTCTGTGAAATTTGCTCAGGAATTGTCATAGATAAACTATCATTGACACTTTTAAAGTCACCTCTTAAATCACAGGTATTTTAAACTTCTCTATACTACTTCAGAATCAGCTTTCCCACTTCTGTGGTTGGATATATATTTTTGGGAGGGAAGAGTTCTGAGATCTACACACAGTTTGAAGCAAGCACCTTGAAATGAAGGATTTCCTCTTGTTCTCAAGCTGCAGAGAACACAGGAAAACATTTTACTTAATCACAGAGGAGCTTTTTGGCTTGGGAAGAAGAGAAATGTTGTTATATAGCTAGAAGGACAACTGGATTTTGTTTGCTTTCCTGATTAAGTCTCATTTTGCAGAGGAAACTAAGTCAGAATGATGATCTGGTGAGCCTGGAAAGATCTGTTTTGTGATCTTAGAGGACAGATTAAATGAAGAAAGAAGAAAGGAAATGTGGTTCTCATGTTGTCCCAAGATATCTTCTTGTTATTCTGTCTCTATATCATTACCTGGAGAGCAAACTGATTAATGTTAATGCAGTGAAAAGTTACTTTCAAATGGAGGTAAATATTTCTATTGATAGTCCAGTCAGATGAAGTCAAAGACAAGTAGTATGTTGGTTTGAATAGGAATGGCCCCCATAGGCTCATGTATTTGAATACTTGGCCCACAAAGAGTGGCACTAATAGGAGGCATAGCATTGTTGGAGTAGGTGTGGCCTTATTGGAGGACATGCACCACTGTGGGGATGAGTTTTGATGTCACATATATGCTCAAGCTATGCTCAGTAGATGTAGAACTTTCAGCTCCTTCTCTAGCACCATGTCTTCCTGCATACCACCATGTCGCACCATAAAAATAATGGACTAAACCTCTGAAAATATAAGCCAGCCCCAGTGAAATGTTTTCCTTTATAAGAGTTGCTGTCGTCATGGTGTCTCTTCACAGTAATGGAAACCGTAAGACAAGTAGTTATTCAGCTTCCATCTATTTTGTTAAATAATTTCTTTGTTTCCTTAAAATGTGCATAAGAGTGTTACAACTGTGTTTCATATGAGCCAATCCATTGCATATTTGTGTTTATGAACTCAATCAGGAACTCAACAGAGCTTTCCAGAAATTATGAGAATTTGTCAGGTACACAACACACTTTCAAAGTCTTCATAATTTTACCCCCAGCTGGTCCATTTTTGAAGGCCTTTCTCCAAATCTACCCTCTCCATAAAACTATTTAGCTCAGCTCCTGCTTAATCCACCAGTATGTTGAATGCCAGCTCCTCCCATACTCAGAACCTTAAGTGCCTCTAAGAAGACTAGAATCATAGGTTTTCATGGCATTTCTCAGCATCTCCCTGATTTACTACTGCTTAATTCTGATGTGGCTGCTCATGTTATAGTCTTTCATTACCTCATTAAGTTACATCACAAAAATACTAATGAATGTTTGGGTACAAGATTAAAAAATGAGTATACTGTCTTCCTAGATTATAGTACATAAAGATAAACTAATCTGGTTGTGCATATACAGGAGGGATCACATCTTCCCATAACCAACAAATACATGTTTCTAGAGCTCATCAAAATTATGAGTTAAATAACCAAAGCATCATCATCGTCATAACATTTAGGTAAGTCTCAGTTGTGTGTATATTTTATTTTCAGTTCTGGCATCTAAATGAGGAATGTTATTTTATCTTATTATATTAAAACCATTCTATAACTATAGTCAGAATTCTTTGAAGCTCTTGCATCAGGCTCCATTATGAGTCAAGAATGGGAAGCAATGTGGAAAAATTTTGGCCTTTTATGTGTGGATAGGGTTGGTCATCAGATAGGATTGTTCAGGGGCCACTGTTGGGTGTCTGTCTAGAAATCTACTCTCTACACACTCTCAGTTGTATCTGCAATCTATAGGTAGAGGGACAAGGAATGTAAGTTCCCATGGATTTTATATAACAACTCAAGTGGTATGAGGAAGGTGGGAGAGTGAATCATCAACTCCTATAATTGGGGATTGAACCAAAAAGGATTTATAGACATCTTCCCTTCAGGGCCATAAGAAGGTAGGTATAAGATCATGCAAACTTTGATGATGAGGCAAGCAGAAGTTTGGTGATATGGGATGTTTTGTGCAGAAGCAATTCTGTAATTATTGATGGTTTGAGAGTTTGTGACAGTTGGTTTTAAATGTCAACCTGACAAAAATTAAAATAATCTGAGCAGGGAGCTTCAATGGAGTAATTGTTTTAATTGCCTTAAATGACATGGGAAGACCAACTGAAAATGTTGGTGGCCCCTTCGATAGTAACCCAGATATAAAAAGGGGGAAAGAGAATCACAAGTGAAGGAAGATTACTTATTTGCTCACTTGGCCTTTCCTCTTGCCCCTGTTGCTCCTGCTGCTGCTGTTGCTGCTGCTGTTGCTGCTGCCAGAGTCGTTCACTTATGTTGGAAAAAGCTTTTTTTCTGGGCTTATGACAAGACAGATTTGGCTTAGACAAAGGACCAATGGCTCTTCAGGAATGCTCTAAGCCTTTGGAACCCAGCCTCCCAGAAAGAAAAACTACAAACTTCTAGGTATCACTAGTATTAGTCATTGCTGGATGACTCTAATGGCTAAGGCCTCCAAATACTGAAATAAGCCAGTACCCAAACTTTCAGGAGGTAGTCAGAAAGCAGCATTCCTCAGTGGTTTATATCTTGAGTTCATGCCCTGATTTCTCTTAGTGATGGATTATGATATAAAAGCATCTGCCAAACAAACCCTTTCCTATGCAATTTGTTTTTGGTCACAGTTTCTTAACACAGAAACAGAATGAAACTAGTTCAGGTTGACTCTCAGAAGTGGTATAATTTAAAGGAAGAAAGCAGTTACCAATAGTGAAACAGTATTCTCTTCTCATAAAATGTCCACCATCTACATTTTCCTTTTATTTGGCCCACCACACCCTATGATATTCTGACCCTTATTACCATTTGTTATACTAAACTCAATGAAATATTTTGGAATTATAACATATGTTACACAAAAGGCTTATCTGATTCCTATGGATTTGCACATTTTTAAGTAATTCAAACTTAGAATCTGACTTACTCTAAAAAGGATAAACAAGGCCTGATGTATATCCTTCATACTTTATTCATGAATGATTAATTATTTAAGCCAGCAAAACTCTTTATAAAGTTTGAGTGTGTCCCTGGGGAATGGATGGGGTAGATGGGAAGAGGGGCATGGGAGGAAGGGAGGGAGAGGGAACTGGGATTGGCATGTAAAATAATATTGTTTATAACTTAAATGAAAATTACTTTAAAAAATAAAATAGTAAAAAAAAGTTGGAGTGTGATAAATCATCTTAGGGAAATTGTGATGGCTAACTTGGATACGCAACCTGACACAATCTAGAACCACCTACCTGGGAAGAGTCTCAGTAACAGATTTAATATGGTGGGTTAGTCTGTGGACATATCTATAGGTTATTGCTTTAATTTAATTGGTATGGAGAGACCCAATCAAGCATGGGCAGCTCTGGTACATGGGAAGGAGATCCTGAACTGTGTTAACAGTAGAGAAATCTCACCATAAGCAATCAAACAAGTAAATGTGTGCATTCCTTTCTCTGTGCTCTTGACACAGAGTGTGAAAGTGATGTTACTAGCTTTCTGAATCCCCTGCCTCCTATGGTGGACTGTAACCTAGAATTAGAAGCTTAAATAAACCCTTTATCCTCTAAGCTGCTTTTTGTGAAGGTATTTATCATAGCCAAAGGAAGGAAACTAGACCAGAAATCAATATTAAACAAAGAATCTGAAGACAAAAGAAAAAGAAAAAGGTTTTTGACATGTTTTCATCAACAAAAGCTATGTCTTGCATCAATAGTTAGAAATTTGTTTCCCATTGAAAATACTTATTTGATCTTTCCTTGTGTGTCTCAAACATCTGATTCAGGGGTAACCAAGTTTTATTCTACTTATGGACTTCTAATCCATTACTGCTTCTTTTAGGTTCCTGATATTTGGAAAGCATATATACAAAGTATGAATTGTGGGGTTTTTGTAATGAAAAAAAATGGATTAGATAGTGTTCTTTATTTTTCAGCACCTTTTAGAAATAAACAACTATAGCTCGCTTTACTTCCAACTTGAAAAAAGTCCTCTGCTGGGAATATATAACACTAATAACTTCCTGGCCACTAAATGATTTAATCTGATGCCACAAAAAATGTAGACACTGACCTCCAAATTCTAGCATCATTTTGAGAACACAATTTGTAAAGTTATGACTACATTTCTTTACATTGCTCCTAGTTAATGTAATTTCTTAATTAATTATATGTCCACATGCCCTTTTAGGGCAAGGACCATATCTTATGTATTTTTGCACTTTTATGCCTAAGATATTGTCTGGCTCATTGAAAACACTTTTAGGAAAATATTAGACTTCTGCAGTTCAAATTTGCCAATAGCTTGTGTTTCTTGAATGTGTCATCTGTAGTTCTCCTTCGCCAAGGGCTTTTCCCCTCAGATTTCAGAGACTATCGACCACCTGCCAATGGACAAATTCCTCAGAATCTAAGCAATAAGTAATGTGTCACATTTCAGAACCAGAAATAAAAACAATTGCCTCTGGATCTATGACAGAGTAACATATATACTTCGCTGATAATAGGACAGAGAACCTTAATAGTACAAAACAAAGTGACGACAAACTGATTTTATTTCAGCAGTGCACAATGTAGGTATTTACTAGCACAAACACCACCCAAGGCCCAAAGGACTAGCCAAAGCAGCTGATACACTGTGTTACTTTTTATAACTCTATTTTCCAGCATGATGCTCTACATATGTCCCATTCTATCAGGTCACATCAACTTAGGTCATGCCTAACAATACATCTTACACAAGACAAATGGATTATCATGCAGGACAGTTTCCTTAACAATGCAATGGGCATCAAGGGAATTTCTCTAACTCTTTCTTAAAGTAACCACACTGCCATGTTTTCCCAATGAGCATCCTCCTGCATTCAATAATGCGCTAACAGTAAACCAAATGCAAGCTCTGGAGTTATTAGTATAAGAATGAAATATGTAGAGATTCAAGATGTAGGATGGAAAGAGAGCACACCACTGGGCCCTCTCTCTGGTAAGATGAGACCACGTAGAAATACTTAGGTTAATAGAAATAGGTTAATATTAAAGACAGAGCTAGCTGATAAGAAATACTAGTAACTGGCCAGCAGAACTATATCTAATACAGCTTCTCTGTGTGTTATTTGGCTCTGGCTCAGCAGTCAGACCAGACCAGCTCCTAACAAAATGGCGTCCAACGTGGACCGAAGAACTTTCACTTGAAACTTGATAAAATCGTAAAAAAGGGTTTTAGAAACAAAAGAACAAAAACAAGCAAAGCTTCTTGGTAGCATAATTTTTCTCAGTTGGACTCTGTTTTGCTAGAGACAAGCAGAGACTTGTGCAGCTCCTTTAAGGGAGGATTCCTGACTCACCATAAGCAGCAAAAACAAAACAAAACAAAACAAAACAAAAACAATGCAAGGCTTTTAAAGAGCTCTGCTAACAACTGAATGGTGTGTGTGATAGTGGCCACAACTCCAAGCCGGCAGCATACTGCTGGATGGCAGTGTTGACCAAGGTAGTGAGCAAAGCTCTCAGTGATGGCAGTAAAATACCCGCCACCATCTTGGATAGACTAAGTTTAATACAGCTATGGCTTTCATTTTAACAATGTTGTTTACCAGATAAAAGACATGGCCAGGAAAAGATAAAGATTTACAGTAAAGACAGATTCATAAGGAAAACTGCTAAAGGTTTACAGTGTGCAGGAAGTAGTTTGGAAAGAACGATGCCCAAATTCCCAAATATTGTATATAAATGTTTGTTTTCATTTAATTGGACTGTTATATAAAATTAAATAAAATTAAAAAAAATACATGTAGGCTTGAGAGAGAAAAGAAACAGGATAAAATGGTTTATAAAAAGAATAATAAAATGAAAAAGAGTATCTGGGTGTGGTGACACATGTCTTTAATTCCAGCACTAAGGAAAGAGAGACAAACAGATCTTTGTGATTTCAAAGAAAACCTAGTGTAAGGTGTGAATTCCAGGACAGCCAAAAGTTACACAGAGTAACCCTGTCTCAATAAGTAAAAAATAAAAATAGAAGAAATAGAGTAATAAAAAAGCCATGTAAAGATGGAAAGCACAGAGAAACTCTGGATACTATATGGTATAGTATTGTCTTTAAATTATTTGACTGCTGAAGAAATAGCAACAACTGTTAAAACAAATACTGCTGTATTATTCCAATTTATATATTTTAAAAATTCTTTGACTCCAAAATTTAAGTCTAAGGACAGGTTACTGGGGAAAAGGATTTATATTTTTGTTACACAGAAAATAAAAAGCTATGGATTCCTTCCACTCTAACATGGGTTGATCAAGGAAGACCCCCTGAAACAGTGTCCCAGGTGATCCAACATTCAAAACTTCTGGGACAAAGCAGCCTTACAGACTACAGCCAGGATTTTTGAATCTTCTTAGGATACCCATGACAGTGCCCCCTACAAGCAGGAAGCAGTTTAGAAAGAACAACGCCCAAATTCCCAAATATTGTTTATAAATGTTTGTTTTCATTTAAATGGGCTTGGTTATAAATGGTTAATGACCACAACTAATCTTTTTAAAGGTAAAAAGAGGATTATGGTATAGATATGAATAGTTTGTTTTGAAATGGATTTTAATTTATTGATACAAATTTAGCATAAATTTTGTTATAAACATATTTATCCTCTTGTTTAGATATTGTGTTTATATAGCTCATTTAAAAATGTATAACAGTACAGATTATAGTTACCTATGATACTCAAAACTTAGAGTTAAGTTAGTTAGGTTCTCAAGATGTATTTGAGATGGATAAACATTCTTCAAACCTTTCAAAGACCTACAGAATATGGCGTTTAAAATGGTTTAGAGTTTTTCTTGCCTCCTGGCAATACCACCTACATCATAAAGGAAGATAGACATCAAAGAAACTCGTTATGGAGTTTGCTTTTCAGTATGGCAAGATGGCCATTTGAGCAAGATATTACTCTTGTCTAGATAAACTGGACATGCAGGACCCACAGGAATGTTCCTGCTGAAACAAGATGGACAGTGCTACAGGGTTCCTGCTTCATGGAAGTGTCTGCCAGGCAGTCTGCAGGACACAGAAAAAAGTGACTGAAAAACTGTGAATACAGGTAGACAGTTTAAAGTTTCCTGCTTTGCTGAGAAGTCTACCAGACACACTATGGCCTGTAGCCTGAAGATGAAACATTATAGAAGAACTTCAGGTGATTGATTAGGTAGCAAGATGTCTCTGTCAGTTCTAGAGTTTATATATTATCCATCTGTAGTCTTTGAAGGAGTTGAATACAGATAGTTATAGTTTTCCTTAGTTAGGATTAAAGATAAGTTACATACAGGACTTCAAACTCATAAAGATAGGATAGACAATGGAAAATATTCTTTAAATCTTACAAATGTTTATGGACTAAATATTGTTAACTGTGCTTCTTATTTTATAACTGTTTGTTATATATTTTGCTATGTTGAGGTTAAAACCCTTCTTTTTATTTTAGACAGAAAAGAGGAGATGATGGGAGATGTCATTCTGTAAATACGTTTCTCTTATTGGTTAATGAATAAAGCACTGTTGGCCAATAGGAAAGCAAGATAGGAGGGACTAGGAGACAAGGAGGAGAGAGGAATGAGTAAGGAGGGGATTCAAGATTTAGGATGGAAAGAGAGCAGACCACTGGGCCCTCTCTCTGGTAAGATGAGACCACATGCAAATACTTAGGTTAGTAGAAATGGGTCTATATTTAAGACAGAGCTAGCTGATAAGAAACACTAGTAATTGGCCAACAGCATTATATGGGAAAAAATGGAATGGAATATGCATTGAAGAACCAAATTACATAATGGTTTCTTTTCCTGTTTCTTTCTTTCTTTTTCCTTCCTTTCTTCCTTTTTTTTCATTCCTTCCTTCCTTTCCTTTTTCTTCCTTCCTTCCTTCCTTCTTTCCTTCCTTCCTTCCTTTCTTTTTTCCTCCCTTCCTTACTTCCTTTCTTTTTTTTTGAGACAGGCTGTCTTGTAACTCATTGTGTAGACCAGGCTTGCACTGAACTCATAGAAATCTTCCTGCCTCTTCCTCCCAAGTACTGGGATCAAAGGCAGTTGCCACTACCATGACAATAATGGGTTCTTAAATGATGGGGAGTCTTCAAATTTGTAAAAAAATATTTACAAGAACACTAATTGCTCACTTTTGGGAGATGGTAACAAAGAAGAGAGTAAAGGGCCTTTGAAAGATTAGTAGATATGTGGTATATTGCCTCTCTTGTACAGTATGCTGTCCCAGTCCTTCAGAAGAGATAAAATATGACTGAAATCAGTTATTATTTTAAAAGACCATTATTTGTAAGATTCAGGATTTATTTATCAAACATGAACTCCATGGCAATGTGTTTTGTATTGTCTCTGTCAAGGCCTGGCTAACCATAGCCAAAGAATGAAGTCTAGTGTACCAGCATTTCCCTGCATTATTAAATTATTGTTTGCATTTTTTCTATGGTTGATTTTGAAATAAATAGCACACACAGCTGTAATTTAGCCTGCATAATTGAAATGAGTGCAATCTGTCCCTTTAAATATTTTCTGATGTCTACATCTTTAATTTTCACAAGCATGTATCCAGAGGTGGATATGCTGATCCATATCTGACAATGAGAGTAATTGGATATTTTAGATCCTGGAACTTGATAAGTGCCAAAGCTTGAGTTTGACCCTACATCTATATTATTAAAAAAATCAATGCTATGACTAAAAATAGAATCCATGTCCTTATAAATCACTCATAAATGCTAGAATTTAAATTACAAAGCAGGAGAAAATAAGAGCCTTATATAGCCATAGAGAAATAAATATTTGTATTAAGAATAACAGGAAAATTTTCTGAGTCTGGAAAGATAAAGATTATGGAGGACATGTTTGAATGTAATATTTTTGAAATGAGGGTCTAGGAATGCAACCAAGTTGGTATTTGTTTAGCATGGATGAGGCCCTGGCTTCAATCTCCATTCCCCCCACACAGATTGGTATTTTATGCCTCAGCATCCAGGAATTAGAGGCTGGAGGCTCAAAAGTTCAGGGTCATGTTCTACTACATATGGAGTTGTGAACCAACCCAGGTCAGGGATCCTGTTTTGTAACAAAAGCATTAGACAATTTCTGTCCCAAATTAAAGCCTTATAAAAATTAAGACATCAAGGTCTCTAGGTATTATGTTTATTGAGAAACACAAATGAGGTTAGTGCTTCTACATATTCAACCCAGAGTATGCTTTGTGACCAAGTTGATCCATTGTACATGTACAGATTGGATAGTCTGTATTTCTTTACTAAATATATTTGCCTAGATGTTTATATAATGCCATCAACTGTCCATAAACCTACTGGATATATTTTGTTTTGAAGAATTGCACTTACATTACCATTAAAACTTCTGAAATGTTCCACCTACTTTAAAATTCAAATAAATAATCAAGATGCCACAAAGTCATATATTCATAGATATCCTTCCTTGAAGAACCAATAAGGAATCTCTTGGCCCAAAGAACCAAAGAACTATAACCAGCAAAAGCTTACCTGATACTGTAGAGCACTTTGCCATTTTTGGAAATCCGCAGCAATTTATTGTCAGTGGTGACATCATGGAAATTGGCTCCTTTCTCATTGGCAAAGAATAAATCTGGTTTCCAAATGGAATCCAACATAGATGGATCCAAATCCAGGGAATCATCCGGGTACTCACTGTATGCCAGCCGTGAATCATTCCACTGTTGTCTCAGAAAAATATTCACCCGATAGTCCTACAGAAATGTCATATACAAGAAATACTTACTGCCCAACCTGGCTTAAGAAAGATGTTTACGTTCCCTATCACATTATTTCTGATTTGATATAGTGTTTTCTTCTGGGCAAACATGTCTCTGTACACATTGGTCAAAATAAAGCCTCCAGTTCTACTAGGATTTGAGGTGAAGGGAAAGGAGAAAGAAGAATCAACCGAATCAGAACGCCAATTAAACAGGTTGACTTTCTTTATTTTTTATGCTTTAAATATTAATCCTGGGTAGAAATAATATTAAATCAAGATGATTTTTCTGTAGAGAAAGGCAATGATGAGTATAGTAGTCAGAATGTCTTGACAGATTACCAGATAAAACTGATTCATTTTCTAAATAGAAATGACATGATTTCTAATCTCCTTTTGTTTAGATTCTCTATATGAAGAAAATCAACTCTGCAATTTGGGAGTGAAAATCTCATAAAACCGTGTTACAGTAAACCAATATTCTTAAAATCTTAACAACATTAAGATGCCTTATGTTAACAAAATGATTCCTTCACAAGTAATTACAGTCAATATTATTGCATATTTTATAGATTTCTTTCAGTTTGTTATATCTGCAATAGACAGCTTGATGCTTCATTCAAATAGAAAATTTTTGGTTTTTTTTTTTCCAATATGAAAACTATCTGACAAAGGTTTTCTCCTTAATGGGAGTCTCAGATACAGACCCGCTGTCCTCACATAATCTGGGCATGTTCTTCTGTGCTAATGAATCAGCTTGTGACTGTGGCTATTCTCCTGAGGGCTTGTGTTCAAAAACATTTAGGTTCATGGATCCATTGCTTAACTTCATGATCTAGACTCTGTCTAAGGCATCATCAATAGTCCCTAGTCCTTCAGTATTTCATAGCTTCTTGTCACTTGTGACTATTAAAGTTGATAGACATCTCCATTTGTTCTTTTTCCCTCACATTTGTTTAAGCCATATTGGCTTCATCTCCATATCCTTGTCATGTAGATTCACTTTAGATCATTATTTTTCCTAACTGGTGTTTAGGTTGTCTTAGTTTACTTGAACACTTTCTAATTTAGGTTCTTAAAGTCTTACAATACTCTTTTTCCCAAGCAAACAGATGTGATTGTTTACTCTGGCAGGTACCATGGAAACTACTAAAAGATGATATATTTTGATTAGTCCCCTCATGGTCAAAAGACAAAGGGTTTAGAGATAAGGTTATATTAACCTATTAGAATTTCTATGGCAACTTTAAAATACAGAGTACTCATGATGAATCTCATAGAATATTTTGGGAAAGGTGTCTAAAGTAGGTTGGAAAAGACTAATAATTAAATACTTCTTAACTATTGTAAATCAGTGGTCAAACCCTAACTCTTTGGAAAGCCTGTATCATTACTAAGAATTACCTGAGGTTTTCTATTGTAAAATACAAGCATTATAATGTGAAAAAGCTTAGCAGGTGACATTTAGTTAGAATTTTTGCACAGCAAATTCTCAGACTAGAGTGGATACAATTTGTGGGCTTAACTCAACATCTACCTCAATTGGTTATTCTGGTGACTGACGAAGCCAATGGCAGGATGGCACCATTCTTAGAGTTGTTCAAAGAGACCAGAGGACTGTGGTCATAAAGAAATTATTTGCAGTTTGGTATATATCTTTGGGAATGGATGTTACTGAACCATTAGGGATTTGTGTGAATAGTGAGTATGAAAGTCTAATTTTTGAAAATTAAAGAAAGGGCAATTAAAAATGCAGCAATGCAGAGCTCATGTTTCTATTGGTGTGTGTGAGATGCTCTTAAGATTTCCCAAGAAAGGAAATGAGGCCTTTCCAGTTTATGGTGATCATTTGCGTCTAGTTTCTTAGAGTGAGAATCCATACTTAACAGAATTCTTGCAGAGTAGGGACAGTCTATGCTTGATTGAATCAGGAATAGTAAAGAAAAGGCTTTCCTCCTCTAGTCAAATCTAGAGATACTCTAAGTCCAGGAAGTTGAAGTAGCTTGACATGACAAAAGTTCAATGGTTAAATAGCAGATTATTCAGAAAACAGCAGCCGCTTTACCAGGAAGGATTTGGTGGGGGGTTGTTGCAAAAAGCCATGATCAATCAGCTAGAAATCAGTGGATGACAAAATCACAAACACAATTGCCTTGTGATCCTCCTGTGCTCTTGAGAACGAGTTAATCTTACCTGTTGACCTACCCTTAAGAATACTAACTTAGTGACACACAATATAAAGTGACAGCCTTTAAGAAAAATATCTCGACATAGATTTTCATAGCAAATTCCCATGGGTGTTCTCCAGTGTTTCTTGGTTTTCTACTTTGAATTTTATAGCAAGAAAATTGGGAAATAAACTTCTGTTAAATATCTAAAGGTCATTTAAAATAAATTATTTTCACTATTTATAAACAATGACAAGTAGAGAAGAAATGTATTCGTATTCAACAATAATATACCAGATTTTTGATTTACAAGTATCTAGTCCTTTGAATGTGTAGTCATTAACATTTATTCATGATTTAGTTTCTGATTAGATACACCATTTAAAAATAAATAGCTACCCTTAAAAGTATTTAAGAACATACAGGGATCTCCTCCCCAAGAATACAGAGAAAGTAGATAGCCGAAGAAAATATTCTGCAGCCACAAATGTGTTATTCTTTTAGTTCACTATAATTAACCTTTGGCACATGTAATTTATCAATGCATCATTTCTGTTTCACTACAAATAAATTCATGATCTAATAATAATGTTAATCATAAGAGAGTAGTTATGTGATTCTGTAGTCTTTCTTTGACTTTTCTGCTGCTTCCAGGCTCAATAAAATATTAAAGGGAAAGTAAATAGTTAGAAACATGTTTAAATGCAGACTACATTCTCTTTTACATTGCCTGCACTCTCTAAGGAGAGATTCTACTTCAAATAAATGACATATTTCTTTGTACTAAAATTAGTTTCCATATTATTGACTCTCTGAGCATTGAATAAGGTGATAGAAACATTTATATTATATATGTGTATGTATTTCATTTTACAAACAAAATCCATTTATAAATTGAATAAGTTTTATATAGTCAACACTGATAATATGAGTATCTAAATTCATTTATAGTTTTTAAAGTCAAATTTAGAATTTTTCAATTTATTTCTAATACCTTCTAAAGCTATGCCTACTCCATAAATATTGCTTCCTTAAGCTGAATTATTTTGCACTATTATATATAGCTCTCCATTTAGCCATAAAGATGACCATTTTATCTCATAAATACTCATATCAAACCTTATCATACATCTTACTGTTTGGTATGTGTGTACTTTTTAATCTAATTATAAATATATTGTAGATATATTTATATATCCATAATGCTTACGTCTCACTTTGGTTTTTAAACCTGCCAACCTCCAAAATCATTTTCCATAATCACAAAACTTTGCTAGTTTTAATGGAAGAACTTGTACTTTAAATTGTGGTGGTAAGAAGTTGCTTTATGATGATTATGGACTTTATTATCTCACTGGTAATTTAGGGAGCAATTTAAACCTTTGTATTAACTTTACATAATATAAGGTTTATGGAATGTATTGATTATTCTTTATGATGTCAGAAATAACTGACATAATATGCTATCTCTTGTCAGTTAGCATCATTTTATGAGGTGCTCATTCAGTAGTTATAATGCAACAAGTAACCATGTCAGCTTCTGTCTACCTTCTTCTCTGAGTTCCTCAGGAATGGAGTTTCAGATCAGTGACAAAGTAACTCCTTGCAGTGCCGCAGTTAATGGTAAATACATTTATGTACGTATAGTTATCCCTCACATCTGTTTACTGAGACATGGGTAGCAAAGCAACACCTCTAAGTCCTCACTCACACAGAATCCACTACCATCTCTCCAGGCAGACATTTGAAGCTGGGAAGAAAGCTTATCTCCATTTTCTGATGCTCCAGGCTTTGGGAGAGTGGCATACAGCTGGTATGAAATACCCTTGATTGTTACTTATGTTTCCCATATTTCCTATCTCTGCCTCAGCATTAATAAAGAGAGTGTTGTAAATATATTCCTTATCCTGTAATTTCAATTGTCATCAGCAACTAAATAAAAGGGGGAAAAAGAAGGAAAGGATAAACTGACATTTCAAAAACAGAATGTAATCTTTTTAGTATATGTCCCCTACTAATTTCTTAAATTCTTAAAATTATAGAAAATTATATCTGCTGAATTGCTGAATAATCATAGTACAAGTGTCAAATACCAACAATTTCATGTGCCTTTTAATGAATGAATATACATACTATTGAATTTAATAACATATCATCATGATGATCCATAAAACTATTCCTTAAGTAAACAACAATATGTTGTCTTCTGAACCACATGTCTCCAACACTTGTATCAAAGAATGGAACATTTGTATTTAATCTGTAACTAAGCCAATACTTTGTTAACTGGCAGCATTTACAATAAATTAGTGTGATTTCAGTAACCATGGGGTTGGGGGGGCTAATTGTATAATATCAAAGGGAATTTGAGTTCTTGAAACAGAAAATCATCACCCCTTCTTTAGAAACAATCAACCAAAACTACATCTTGTAATAATGCTACTTCAGTCACTGTAAAATAATTAGGTGTAAAGCAAAATGATACAATAAACATGATCAGAAACTCAGTTTAGAAGCATTGTTGTAAAAATAGTTCTAAAAATTGTAGAGAAAGCAAAACTATTAGTAGTATAAAATGACATTAATTGATGGCCTCTATTACTTTACTGATAAGCATAGATGTTAAATTTTCTGATTTCAACTATAATTATTCGATGTTACATTTGATATTTGTGCAAATTTTATGGGTCAAATTTTGAGGAATTATCAGGTTGTAGAATCTAAGAGTTTTGATAAAGGAAAGTTGAGCTGTGATAATGTGTAAGTAAGTAAGTACTAAGCTAAATATTTATAACCTCACAACCTCATTTTTAAAATTGTAACTCCCAACATTATAGTATAGGGAGACAATACATTTAAGATGTTATTCTGAGGGCAGAGAAAAAATTTTGTACAATGAGAAGATATAAGAAGTCATCAGTCCATAACCTTACTAGATCCCTCATCAATACCTGAATGCACTAGCACCTTATTCTCAGGCTTCCAGCCTTGAATATTGGAGAAATAAGTTCTGCTGTTTATAAACCATCATGTTTGTGCAGCTTTATAGCCTGACCCACTTAAAACAAGTCACACCAACTAGACACCAAGGCAAAGTTTCTGTCATTTTGTAAGTCAGAAATTTTTTTAATAATAGAGCAAATGCCATACTATTATGAATATTGAAATATCACTAATTTGGGGGGACCATAAAGCAAATGATGCATTTGAAATAAAGGAAGTGGGGATCATAAAGGAGAGTTTGGAGGTAGGATAGGGAAGGGGGAAATTATTTAATTATAATCTCAACAAATGAAAAATAAACATCCTTTGTCATTAAATTCCATGAATATTTTGATCTTCTTCATTTTTGTGGATCAGTTGCCATACATTTGTCTCCTTTATTTCCATATACACATAAGTTCATTACTCCACAGATAGAATTTTGCCATTGACATATAAATTTATGCACATATTTATACTTGACAGTGTTACCATTTATCCTTTCTTAACTGAGCACTAGCTTCAACCTATGTTAAAGGCTAAAATATAACACAGAAATCAACAGTGTTCCCTTAAATTGATAATATGATGACTTTTTCTACACCTGTGAGCATGACCATATACATTTATCTCACATATTAAAATGTAACTTTTTAAAGTCCTCAATGCTATTCACTAAAGTAATCAAATATGTCAATAAACCAAGAAAATATCAGTGAAAGCTGTATTCCTAGACTTCTGTTTAATTCTTGTACTATTTTGCTTTGCTTTATTTTCTTCTCTAGCATTTTCTCAGACATCTCCTTTCTTCATACTCTTCTGTGTCACTGATGGATAAAGTGACTAAGTAGCATCCTCTGGTGAAGATGAGATGTTTGGTGAAATATCACTAATTTAAATACTTATTTGACCCAATCTATTTTTTCAAGTAAAGTTTGATTGGACTGTGTTCACATCCATTTGCCAATTCCTATCTTAGATGATATAAGAATTTGTTCTTGGACATAAACATGATAAAATTTTGGTAAAAAGTTTTTTGTTACACACCAAAGCAATGAGAAAACAACATATATGTATTTTCAAAACCAGAAGCTTATTGTTACATAAAAATCTAATAAGTTAAATAAAAGAAGTAACACTCTTCTAACATGCAATTTGATTTATGTCACACAGCAGATGGATAGGCTGTTGACTTTACCTTTGAGTAACGGTTTCCTTTTCTCATAGAAAACATGTCAAAGGACACTTACTAAGTGGTCTGGAAGCACCTAAGCAGCCCATTTACTAAACAGCTCTGTATGTCTTAAAGACTGAGGAAAATTGGGTATCCATTGCTTCCATTTTCATCTCCTTAAAAGCTTAGCTTTTTGTATTGATGAACACTGAAAAGGTGCATATTTACATTTTTGATTGGGAGTAAAATGCAATGGAGAGTTTTAATCAAGGCAACTTAGGAGTCTAATTAATGCAATTAGCATTAGGTCGTGCAAATATAGTCATTGAATGCCATCGTGTAAAGTTGGTAACAGTGGGCTACTGGAAATGTTGTCCTTCATTTGAAGGTAAAAGCAATAGAAGATGAGACAGAAACTGAGTGTCAAGGCCAGATGAGTTACTCTCTTCATGCTTACTTTTTCTTATGCATGACTCATAGCCCTATCAAAACTATCTCATTTAGGTAAAATTCTTAGTGTACTACATACCCTGCTAAAATCTTATTTCTGGACAATGCTGTTTCAGAGAAATGTTAAAATTGGTACTAGATACACATTATTTTCTAAGTTTTGTTAATAAAACTGAGTATTAGAGGTAAATTATTCCTTCCTTGTATTAAAAACACCACAAAGTAGAGAAACTCATTAAACACTATCTTAGAAGTCTTAAAGAGAAAATCCACAGTTTTGACTTCTTAATGGAATCATATGTTCATTTTTCCCCTCTTGAGTTTTGTAGGTTTCAGCTACTATAATACTTGGTCAAATTTAACTATTATTTCATTTTGGTCTCACCCAATATAATGGCAATATGATTAATAACCATGTAAACTAATAGCAAGAAACTGACTAAATAAACCATGTGGATAACAATGAAATATGTTGCTCCATTTGTAATCTCCATGCTGTAACCTATGAGCTGTGTGGGGTTCAGTTAATGATCTAATGGTACAGATTACTGGCATGAAGCCATTGCAGACACTGTGTAGTATATGAGTCTACTTCTCATATGTAAAAGGTGTTTTCACCACATATCTTTAATGAGTATTTTTCATGCCTTTATGTTTTTCAAAGATGTTCTTATTTTTAGAATTGCTGTAATCTTAATATTTCTTTTGCCAACTAAATTGTGTATGCATATATGAAGACGGGAATATATATACATGCTCTTATGGATCATTCCCTTCTGTGATATAAATGTGCAACAGACAGGCTTCATGATATCCCAGCTTCCATGATAAGTAAAAGACTGGAAATGCCAAGCATGTGTCAGACTTAGAAATTGGTACTCATGACACATCAGAAATGCAGATACTTTAAAACTCCTAAATACACATCATGTTTATTTCTATTCATTCTAACAAACTTAAAATTTATGTGTTTACAGCATTGCTCTGGGATAATAGGTAAAACACCATTGGGTTTTAAGTTGTAACTCCTTGAAAAATGACTTTCTGAAGTGAAGGTGTATAAATGTCTGTTTTTAGAGGGTGGTGATGTTAGAAATTGGCACTCAATAAATGTCACATAAATATGCAACATTGCTGTGATCCCATATCCCACTTCTTCACACGATGGCTTCAATGCTCAGTCCCACTCACCATTGTAGTTTCTGCTATTGACCCAAAGCTGTTGATAAATATGTTGCAGGTAACATTTACAGGAGGCCCTGTAAGTTGAACAATAGAAAATTTGACAGGTTGTGTTCATAGAATAATTGAGTCTCGCTTTTCGCTTGCCAGTGGCACTGTAGCACTTACCATGGTGGTTTCTGTGACTGATCCAAAACTGTTGATAAAAATATTGCAAGTAACGTTTACTGGAGGACCTGCAGAATGCAATAAAAATATTGCAAAAGATATTGAAGCAATATTACAGTTCCTCAACACCTGTGGTTATAGATGTAAATAAAATTAAAATGATGATGAGACTGCAAATAAAAAAATTGCCCCAAAGTGCATGATAACTTCCCACTATTACTTTGAATAATGGCAATTAAATAATGGCAACTTACCTCCAAAGAGTTTTGAATTTGGAAAATATAAGGTAAAATTATTTCATTGAATTCATCAGCAGAAGTTTATGCAAAAATAGCTATTTGGTTGACTGCTTTTCTTTAATCCTTAAATCATCAATGTTTTAGATATTATCAATAATGAAATAACCTGGATCATGGGATCTACAAGGGGCTGAATTTAGGAGTTCAGGTGTATCTGAATTATCTCTCTTTACTTATAATGCCTCTGAATTTACTCCTTTTCTTCTATATACCCTCTGAATCAGTGAAAAAAAACTGTACCAAAATACAAAACAAACTAAACGAATTTGCATTAAGACACATGCATGGGCAGAAATGTCACTAAATATCCCTACTGTTGCCAGAGTAGATTTGGTATTAAGCAAGGCATGCCACATTATCTACTCTTCTCTCCATATATGCAAAACTAGACTGCCACTAGCCTTCTTCTTGCATTTTGTCACCAGGTAAGTCACTGTTTGATGATTCCCTTCCTTGTGTTTTTCTGGGAATATGTTTATTGCCCCTGTAGGCATTTACCCCAATAATTTAAGATAGGAAAATCCTGCTGTGGACTATCAATCCATTTACTGTTTTCCTCTGTAGGCATGTATTCCTCTTTACTTGACAAATTCTCATCATTTGAGTACAAGCAACAACCTAGTTGCCTTAGTACCACTACGTTCTAAATGAAGATGAGTTTGACATGAGGCCTTCCTCACAAGCTGGTAAGGGAAAAAAGTAGTCTTTCTCTTCCTTGGACGCACAATTATATCCCAATTTTTTCTGCTAGTAAGAAATTAATTAGACAAGGAGGGACAAATATGACAATTTTTGTGTTTGTTTTTTCCCCTTTTGTCACAAATAAATGCTTCCTCTTAGATTAGCTTATTGGTTACAGTTTATGAATCTTTATAAAGCAAAGTAGAAAACAAATGATGAGAGAACAAGAATGTTAAAAACCTGTAAAGCCATTCCAAAAATGTTCATCAAACTTACTTTACATTAGTATAATATTTTAAAGACAGACTTGAAATTATAATCTTGGTTGGCAAAGTATTATACATTATCTATGTATCTGGTCTACCCACTTGGCATGGAAACATTCATAAAGTTGAGCTGTACTATCATTTGTTTTGTTTTTCTTGCTAACTGGCAGTGTAGGTGTGTTTCTGGAACCTAAAATACATTTTAAGCTATCATATCCTAAGCACATTACCATCAAGTTCAGAGGGCTGAAGGTTAATAGGCAAAATGCTTTGCTATGTGTCCGAGGACTCAATCCCCAGAAACCACATCTTCAAAAATCCAAGTGTATTGGTGCATACTTGTAGCCCCAGAACAAAGGATAGGCAAAATCTTGGAAACCAACTAATTCTGATCTACTTTGTTGATTGCATGCCAGTGAGAAACCCTGTCTCAATAAAAGTGGACTTGAAGAATAACACCTGAAGTTCCCTCTTTCCTCAAGATGCGAAGAAGCACATGCAAGTTTACCTACATTCACAAGCATGTACACCTACATTGTTTACTAAATCATCTATACTATTGCTGCTTCTGAAGGTTCATTCATTGATATGACAAGAAAATTCTTCAGGCTTCCAAGGAGGACTAAAGACTAATGGTTCTCAAAGAATCCTTCATGCTGTCAGTGTCAGAGTGACAGTTGAAACACTCAGCCTCATGGATTTTCACTCTGGTATGAGATAGGTTCTGTTGTATTAATCCAACTGTATAATCTAGCCCATGTAATACATTCTCTTTTACTATTTAATCATTTTATCATTTCTTTTCCTCTACTGAACAGTGACATAAATTGATTTACTCAAGATCATAACATATTTAAGTAGCAGAAACTGACAGACTTTAAGGATTCTTTTTTCTTAACTAGAAAGGACAGAATTCCTGAAGCCAATGGACATTTGTCCTAATTGGCTTCTATCCTAATGATAGGGGTACCTAAATACTAACATTTAATCCATAATTTCCTCAGGTTGAAGGATTTTTTTGAAATTTGCATTTAAGAGTTACCCTAGTATGTACCAACACATTTTGTATTTTAGTCCAATAATCTCATTATACATTTTGATTGTCAAGAACATAGCCCTTAGATGTGATTACCAATGAAATGACTACTCTTTAACATGTTGAAAGAAAACATTGACCTCTCTGATTGATTTATTAGCAAGAGGGTGTTATTTCACAGTGAGTTGGATGAGAATCACACAGAAAACATAACTGTCCTGTCTTTCTAATTACTCATCCCTAAATTCTTCCCTTTCTTGTTTCCATTTTCTCCTCTTATAATTTTGTTTTTGTGGCAGAGTTATCTCTCTAGTCCTCATTTTCTCTTCTCAAATCCCTCCTTCTTTTCCTCTCACTTACAATCCCCCTTTACTCTTTTCTTTTCTTCCTACAATATTTAGCATTCTGGCCCCAACTCACTTGAAAGGCATTTCCATGAATCTGTAGATTATGGTGGGCAGTATTAATGTTGTTGAAATACTAAATTTGCCTAATGATATACATGAGATGCCATTACAATTATTTATTTATTCCTTAATTCACATCAGTAGTATTTTGTATTTTTCAGTGTACAAACCTCCAATCTCTTTATTTAGCACATATATAACAATTTATTTTCTTAAATTTTATTGGAAATGGACTTTAGTGAGTACGGTATAAGTAAGTGCATATGTAAAGGAGCAAGAAGTGTATAAGTCAGACAACAGTCTTGAGTGTCATTCTTTAAACACTTTCCTCTTATGAGATTCAGGCTCTCCCCTTGGACTAGAAATTTATCAGGCAAGGCTAGACAAACCATAAAGCTACCAGGGATTCACTCATTTCTGCCTCCCACCTTAGTATTGCTAGAATTACAAGTTCATACATGCCTGGAATTGCAACTGTGTGCATGCCACTGCACATGACTTTACACTAGTTCTGGAAGCAGGAATGCAAGTCTTCATACTAACAAGACAAACATGTTACCAAATGAGCAAGTTATACCCACCCATGTTTATGTTTTAATTTTCTTGTGATATATTTCCATAGAATTCTATAGAATAAATAACTTATTTTTTCATGACGGCCTTCATGTTGCAATTTTGCTGAATGCATCATTTCTAGTAGCTTTCAATCAGGTACTGGAAGGTTTTCTGTACATCCAACACTATCCTTTGTGAATGGAAATAATTTTACTTCTTCACTTTGAACTTGGACACCACATTTTTAAACTTTTTTTTGTTCAGTTGCTATTGATAAAATCTCCAACATCATGCTGACTAGCAGTTATGAAATAACAAATTGTTTTTGTTTGATCATAGCAGAAAATCTTTCAGAATTTTCCCTCAGGGAACACTCATATTTACATTGTGTTTCTAAGTGTAAATTTTCATAAATGCCCTCCACCAAGTTCAAGAAGTCCCTTTCTGTTCCTAACTTCCTTGTTGTCTTTTAATCCATAAGTGATTTTGAATTCTACAATTGCCTTTTCTGCATTAACTGAGATAATTATGACGGTTTCCTTCATTCTATCAATGTATTTTTCTTTGAGTTTTTAAGTTGGCTCATTCATTTTCTATTTTTTGGAAAAAGTTGAAAATAATCGGTATCAAGTCTCTAATATTTGATACAACTCAAAAGACAAACCATCTGGTCCTGAAGTTTCCTTTATTGGGAGAGCTTTGATTAGTGTTTCAGTCTTTTTATTTGTTGTATGTCTGTTGGAACTTCCTAGTCAATCTCAGGTCTGTTAGGTAATTAGTGAGTTTTAGGTATTTTTAAATTTCACCTAACTTGTTTCTCATCTTTAAAATACCTTTTCTTTCTGTAAGGCCAACAATAACTCAGTAGAATTCAGATTTTTATTATTTGAATCATCTCCATTTTTTCCTTTGTCTACCTAGCCAAATGCTCGTTATTTTGTTATTTCTGTAGAAACTTTGAAAGACCCAATGTTTAGTTATGTTGTCCTTCAACTTTTTTTCTATTCTCTGTTTTTTGTACTCTACTCTAATATTAAATTCCTCTTCATGATTTGGGTTTAGTTCTCCGTTCTTTTTCTCATCATTGAAGTATAAATATAGATTATTAATTTAATATTTTTCTTCTTTTCAATATGGATTTTGCATTATAATTTGTTCTCTAATCTTCCTTGCACCCTGTAATTTGATATATTGTGTTTTTTTTTTTGGTTTATCTCTCTCTCTCTCTAGATTCATGGGTTGTTTAAGAATGTGTTCATTTCTAAGACCTTGTGAAATTTGTAGTTTTCTGTATATGATTCTTACTCCCCCTGGTTAGAAAAGATACTTTTAATTATTTCAAACATCAAACATTTACTGAAACTTACTTTAGATCTCTGAAAATATTCTGGATGTAATTGAGGAAATTATAATCTGCTGCTGTTGGTATTTTCTTACTGATCTCTCTGTGTATACTGTCTTCTGTATTGAAAATTGTGCATTGATATGCTGTTGTTATAGAAATGTTTGTTTCTTCCATTAAATCTATTAATGTATGTTTCATCTATTTCAGAATTCTTGTGCATGTTATTAAAAAGTTCAACAGGTCTTCTTTGTGCTCTTAGACATTAATTAATGCTAACAACAGAGGAAATGAGCCAGTCAATATATAAACCATGAACTAAAGACCCATGCTTAGTCATCCTGTTTTGTTTATTTTGGGGGTAATCATAGGATTGAGATTAATATTGTTTCAAAGAGGGTATTGAATAGAATCATTTTAGTGGCAATAAATGCTATGATTAAGAACATTTATAGAGAGGATATAGGGGTGGCTAACAACTTAAGAGCACTTGATGCTTTTTCACAGGACCTGGGTTCAGGTCCAAGCACCCACATCAGGAAGCTCATAGCTATATGTAACTCCAGCTCTAGGAGATACAACATCCTTTTCTGTTCTCTGTCATTATTGCATTCATATGCACATCAAACACAGACACATACACATGAATAAAAATGAATATAAAGTTAAAGAATATTTGTTAAAAATAATATTCAGATATATAAATGCATATGTTGGGAATTGTTCTATCTTCTGGTGAAATGACCATTCTATAAGCATATGTCATGCTCTCTTCAAATATTCCTGTATTATTCATATGTACTTTCAACTAGTCTTATTTATAAAAATTTGTATGTATAACATAGTATATATTTGTATTCACCAGAGCTTTTTCAGGTAGCAAGAAACATTACATAATTTTTAAATGTCTAAGCTATATTTTCTTTAAAAGTAAGCATCAAGAAAGGACCTGGTATGACACCAAGACAATTAGTCATTAATGCTTAGTTTTGTCCCAGATATTTTCCAAAATCAATTTTGTGTGAAAGATTACTTGCAAAGAAAGAAAGAAAGAAAGAAAAATAGTCTTTGCATTCCAAGATGAAAATGTCATGCTTTTCTCTCTTGTCACAAACACACAAGTATGGCATTTTCATTTTTCATTTTATTTCTTGTAAATAATTTAGCATGTCTTCAAGTATCACAATTGCTTTGGTATGAGTCCCTTGTAGGGAAATGGAAAATTAAGTGTTGCATATAGAAGTTAAATTTCCTGTGGAATAAATTTTATTTTTGTCTAACAGATGAATCATTCCTGTTGACTCAAGAGATAAAAAAAAACTAAATCACAGAAGAATTAAAAAGATGTAGATATAAGGGCTAGAAGTTTGATATCTTGACACAAGTAAGTACTATTTTTTAATAATTTTTGTTACATGATGTCTTGATGCTCATGAAAAAGGAGGTCTTGGAAGATAGTAGGACTGCAAGGAGGAATGTCTTGTCATAGTGGTGATCACTTGGTCATGAGAGATTTAAAAGCACATAATATGAAAGAAAGTATAATTATAAATATCATCATACTTTAAAAACAATCTAAGCAATTATAATAACTTAATTAAAACTCCACCATGAATTAACTATATACCATTGATTATTCTATCTATACTTTCAGGAAGAAAAAATTATTCAGAGGTAAATGATAGACTGATTAGTTCATAAACGTTAGTGTAGGACCAGCTTTATTGATGGAAATGAGGAAATTTCCATTCAGTATAATGAATTAACTCATAGGAAATGGTAGCAGACATATGTTCTTCCCACTGATGACTACCAGTTATCAGTTGATTTCATAAAATGTTATAGGTCATGAACAGATAGGCATATGACTTTGATGGATCTCAGAGAAGAGGAAAATGTTGGCAAATTGCTGTTACTGTATACTGTGGATTTCTCCTTGGTTTAAAGAATAATAGGTTGGGGTACAGCATTTCAAGTTGGGTGACTACTTTTTGTTGTTATTGTTTTGAGTCATAGTCTATGTAGTATTGGTAAATACTACATAGGTGGCCCCAATAGATAACACCTTTCTGCCTCTGACTTTCAATTATAAGTACGAACCACCATGCTGATTTTATAGGTGAACACTCAAAAGAAATCGGTATCAACAATACACAGGAGCATCAAATAAATTAATACTTTCTTGAAAAAAATGTAGACTTTGTATCATAGTATTCAAAAGTATATTTGAAGTATGATGGCTACAAGTCTGCCTTGTCTTCAGGACTAGCTCTGATTATTACCACCTGTTGATTAAACAGATCACACAAACGTTCTGAATTTATTAGCTCTTCTTTATCATAGGATTAGTGATAATAATTGTGAAAATTAATAGTATTTTGTAACTAGTATATATTTGGTCAGTAAATAGCTATTAATAATAGTAATGCTCATTATATTACTACCATTGTTAACAACTTCCTCAAATTGTCAAAATATATCCATTAAGAAAGTGCATCACCCGAATCATTTATTTTTTATACATATTACTGTTTTTCTTGTATATATGTCTGTACACCACAACTGTGTCTGGTGCCTCCAGAGGACAAAAGATGGCATTAGATTCCTTGGAACTGCAATTATGGATAGTTGTGAGCTATCTTGTAGGCGCTGGGACCTGGGCACAGTGCAAAAGCAATATGTTTTCTTAATGGTTGGACTATCTCTCTAATCCTTCCTCCCCACCCCTAAATCATTTTAGTGTAAAGTTAACTGAAATCTTAATACTATCCTTTAACATTCTATAATACTAATATTTACTGACATGTTATTCTTATCAATTTTCTCTGTAAACACAGATTCTTTTTCAGCTTTACAAACCTTTTTGGCAAGAACCCACCACTCTCTACAACATTTTTCTCCTAGAATTGTGCATTAATATCATGTCTGTAGAAGCCATGTAGCCAGCATTGTTTTGCAATGATTGTTGTTGACTTATTTTTTTAATAGTGTGTGTCAACCTTGGTGTCATTGGTGCTTGGATGTAGATAATTACTGGTTGTGGGGAGTTTTCCTTATCATTATAAAGTGTTTAGCAGCATCTGCAGTCTCTATCAACTAGGTACCAGAAGCACCTTACATCTGGAAATAATATGCCCTCATATTTACAATTGTTCCCCCAGCATAAACTCTCCCTCAGTTGAGAAGCACTAAGTTATAAAAATGAAAGTAGATATAGCAAACTGAGTGAAAGGGATATTCAAGGATCATGTGTTATATGGTAATGAAATGAATGATAGAATATTCTTCTGCTTTCTAAACAGATGTTAATGGTACAGTGAAACTACTTCTTAGCCATCTGATTTTCCCATGATGATGTTTATATTTAAACAAAACTTATAAATGAGAAATTGCCTATACACATTATGGGCAGAAAGTTAGTAAAATCTCCTCGGGGCTCAGTGAGGTATGAGGAAGAAGAGACAGAAACATTGTAAGTTTAAGAGAGAATGGATGACACCAAGAAAATAGGGTCTCCCAGATACAATAAGATTGACACATATACGAGCTAAGAAAGGCTGTGGAAATATACAAAAGGCCTGCACAGGATCAAGACAACCAGGGTCCCAATGCTAACGGGAAAGTAGACACAAGCTCACATTCCTAACTAAGAAGCTGTCTGTAATTGACATCTGCTTTACAAGTGAAAATTAGTTTTCTACAGTGGAATCCTACTGGGTATATAAATCACACTTAAGGATAGGTCCCATGTCCAGCATAGATGGCAAACACAAAATGAACTAAATGTATTTTTTGTATCTATTTGTCTTATTTTGCTTTGTTTGGGCAATTTTTGTCTTAATGGTCTTTGTCTCCTAGATTATGGTTTTTGTGTTTCTATGGTGTGTGTGTGTGTGTGTGTGTGTGTGTGTGTGTGTGTGTGTAAGTGTACATGTGAGAGTGCATGTGTTTGTAAATGTGTATGTGTAAGTGCTCATGTGAGTGTGTGTGTGTGTGTATGTGTGTGTGATGTTACAGATATCATCTGTGTTGGTGTTTCTTACAATTTTAAAAATATTTGTTTATTTGTTTTCTAAAGAGAGAGAAAAGGAAGAAAAGGTGGAAATGGATGGATGGGGATTTGGTAGGGTCTGGGAAGAGTTGGGGAATGATGATAATATTATGTATGAGAATTACTTTCAATAAAGGGAACTGTTAAAAAAAAACAAGGCAGTGTCATAAACCTCAGAATTTTGTGTTTGTTCATTATAAATTACATTCCAAATTAAATTGGCAGACATTTGTTGCAATTGATGTATTTTATTCTTAGACACCTCCAGTCGCTCATAACATCAAGTATTGATTGAGTGCCCATTATATTTCATTATATTTGATCTTCTAGTTCTCATTTATAATTAGTTGGTGAATTGTGGAGCTAAATATGAGAAATCCAAGCATTAATGATGAGTCAAAAACAATTTACAGAAAACCTCTTGAATCATGCTTTGGGAAATGCCAGCTGCAACAAGAAAAAAAGCGTGTTCCAAACCAATTGTCTCCAAAGTACATTTTTCATACAAATAAACTGTTTCCTTTTTGTTTATTACAAGTCCATAGTGACTATTAAGTAGCTATTAATATTTGGGGAGATTCAGAGTACTATGGTTTTTGTACTAGGCCAGTTTCTGGCTTTTAAGATCTTAGAATCAAAATCTTTAAGCTTAATTTATAGATTTAATATATAATATATATCTATTTCTGCCATAATAAAATGTCATCTGACAGAGAAGTGCTGCAAAATACAAGTTTCCTTCTGTCTTTGGTGGATAGCTTTAGATAAGAAATGAAGATCCAGTTGCTCTGAGAAGAAGACAGCCTTAAACGCCATTTAAAATCAGTGTAGAAATAAGGGAACCTGAGAATTTCTCATGAACTCAAATGACATTTCCCTTCATTTTAGGAAGTTACACAAATAGAATTAAACACTGCTTTTTTTTTTAAATTGAATCCTCTACTACTTTGGAAAATGAATAGCAAGTTCATCAACTTGTTAGGTCTTAGCAAATTGAAAATAGATTTTTGGCATTAATAATTTGTAAATAAGAAACTATGCTGTTCTCTTGGTTATAATAGTCTTTCTTGGCACTTCCCAAGTCCTAGATGCTTTTCCATGTTGTGCTGTTCTCTATTTTATTTTATAATTCTCTAGCTTTTTGTGGTATGCTCTATACAGGTCATGGCTTGTATCTGTTTCATTGGTATGGTCCCTGCCCTGAGTACTCAGTATAATTTTGATAGTACAGTAAGCACTAAATAATGTATGCAATTAACCAAAAGTATGAAACTTTGTGTGAGAAAGCAAGAGATATATTTATTTCTTCTCCTTCAAAGGGAATTCACTGGAATGCTAATCTACATATCTTAGTGGTGAAGTGAGTGTTTAGCTCATGTGGAGGTTCCTGAATTCAATTTCCATCCCTCCTCCCCACACATAATTCACTTGAATCAATGGTGTTATATGAGCCTAGGAGATCAGAGAACTCTATGTTGTCTTTGCAGAATGAAGGAATTATGACAAAGTATGAGAGTCACAAATGGGAAAAAGGAAAATGTGATTCTTTGAAGCCTATTGAGATATTCTGTTGGAGATGGGGATTAGGAAACTTCATGACTATCGCAGTCTATAACAATACACTGTGGAATGCCATTAAAAAGTCATTAATGTCATAAAAGCTGGGTTTAATACTGGCTCTACTATATACTATTTGTGTAGTTATTTAATTTGGAGGCTATTTAGTTACTCTGGGCTCCAGTTTTCTCAGTTTTAAAAGATAAAATATCTTCTCTTTATCAGATACTAGAAGGGAAAAAGATCCTGTACATTGACTGTCAGTTCTTTCTTTTCTCACCCCTTCTCCTACCACAGAAGGACCTTATTTCAGATACTTTGAGGTTTTCTCTTGCTGCAGTCATATGACCCTGGACACACCCTATTTAGGCTGAGATTTTCCCTTCATTTGACAATAAGTTGTTTTCTCTGCTCTGAATTTTTTCCCTTAAGGGAAAGGCCTGGAATTTTAAAGAGAATAAACTGTAGACAAAACATCTGATCAATCTTAGTGAGTTTTATGTTATTAAATCTAACAGTCATGAATATTGAGAAAAAATATTCCCTCCAATGAACAACTATGCATTTTCTGCAGTGTACATCCTTTTACCTTGAACCACTATGTAAATAAGTAACTAGCAGAAATTCAAACTATCTCTTGGACATGCAAATCCTGTTCCGAAAATGCTCAAGTAATTCTTTCTTCCACTGTGGGAGAGGGAAGTCTTGTCTTCCTTCCTTTCCACATTGATTTCATTATTCTTGGTCTGCTCCCATTCTTGGGAAATTCTTCTGAACTTGCTGTGTCGTCTGTCTGGTTTCCTAATTGGCTAATGAATTATCTACTTTTTAAACATGTTTTGATTTTATATCTTTAAGAGTCATAGTTTTACATGATTTTGTACATTTGCCATTGAATGTAAAATTTTCCAGAGACTACTACTATGGGAGGCTAAGGCTCAGGGCTAGGCCTTGGAAGTTTGAAGAACTAAATTTTGTTCAAGATCATTGCACTGCTAGGCAACATACCACTCTCTATTTAGCTGTCAAAAGAAATCATGTAGCACCATGTCTGCCAAGGAACAGGATCTAAGCTCTGATTTTCCTCTTCTATTCCTCTGTGGTTTCCACAAATGGATACCTGTTTTCTCCTTAGGCATCATGCACCATTTCTCTGATTGTGATAAGGTCATCACTGTACTGTTGGGAACCAGGTATTCTGTGTCAGCAGGAGATCTAAAAATAAAAGTCAGAGTTCCTGATATGTACTCTTCTCTCCTAACAACTAGGACTGCTGCCTTGGAATCACAGTGCCTGTCATGTTTACAAGTGCTCACATTTGACTTATGGGTCCCTAGCACTTAGGGAGCATAGCACTTCCAGGTCTTAACTCATGTTACATCCTTCTTCTCTATAATTTGGTTTAATTTAGGTGAAAGTAGTTTATTATGAATGTAAACAATAACCTGAATAGAAAATTTATAAATGAGACTGAGCAGAAAAGGCAGGCAGACAAGGAGAGATAAGTTAATGCGTTCATTTTTCTTTGATAGCAAATGAATACATTTTTCTGTGAACAACTTCCGAAGCTATTATGGACATACTCCTGAACTATTCTTCCCAAGGAAGAAATAGTTTGAGCACTTTAAAGCAATTCCCATACTCACTGAACAAGATGTCCCTTCAAAGCCATTAATTCATTTTCACTTCTTGTCCAACATATGGATGTGGCTTAGATCAGAGAAGGCCCTAGGGCATTAGTTCTCAACCTGTAGGTTACATGCCCCTTGACAAATATATATCTCCAAAAATATTGATATTGTGATTTATAACAGTAGCAAAATTACAGCTATAAAGTAACATTGAAAATAATTTTATGGTTGGGGGGTCACCACAACATAAGGAACTGTATTAAAGGATTGCAGTATTAGGAAGGTTAAGAATCACTGCCCTGAAGCAAAGAATGTAGTTGCTACCCTTCAGAAGTCAAGTTGCACACTAACATAGTGATTACAGACATTAATGAAATATTAAAACTGTATCCTATAAAGTTCTGAGAATACCAAAACATATATAACACCTACATTCAGTTAACTCTTAATTAGTGACATGATGACATGTCAGGCTAAAATGTAATATAATAAGAATGATGTTTGAAAGGAACAGTTCAAAGGAATCAGTGGATATGTGGTAGAAAAGGGAAAGGAGTGGATATATTCTTTTCAGGGGATTAGCATTAACATACACATACATACGTACATACATACATACATATCTCAAAATGTAATCACTAATTCAAGTCTGGATATGCATTTTTGTCTTTTTTTAATATTCCCCGTTAAATTTGAAACATCTCAATTTTGCATAATTAGAAATATTTAAAATTATAAAGAATATAATTCCTGATATTATATACTTGCATCGCCAACAAAATATAATGAAATATAAAGAAACCAAGTAACCTTCCATTCACCAGATAATATTTACACTTGAAATGGAGGAAGTCAGTCTCTCACTAGATGTGTTCCTGTTGTGAGCTCATACTAATAGCCAGAAAAATCATCTTTGAAGTCAAGAAGTCTATAATTAGAAAGCCTGAAAGTTTGAATATTTTGCCAAATAAAAAATATGGAGCTAGTTACTCTGATTCTTTCATACTAGATACAACATTTGTTAAGACTTTAAAGACTGTATTGCATATTGTACCAGACACAATAAAGTATCACTGTAGAGAAGTAAATGTCCTTTGATTTTTAAAAAGTAAAGAGCCAATTTCCCAACCCTTTAGGTGATGGGTGTGAGAAGTCTGCTATGCCAAAATGAAATAAATGTCATAGTAAAGTCTTCTCTGTTGAGATGAGCCTGGGCTAGAAACCCTTCATCAAACTTAATGTGTAGCTTGTATTTGAAAACACCAGCCACTAGTAGCTTGTCTGGGCAACCATAAAGTACTGTATGGTGAATGAGTATGTGGCTTTCATCATCAGATTGTCTGGGGTTGAATAGTTCCTCTACTGTGTCAGTCCTAACAAATCTTAAGATTAGTTTCTGGATCTAGAAAGCAGGGATTGGTTAGAAACTGAACTTAAAGAATTCACAGAAAATAAATGCAAGCATGGTCATGCTTATGGGGCATTATTTTTCTTAGATTACTGACACTGGAAGACTCACCCAGTTTGAATAGAACCTTTCCCTTATCTGTGATCTTCGGCTGACTGAAAAGAAGAAAGCAAGCTAAGCTTCTTGAACAATGTGACTGGCTCTCTCAAGCTGCTATTGGTATGACTTACCTGCCATGATAAACTACAATCTTGAACTGCGGGAGAAAGTAATTCTTCCTCAAATGGGTTTTGTTTGAAGTATTTTATCACAGCAATAGAGAAGTAACAAGATAAAAGCTAATCATGTTTCCTGGTATCTGTAATCCCACTCATAGCCCAAATTCTCATTTTCTTCCTCTTCTTTATATTTTGCCTATTGCATTTCCACTTACTTGAATGCTTAATATTAATGATATAATTCCATATGTAGTTGTAATTTCATGCTCAATGCTTTATGTCTATTCTTTTGTTTGCTCAGGAAGATTATTCATTTCGGTAAGAACCCCAAGTATCTGTCACAATTTCTAGAAATTTTCAATAATTTTAAATGACTCTCCCAAATATTTTGTAGTCAATGTGTATGCATATTGTTACAAGATTTACTTAACTTTGTATACAAGCATCAAGTGTTTCCACTACTTAATGAATGACCAAATAAAATTCCAAGCATAATCTTGTTAGTCATGACAGAATAGGACTTGAACAAGGTCTCAAAGCTTCTCTTTCTCTTTTCCCTAAGCAAGTCTGGAATTTATGCCTTTGTTATACATTAATAAAAAAAACAGTAAATTTATGGACTTCAGGGGTCACTTGGAACTTACTCTCACTATGTCTTAATGATTAGAGCTATAACATTAAATATTTCTAGGGCATATACAATTGATTCTTCTGAAGGTAAAAAATTGAAGTTGATTAAAATGTCAGATTGGAAAGCATTCTTCATGTCATCGTCGGAATTTTCCTGCAATGTTTAAGCATAATTTACTCTAAAAAAATGTAATAAATGGTTGCAAATGGTATTCTTAGAACTTTTACTATATCTCTATCTCTATATATCTATATCTATATCTATATATATGTACTTGTATACAGAGTTTATATATGACCCATCAAGGCAGAAATGTCTGTGTCCTTTCCCTTTCTTTAACCATGTACTGATTGCTGTCATCACTGCCTCCCAACATACAAACTAGTTCCAATACTTTCCAAACAGAAAGCTGTTGGATATTTGGAGATGAATCAGCCTTGCTTGTTCACTTAATTATTCATCAAATATTTACAAAGTATTAATAATATGCTCAAATCTCAGGATGTAATGCTGAATAATAAACAGATCCGGAGGCAAAACACTCAAAAGTCCTCATGACTCGCAAGCCCCTAACATGGCTGTGTAACTAAGTAATAGCTACAAGACTCACTCATGAAGTCATTGTACAACACCAAATACACTATAAGGGAGATACATGGCATAGGATGAAAAGCCATTTTTGTACTGTCAATGAGTCTGGTGATTTAATTCTAGTGCCAAATTACTAGGTTTAGAATATCTACCTAGGATACAAATGATTGCTTGGATTAGATTAAGTGGGGGTAAAATAACCAATGTTAAATGTGGGCAACACCATAGCATGATCTGAGGTCCTGGATTGAATAAAAGCTAAAAAAAAATAAGCTGCAAACCCATATTCACCTCTCTCTCTATTCCTTGACTAGGATGGAATACAACCAGTCACCCCTCTGCAGCTTCCATGCCTTCCCTGTTGTTTTACCTATTGCTGTGAGGAAACACCATGACTGCTCAGAGTCTCAGAGATTGAGGCCATGACCATCATGGTAAGGAGCATGACAGCAGGCAGTCAGAAATAATGCTGGAGCAGGAGCTGAGAGCTTGTATGATGAGACAACAACCATAACACAGAGAGAGCCAAATGGAGTGATTATTAAGTCATTCTCATTAAAACCTCAGAGCTATAATAATAGACTATATTGCCCCTCCCTCATGAACCTAATTAAATGTTTCCTTCCTTAAGATACTTTTGTTAGGTATGTTATCATAGTAATTGGAAAAATAATTAATATAGTGAGCTGCCACATAAGTTGTGTATTCTCTTTTCAGGTCTATATAGATAATTGTAGCATGCATTCACTTCACTATTGTTGCTGGGAGAATAAAATGCATTAATATACAATACAATAGAAGCTTCACAAATGGAAACAACTCGGTTATTATAAGCTAATGGTGTGCCTATTTAATATTTTACTCTTCAGTGAAAATGATGTGAAATATATGGTCAAAGAATTCAGTTAATGGACAACTTCAATACTGAGTCCCTTCATGTTTCTTCCTCATTTTTATGAGAATTGTATATAATACTTGAGGCTTCATCTTCTTGGTCTTCATACTTAACACATAAAATACACAAGTTACCTTCCTGATCAATAAGACAACCCAGGAGTAACTTTAGTATTAAAAGCTATTTATGGTGTATCTAAACTTTTAAGCACTTCCTGAAAATAGGCAGACAAGTGTCAACACATTAAAGGTCTCATGCTCTTTGCTGACTACAATGACAGCAGTAAGAAGACACTTGTGCTAATAGAAGTGATGTCTCTGTGGTAAATGGCAAGGTACCACTTCACCAAAGATACAGAAGCTATTAGACATGGGCTTCCACTGAATACTTCCACTCCATACTCCTAACCAGTATCAGAATAAGGTAATTTTTTCCCCTCCAGTACAAGGACTCTATCTACTCTCTAAGATTCACCATTCCTGTTCCTTTGAGACTCCTTTTCCATCCTCTTTTGTGCTGTTTCTTTTTTTAAATCTCCCCTTTCTGTATTCATCCATATAAGCTCACTGGTTATAAAGAGGTAAGGGCAGTAACCAATACATAGACTCAGTTTAGCAGTACTTCCTGGAAATACAGACTTATTAAATGTTAACAGTGGCGATTATTCAGATACCATTGTCTTTATTTAACTAAATGCTTAGGATGCTTATGAAAGGTGTTGCCAGAGTAAGTTATACTTGGTTAAGTAAGATACCATATCAATGCATCTTTTTAAGCAATTTATATGGGAAATAAAACCTGTTGGCAGCCAAGTGTGTTAAATTTTAAAAGAGTAGGGATAGTTAGGTCTCAGGTTGTAATGTCAAATGTGTGGCATATTTTTAAAATTTGTCCACACATACAAGAATAAATTCAGTCAACATAACCATCTCTTTAGTTTTTCAAATTATGCAGAAACCTGGGCCTTCAAAAATAAATTAAATTAAACCTCTAATAGAAATGTGAACAGCTGCTTTAATATTACATTCAATAAAGTACTGTAGATAAAGGCCAAGTGCCCCTGACATTTTTAATGGCACACATTCCTCTCTATCCTAAGCTTTAAAAATCTAGAAAGCTAATATCAGTCTATGTCCTCCTAAACAAGAAGAAATCAACAAAATTCTGGCTGTTGTTTATTCAAAGAAATGTTGTAAAGAGCCAGATGAGATAACACATAGGAGTGGATGTCATGAATTTTACATGAAACAAATATTAGTGGATTGAATATTTTAGTTGAGTTGCTCATATCCAAGTTTGTTCCATCCAGAATTTGGGATTAAAGATTAGTATTATCTAACTATTAATTTATTAATGTTTATTGGATGCTCACTGACTGCCAATATTAGAGGTAACACAGAAATGAAATGTCCAATTTCACCCTTTCTATCTTCCTATACATAGTTTATGATTGAGAGAGGGGGCAAACATTCTGGAGCAGGGAGATATTGGATTCTAGAATTAATTTGGACCACATAGAAAAAAGGATTATGTGAAATATTTCCTTTTTTGCATTTATGTACAACTTGAGGATAGCCTTTAATCAATACCTGACACAGAAGGAAATATGAATGTTCAGTTTAGTTTCCAACCAGAACTTCTATGGAGTGTATCTCCCATTCTAGATTTCTCTTACAGTGTCTAGCAGAGGCTATTGTCTATTGGACCTTGTCTGAGATGATGCACTTTCTTAGGTTTCCTTCTTGTACAGTTTTTCCACTCTCTTATTTATTGCTCCTGGTAGTTAACCCATAATAAACCATCTGCACATGATCTCTACTTTGGGGAAAGGCAGTCTCAGGTAAAAAGAATCATGAATTTAATCACAAAGACCATTTTAAACAAATATGGAGGTATATGGAGTTGATCTGGAAGTGGGCAAAACTCCTAGAAGAATTTCAAGAGTCATGAGAGGCCTAAGAACATGAAGGAGTCTAAGACTTCAAGCTCTGCACACCCCTGGCTGACAGTTCTGTTTCTTTTCTCTGTGCATTCAGATAAAGATACAGCCAATCAGGCCCTCCAGAGCAGCTGCACTATGGATTTTCTAAAAAGAGTGCAGGAGCTATTTCTGATCTTAGCTTTCCTGTAAGAGCTATTTATTATCCATTCTATATTTCTATGTCGTCTTGCACCTGCCACATCACCCCTCAGGAGTCAATAATTCTTTGCAAAGGTGTCATTCTGCAATTTACATGGCATATTGCATAATGTCACTGATGGCCACTTTTAGTTAATACCCTCAAGTGCTTTGCCTTATCACTGAAGCAGATAATTTACTCTGGCATTTATATGAAAAGTTGGACACTGAAGGCATACCTGCTCACTTGAGACTTTATGTATGCACTGTTTATTTTGGCACATATAACAATATGCACATGGCTACAAATTCCTCAATAATCACTATATTTTTGAACCTCAACACTTGGATCTACTTCCATCAAATTCCCCAGAGATTTCCTTACCCAAGCTACAGTGCTTTTAGCTATACATTGATATCTCTTAAATGAGTCTGATGGAAGGATGGGGGTGGTGTGAATACTCTTTTCCTGGAAGGACTTTGTAAACCCATTTTCAAAAGGACACAGGAAACAACTCATATGCGTATTTGTTCTACTTTCAAAATGCAGTTGATATAAGTTTAGATTTTTTTCTGTTGAGCAAACACGTTCTCCTCTTTAGGAAATTTGTATTTAATAGGCTTCATGGTATCTTACCCAAGTGCCAAATTCATACAGTTTTCTGGAAGCTCAGTGTGCTATAAACTCAATTGTCATTCAGAAGAACTATGAAACAGGAAGCCACTTGCTGCATTTTAAATGCGACTATTTATTGAGAAAACTGAATGAAGTTGTAAATAAATAGGGCAGATATGCATGAGAAAACAATCTGATAGCCAGGCAGTGGTGGCTCACACCTTTAATCACAGTACTCAGGAGGTAGAGGCAGTCAGATATTTGTGAGTTTGAGACCAGCCCAGTCTACAAAGAGAATTCCAAGGCAGCCTGAGTTGTCACACAGAGAAACTATGTCTCCAAAAACCAAAGAGAAAGACAGACACAGACTTAAAGACATAGAGAAAAACCTGAATCTTGAAGTAGAGATGCGTGGAGGAAAAAAGGATTCCAAACTGTAAATAATTCTTCCTATTTTTGGAGAGCTATAGAGAATGTGTCTGCTATTAGAGTAGGATTCGTTTTCTAAAAGTCTGATCAAGTATGTCAGTGTGGCTGATCACCAAGTGGCTACTGGTTTCAAGAAAAAGACTGGGGATATTTCTAGAGGACAATACTGAATGGCAACAGTAAGCTGTGACCTCGATCTTTAGAGGAGCACTTGACTACTAAAACTCCTCTGAAAATATGAAAACTGTGTTTCCAGGACTTCTCAGTCATTAGGCACAGTACTGACCATGCACAACATTTTCTTTCCATCTTTCCCAGTATCTGATGCTCCCCCCTTGCAAATGGAGACACAGCTGTGAAACTGGAAGGAAGCAATACAAGGAATACTAAAACAGGTATGTAGGCTACAAAAACAAAATAAAGCAAAATCAAAACAAAAAACAAACTAAAGACATGGAAACAAGTGGTGTGCAAGCCAACCCTCAGTCACCACAAAAACCCTTCATGTCATTACCTGTTAATTGTACAGCATAATAGTAACAATGCTAATGGTGTCACTGTGGACATCTTGAGGCAATGCTTTAAATAAAGGGTTAGTTTCTTTCAAACTGTGGAGAGACTTCACCACTAATGTGTATTCATCTACTGTATGAAATGAATAGCACAGATCAGGAGCCATTGATTAAATCTAGGTAGCTTCACTGACTTCCTACTCCTTATATTTTTGGAAGCAGCTGAGGAAACAAAAAAGAAAAGCTATTTGTACTTCCTTATTTAGTAGATATTTTCAGAAAAGGCATGAAAAGCCAGTAATAAAAAAGTATATTTTATTTGAAAATATATAAATCTTCTTAATATGTTATATTCAAGAAGGTTGACATATACAGTTGTGTATATGTGTGTGTGTGTGTGTGTGTGTGTGTGTGTGTGTGTGTGTGTGTGTGGTTATGCGAGCATGCTTGTGAGACATCTCTTTCCCAAGACATTTAGTGGCATTTCCAAGGCATTTTCCTTCTATAGCCATCCCATTGAAAACAATTTTCCATATTTCTAAATATATGTATATATATATATATAAACACATATAAGTATGTGAAATATTGTATATATGTATGTATGTGTATATATATTATTGTGGAAGTGTGGAGGGGAGATAAGTGTTCTTATCAGTGAAAATGCTGTGTGTGTATAGACACATGTATATGCATGTGTGTAGAAGCCAGAGATCAGCCTTTGGTGTCATTACATATGTGCTGTCAGCCTTTTTTGACACATGATTTCTTTTTGGTCTGGTCCTTCAAACTCTTCTGAGTTTTCTGACAGCAAGCCTGGGCATCCACATATCTCCTCCTCATTTCCTCCTCCCAAGTGCTGGGATTACAAGTATATACCACCATGTCTAACCTACTAATTTTTTACCTGGATTCTGAGATTTAACCCGGGTCCTCATGGTTACATGACAAGCACTTTACTAAGTTAGTTCCCCTCTCAAACCATGATCCTTTGTAATCAAACCAACTTAAAATATATTTTACTTATATTTGCGTTTTCTTAATTAGTGACTTATATAGGAGGACACAGCCTATTGTAAGTGGTGCCACCCTTGATCAGGTAGCCCTGGGGCCATAGAAGAAAGCAGACTGAGCAAGCCATAAGGAAGAAGCCAGTAAGTAATACTCCTCTACGACCTCTACAATAATCCCTCCCTCTGGGTTCCTGCGTGAGCTCCTGCCTAGACTTCCCTTATTTGCAGTGAGATGAAAATACACCCTTTCCTTCTCAGATTGATTTGGGTCATAGTGCTTATCACAGCAAAAGAAGCCCTAAGACAGTAGAATTCCATATGGATGTTTATATCCCTTTCCTTTGTGTTAGTCGACCATTTCACCGTCTGATTTCTAAATGAGACCCCACCATCACCAAGGCTCAAGGAACTTTGCAGAAGAAAAGGCAAAAAGAATGTAAGAGATGAAGGAAGGAAAAGGGTGCTCTGAAATGCTGTCTTCTGTACATGACATGACTAATGGAATCATGAACTTACTTCAGTTGTGTTTAGCTACACAAAATCAAACCAGCCAAAATTCCAGACTAGAAGGAGGTTGATCTCTGTGAAGCTTTTTGGCCATGGAGAGTTGTTGAGATAAGGAGAACATTATTTTGATGATGTGACCACTTTTAGGTTTCCCATTTTCCAGTGTAAGATCCCACACCCATGCACACGGCAGTAGCAATAACTGGATGGAGTGAGTTACAAAAGTATGACATAAAGAAAGATGGGAGGTAGAGTGTTGGGTGGAAATAAGGAGAGTTGAGGTAGGAATATAAGAATAGATATGCTCATATTTTATTATATACATTATGACATTCTAAAAAATGAAAGAAAATGTAAGTATATATGGACCAGCTATTTTTCCAGAAACAACCTTGCACGTGAATTTATTAGTCCTAAGCCAAAAAAAGCAAGGCAAGAATTGTTATTGGCCGATTTGTTTTGTAACTCTATCTGTACCTTTACAGGTTTCCATGGGGAAAATAACCATATTACCAATTCAGAAATCTTAAATAAAATATGGACTACTGTGAAATTTCAGGACAGAAATAATTATTTCCCAGAGAAGAGACAAAATCTCTAGGAAAATTGGATGTACCTAAGTTCTTTTTCAGGTGAATCAATAATTTACAAACTTACACTGAAATATATTAATTTAGGCTATCACAAATATTGGAAGGAAACTAAAGCAATATCTTGGTCTGTTGTTTATAGATGAGATGATACTTGTGTATCAGAGGACATGTTTCAGGCCAAATCTGTCAGAGAGCTGTTAAAATAGTGACATATGAGACCCAGATTAAGATTTTTTCCCTCTGTTGTGTGTCAACCTTTGGTTTGGTAAAGGCATTATGGTCACACAATGTCTTAGGTATAATACTATACAGAAAGCACCATCCTTTAAATATTCTAGCCCTATAGTTGCTAAATTTTGGAAACTACAGGATTTGTTGGATATTTCAGACACCTACATCCAGGGATTCAACACAGGCAAAGCTTAAAAAGTGTGAAGTATAGTACATGTATTTCAAAATTTAATTTACCCATTAAAATTGTACACATTTGTGAAATTCCATGTGGCATTTCAGTATGTGGATATATTGGGTAATGTTCAAACCAGGATAAATATACCTATTACCTTGATCATTTCTTTATGTTAAAAACATCTATTTTGTTGCTAATTTGTATTAATATTAAGTCCTAAATCCATTGATCTAGTATATTTCATACAGATACACTGTAGTAAAATCAGTCAATTAACAGGAATGACTTGAAGCGAGCTGTTGGTGGCACATGTCTTTAATCCTAGCACTCAATATCAAGAGGCAGATACAGGCAAAGCAGGTGGCTCTCTGTGAGTTAGAGGCTAGCCTGGACACAGAGTTAGTTCCAGGACAGGCTCTAAAGCAATACAGAGCAACCCTGTGTTAAAAAAAAAAGGGAAAGACTTGAGTACAAAAATCCCATTGTGAATATACCTTTGTGGGAAGTGAAGACAAAAATATGTTTTCTAAGAGAATATCTGATAAAAAGAAATACTGACTCACTCCCTCGACGCACATGAAGTGGTTCCTAGGGATCAACACTGAGATATTTAAACAGAAACAATTTAGAAGATCAGAGATTATATTAAATTCCACATGCACTTGGATTTTAAAAATGGAAGAAAATTTCTGTGCTAAAGTGGCTGAGGTTTCCTAGAAGCAGAATTGCAACAATAAATAGCTACAGATCTAACAGAGAATGGTAAACAAGCAAAACTTTTCAGCTCTCAACATTTCCTGAAAATGCACACTGCTTGCTCTATGCTCTTTGAATCCCACACCCAACTATTCTTTTACTTAATGATCTACCAGATGTAAGTAGAATGAAGGAGCATGAACAAAAGAATATGTCTTGAAAATACTGCCCTGAGTAGATCTGGCATCACATCTTGTACCCAAATGTAGGCTTACAGTCCATCTAATCATGGAATTGCCACAGGGAAGTCACACTAACATTAGCAAACCTACTAAATTCACCAGAAAGGAAACTATACTATTACCAGCAAGAACACCTTTCATTTTCAATCCCCCAAATGTATCTCAATGTTTCAATCTTATGTCTCACACACATGAATATTACACGTCATTGTGTTCATTTATGCTTTCTGAAGTATGGATTATCAATCAGAGCCGTATATATGAGTAGTGTCCTATCTTCATTTATCTTCTTTATCCAAATGGAAAAAGGAAGGCTCATTAGACTTAGCATCCATTTTAGAGGTATCCACTCTGCTATCCAAGTAGCTTTACTTATAAATTGACATTTGGGCCAGTTACTTTACATTGTCACCACCCATAGTGTCTATCTCTCTTAACTGTCTATTCTTTATATCCTGGAAAGTTATTCTTTGGAGTCTGCATCTGTGAACTCTTAACCACTGGATCTGATCAATGAAAAGATCCTATGGTAAATTGAAAACAGAAGACTGAGGTCAAGATATATATCCCCTGGCTTTACCTGGTAAGGCAGCATGGATTGCCCATGTTGCTTCCCTGTTACCAATGAGTGGCTTCTGGCTACTTTGGATGGGGACCTTGTGCTGCAGTAACCACTACCTCCCTTGCTCTTTCAAATCTTACTATAGATAGTCCCCAAATACCACACTTTCCCTTTAAAAGTTAGTTTTCCTAAAACTTCTTATACCCAATTGGAGTGTGCCATACCATTTCTAAACTGTACGGTTCACCAACAAGATTACAAATTGTGTCTTAATCTTTATAAAATGAGATTATAGAAGTGAAAACTGACATTATTAGTATACAAATAAAGGTTGTCTTGGTTGGGAAGCCATTTTTGACTCTAGCTATGTAAACTATTGACTTGGTTCTTAAAAGTCTTTCACACTTCTGAATAGTACTCAGATATTTAATTCTTTCAATTGTACCAATATTTTGACTGTTTTTTACATGTTAAAAGCATCTATAATTAATCATAAATATCTAGAACTGATTTAGCAGAAGAGAATTCAATGAGCAAATGCTGTATGCCATAGTATATATGATCAGAATATATTGTAAAAGAAAAATTTCAATAAAAATATAATAAACAGTATTCCCAAAAGTCACTTTATGAAGCTTGATAGATAAGTTTTCATTTCTAATGGCCCATTAAAATAATTGTATACTCTTTTTAAATTAGTTAATGAATTTAGAAACAATCTTATATATAAATCCCAGTTCCCTCTCCCTGTCCCCCCCTACCAACCCCACCAAATCCCACTCCCCATCCACTCTTAGGGAGGGTGAGGCAAAGGGGTCAATACCATGACAGGGAAACTCACAGAAACAGCCAACCTGAGCATGTGAGAGCACAGGGACCCCAGTAGTAAATCTAGGAAACCAGCATTGGACAGAACCAAGCCTTCTGAATATGGGTGCCAGTTAGGAGGCCTGGGAAGTCTGTGGAACCTCTGACAGTGGAACCAGTACATTGGGAGCCCATTACCCATGGAGGTATATTCTCTCAATACACACACACACAGACATACACGCACACACACACACACACACACACACACACACACACATTAAAAATAAACAAATGACTGTTCTTTCCTTACTCTAAACCTAATCATTTCAACTAGAATTACTATACTGTCCAATTAACTACTAACACCTTGATATTTATGTCATTATCCTTTAATTTTTATTTTTAAAAATCAAACTACAAATTTATCAGCAAAATTATATCAATTTATCCTTCAGGATAGTAAGGAACAGAAAGGATCTCTTGAACTCAGCATTAAGATGTTTAGGCTTTTTCAGTGAAGAAAATTAATATATGGTATTACTTATCATCGAATATGGATTTGTATAATACTTTCTTAAAGATGAAATGATGGGCCTCCATTTCTTGTGCTCTTAAACTCCTAAGTTTTAGGGATCAAATATTCTCTTTAAAACACATATTGTAAAATTTGATATCAATTACATGTGTTTATGTAATGAACCTTGCAATGACGGTAACCAGGAAAGAAGATATATTAGAACAAAAGCCATTGTAAATTCAGCATATTCTCCCTTTCAAGGACTGGGTGAAATTTCTTCTGCAGTTTGTATTTGGTTTATTTTTTAGACAAATCCAGAAGAATGATCCTGGATGGTATTTGAAAGGATAAAGATAATGTCTTCATACAAATGGCTTCCACTTGGCTTCATACTTAGGCATTTCAAATAACCCTTTAACACTGGAAATGCTCCCACTGAACTAATAAACGGAAAACTAGGTGAGATACATGGAATCTACTTTGCAATAACTATCAGTAGCATCCAATGTTCTGGAATGTTTCTAATTGGTTTCTTCCAATTAAAAAAAATATCCAATATCTATGAGGGTATAGTCATGAATAACAAGCTCTGGCAGTCACAATAAGTGTTGTGTTAAAGAATGCCAGAATGATAATAATAAATCAAATTGTAGATAATAGACCTTTTTAAACAAGTTTAACATGTGATTTATTACTCTTTTGTTAAAATACATTATTTATATATATATATATATAATAAGTTTTATTAGGCTATTTTCATATATATATATCAATCTTTACCATCTCGTGCCTGATGATATCCTTTTTTTCACAAATAATTTTTCTTCTAATTTAATCTCTATTTGTTGTTATTGTTGACTAATAAGTTTCATTAAGATTTCATGGGTGAGGGGTCAGTTTTAGGAGCACAGACATCTTAACAATGGCTATAGCACTGAATAAAATGTCTCTTCCTGATCCACCAACCATTAATTATCAATGGTTCCTCAGGCAGGTGTGTGATTCTTATCCCTCCCTGACTGAATTTATTATTTTTCTTATTGGTGTGTGTGTGTGTGTGTGTGTGCCTGTTGATATGATGTATTTACATGGCACAATGTATCTGTGGAAATTAAAAGCTAACTTTTGGAAGTCTATTATTCCTTGCTACCATAACTTCTGGGGCTCTTATGGACCTCATGGTGGAATGTTGAAAGTCTCAATCTTATTCAAGTCTTATGCAAATAAGCTGAACTACCTATTGGCAAACAATTAAAACCATGACCCTATTTGGCTCATTTGACTCTCAGAATAACCAAAATGAGGCAGTTAAAGACACCAAAATATACAAGACATGAAGAAGTATGAAGATACCATTTTTCAAAAGTTGCTGAATCACAACATAAATGCTGATTTTTGAGACACAAGACCATAACTCTGTCCATAATGCTAACCTGCATACTGTTAAACCCTTTGGCATGTGCCTTGTCAGAAATGATTAGAATGTTCTGGATGCTTTCTTTTTTGATGCCAACTAAAACAACTGACAACTATCCTGTAGATCTAATGCAAGGACTGGGGGCTAATATATATACACAAACACATACACACATAAATAAATATAAATATATATATGTATATAGAGAGATAGATTGATGTTCATACAGCACACAATAATTACATTGTGATGCAGTCAGTAGACTCAGATGTTCATATCATCATTAACATTATTCTTGAACAAAACAGCTACATATAAATTTCCTTTTGTTACCCACATATTTACCTCTAATTGCCTTTTTTTTTTTTTGGTTCTTTGAGACAGGGTTTCTCTGTGTACCTGAAGTTGTCCTGAACCTCTCTACATAGAATAGGTTGGTCTTGAACTCAAAGAGAGTCACTTGCCTCTGCCTCCTGAGTGCTGATATTAAAGCTGTGTGCCACGATTGAAAGGATATCCTTGCCAATTGTTTTGGTCATAAAAACTCACTTTGTGGGTCACAAAACAAAATGATATGAATGTGGAAAAATGTATGTTTAAGGGGGGAAACAGAGATGGATAGGGTGGAAGGGTGGAAGATAAGAATGTATAAAAATCATAGAAAAAATAAATTAATTAAAACAAATTCCCAAGCCTAAGTTCTACATTTTATTTCCTAATTCCAGACTAGAAATAATACTCTCACAAGTTTTGGAGAAAGTAACTGATAAGCATTACTATTAGTTCCATCATGTGTTTTAATATGTGATGAAAAATTCATGCCAAAACAGAGCAACCATACTGTATTTTGAGGCATGATAGTAGCATGCTAATTTAAGAAATACATTAGTCAGGGAATTTCAGGCAGGAGATTTGCTTATTATTGAAATTAGGCCACATTCATATTACTCTACCTAAATTGGTAATTTCTCTAATCTGTAACCAAAGCCTGAACAGTTCAAGAGGGGCTATTCCTTTTAGAGTGGAAATGTGTGTAATGACCAAACTTCAAGAGACATGTTGAGAAAAGCAAATTTCTTTCTATCCTAGGTTCTCTGGTAACTACTCCCACTTCTTAGAGTTAACCAATGTTCTCCCACATGTCTTTCAGATTCTTTAATGCATATACAAACATGGTGTATGTATAGGTATATATCTCCATGGTATATGTGCATTGGAGGGGGCATATAAACATAATGAAAAGAACTTGTAGAGTGGTTTTATAATTTGTCCTAAAATTATAATATTCTTATTTTCAGTAATCTAATTTCTTTCTATTCTCTTCATTAGTTGTCTTCTAGTTTACTCATATTTCTAGTTTTTTTTTTTTTTATTTTCAGTATATAGTGAAGGACAAACAACTTTTCCTTAATAGAATATCATCTTGTAATTTGGCTTAGTTCTAGTCTACTTGAAATGACTACTGCTTCCATAATTTTAAAATGGTGTTTCAAAAAATCATATGCTGCATTTATATACTATATATTTTCATACTGAAATTTATAAATATCTGAAAAGAAAGTGTTTTATATATTTTTAACAATTAATCTGATATGTTTCAACATTGACATTATTGCATTGGGTCCCTAATTGAGAGAGATATCATAGAAGTTGAAATTCACATTTGAACTTCAACTGCATTGAGATATAGAATATTCAAGAGACAAAGCTTGGAACCGTTGGCTTTATGGAAGAGGATCAATTCAGCTCTAACTATATATGAAATATTTCTTTAGCTACTAACTCATTGGAAATTGCAGAAAGCTATACTGAAACTGAATGCAAATGTAAGTATTAATGTCACACATCACACTTTTAAACATAGATATCTAGACATGAGAAAAATTAGTTTGCATGACATGCACAAAAATAAGGAATGAATATTACTCCCTAATATTTTCTATACTAACTCCTATTCCTAAAATTGCTATAGTGAAATATGTTTGTTTACACTGGAATGAGATTCAGGATTTAACATGAAGTTAATTTTATTTTATCTTTTTTTAAGTTAATTTTATTATCAAAGAAAATTGTATTAAAATAAATAATGGCTTTGTTTCCAAAGAAGAGAAGCAGACTAGTGCATATTATCCATGTTTAACATTTTATTAAAAGCTAATGCTAAATGTGGTATCTTCAAGGTACTACAATAGCCACAAAGGCAAATGTGATTGGGTGATGGAACAGCACCATGACAAATCAAATGAAATGAGACAAATCACCAAAATGGAGGAAAGAAGCATCTCTGTTGATACAGAATCAACATTTGCAACGGTCTAAGGACAAGGTAATTGTGAATGGGCATACTTGTGTTTTCATCTATACGGGGAAATTTGAAAATTTAAGTTTTGACAGGATCTGATTCGCATCTCTATGGATCTTACAGATAGAATTCAATTGGCAACTCTGACTCATGATCTTGTTTATACACTTGTGCCTCAGCACATCAGAAAAGCTATTTTTTTCCTATAGTTTCTAAGAATGTCTCTCAATTACAGGGCCTAAGACTGAATCATTTCTGGTTTCTGTTACCAGCTTACATCTATCTTCTTTTGTATATGTATGACTATTGTGACATCTTTCAGAGTGCTTCAGGAACATGGAATAGACATACAATATTTTACTGACTTGAAAGTTCACTGGGAAAAAAAAAAAACTTTCCAGTAGGAAAACATGATGCATTCACTTTGGTTTTCCTCTTTTCAATGCAGAAGAGCAAGGAAGGCAGAGCAAACTCCTAAGATTTCTTAAGGCTCATAGAGTAGCCATTTTTCTTACCTTAGCAGCCCACATTTGGTTTCAGCATTCTTTCTTTTGGAATAAAAAAAAAGTTTTCTCTCTTTTTTCTTAATCACTGTTATTGTCAATAGCAACATTATCATCATCATCATGTTTATTATTATCACAACCAATTTACTTTACAAGACTCACTATTTTATATGTAAGAACATCTCTTAATTGATTATCATTTGTACATACTATATAAAATTTCTTGCTCATATAGTAACAGGCAAATATAAACACTATAGTTTTCTTCCTGGGTTCTTGATACTCCAAGTTACCCATTATATCTCAGTTTTAATTACTTTCTCTCTGGTAAGTTAATATTTTTTTTTTCAATGAGTCTACTGCTTTCCAAATTCCTACCCCCAAGATCTACTGATTTAATTAGAAGCAATAATTTTCATAAATTAATATGCATTTATTTCTCTCATTTCTTATTTTCTTATTTCACTAAAAAATGAAGAGTTCTTTGCCTTACATCACCACGAAGTCATGTGTGTATATGTAAAATAAGATACCATCCTGCCTCCTTAGTACAGTGTAGGGTAGATTAGCAATCCAAAGTATGCATAGTATTTTATTAGACATATAATGTTCCATTAGAATGCCAAGGGTAGGAAATTGTTTTAGTTTGAAATATTATAGGATCATTTACATTGAAATATGAAGCTCTCTAGAATAAAGAGCATCTTGGGAGATGTCAAGTAATTGACCTGTTCTGATATAATTAGTATATGTAAATAAGGTTGCAAAGGAATAATACTGTTTATTGTAGTAGAGGGTTAGAGTGTCCCAGTGACATTCATTTGCTTTAGAACCAAAAGTAATATGTTACTTATTTATCTTTTGTAAGCCCTTTAAAACTCCTGTATTTTCCCTTACATATTTTCTATATCACAAAAGGGTGATTTTGCTCTGCTGATGTCAATCTTCTCATTCATTTATCTTGTAAAACCATAAGTACCATTTATAAAGTGACATCCACAGAAGAAACAGAGGAGGAAAAATCTTGTGAAAATGATAGTTCATCCTATATACATATTAAAATATGAAGTGGTCACATGAATGCTTAGTTTACTGCTATTTGACAGTGATAAGCAATCACTGTTATCAGGCAGATACTTATGCATTTGAACAGTTTTCCTTATCTGGAAGAAATGAGGCTTTGTATGAATGGCTTAGTGGAAAACTGAACCTCCTTTGAAGGACCTGATGGCACTTAATTTATTTCAAATACTATAATTATTCATGTAACATCTTCTTTTTCCATTGAATGCTTTTGTGTATGCACCCATTTCTTCTCTCAGTTTTCCAAATCACCAAGCAATCACTATTGGGTATATGTATGTTTTTGTCTCTAAATATATGAGTGACCAATCTTATTCAAAGTTGACTCTTGGCTTGCTACTCCTATATATCCATTTCAAATATTGAGCTCCTGAGCAGTGGCCACAAAATTGTAGACAAGTGAATGAATTTAAAGGTTTTCTTCAGGAAAACTGTATTTAGCTGTCTTTTTTAGCAACATTTTCAATTAAAAATATATTTGTTTTGCCAGAATTATGATATACAACTTTATGAAATATGCTTAAAACTGGGTAATTTCAGAGGCATTACATTTAGGGAAGAAGTAAATTTAGAATTTAGTTTTCATGCTCACATTTACCAATAATAGAAATCAAAACTCAAGGAAAGTAATGTAATTAAATTATTGATGAGCAAAACCAAACTGATGCATGAATTACTACATAATAGTTAGATTAAAAGTCTCCCCTTTTATAAAATATTACAAACACTTAATCATGCATGATGTTGTTACACTCAATATTTTAGAAAAGACATTTGACCTTTAAAATATGTATTAAAACAGAAACATTAGAACAATTCAGTTCTAACAATAATCGCTTTTTCCCTTAATATAGTTTTTTTTCTGGTTCAGAGTAAAATGAAACCAACTGGATAAATCTATCACTTCTACAACTATTAACTGTATTTTGTAATGTCACACAAACAAAAAAAATTAATCTTCTCTTTTCTTCCACTTGAACAAAGAAAGCATCTGTCATCTCTGACAGGTGTAGCATAGATTCCTATAACCTTTCTTATTGTTAATTTCAGGCAAATAGTTTTAAATTAGCAATGGGAATACTTAAGTAACTTGGAATTGAAGATATATGATATATTAAATTAAAGCCTCATCTCACAGAATCTTAAAGTGAAAGAGGTCTGAGAGTATGCAAAATAGCATGTAGTATATTAAAATGTAAATTTTACTTTGATATAGATACTTAAAACTACTTAATATTTTTGTATAACCATTGAATTTTATGTGTTTCCTCACAGGTTTTCATGCAGTCAAAGTCACTTGCTTTGTCCTCACTTTCAGCCTCAGTCCTACTTAAGAAAATTAGGGATCGTGACAACAATCTCTGCCAGTAGGATTACTTGTAGAACAGCATAAAAACATGGGAAGTTTTTGAACATGTGAAGTACTAAGTAAAATTTTAGATGTTTAAGTCTAGAGATAACTCATTTTTGAGACATTGTTTCTCCGTGTAACAGCCTTGGCTGTCCTGGATTTCACTTTGTAGGCCATGCTGGCCAGGCTAGAGATAACTTTTAAAAAGACCAAAGTAAAACAAATGACATACTTCGCAAGTCTCTTTTATAATAAGCCTAAAAATGTTTCTCAATGTAAAGTATTCTGACACCTGAAACATTCCACAAAGCTGTAATGTAAGTTTTCAATGAAACCTACCTTTAAAATTTGGCCTGATTCTTGCATCATATCCTGATGTCCTTCCCATTAATTTATCCAAGAAATCTGAAGGAGATAGGGTCTGCGAAGGATGTTTTCCAGACCTGGAGTCATGGTCTTTGCAGAAAGCTTCCCTAAACACATTATGAACTTTTAAAGCAAGAATTACATTTTCATCCTCTGAGCACTAATTCAGAACATTTGAACCACATTATGGCAAAGATGTTTAATATATTAACAAGGAGAAAAATTTGAAGTCTTTGATCAACTTCTGAACTGTACATTCTCTAAAGTTAACTTTGACTGATGAGAAGGTTAATTCTTGAGTAATGTACTGAAGTTTCTAAACTTTAATTCTATTTTGATTAAGATGGGATAATGTATAGACTCAGGTTCCAGATTTTATGGGTATACAAATGTTATGTGTTTTTAAAATTAGCAGAGAACTAAAGACAGTTTGTGAAATGTATGTGATAATGTGAAATCATTTCCTCATGATTATAAAAATTATTTCATTTCAGCTTTAACTGTATCTTCTATCCATTATGAGAAATGTATAATAATAAGATGGACTAAATTAATTATTGTATGCATATTTTTGCACTTACTACTATTCTTTTGCATCTATCATATATTAGTCTTTTCCAATGTGTTTTCTAAAAAAAAAACCTTCACTTGAAATTTCATCACCATTTTAAAATAGATCAATAATGTGTATGTTAAATTCAACTGTTTTATCAGTTCTTATTACTATATGAACATATTAATTGTTGCATCTCCAATAAAGCATGAATGGAAAACCACTTCTACACCAGTTTATCTTTTACATTATCAAAACCAGTAAAGGGTGATTGAAAAAGATCCTCAGGTATTCATATCCATATTAGAAGTCATAAAGAACATATAAAATGGCAACTTTGATTTGTAATAAAGTGAATTCTTTCTCAATACATTGATAGTTGACTGATTGTCATGAAGGTATTTGTGTGTATATATGTGTGTGTGAATTTATTTGAAATAACTTGTTATTCTGCCATTGAGATAATACAACACTCATGCCAGCAAATCAGAAGCATTAATTATAAGTTTAAAGATTTTACGAACATTTTGTAAGAGTTAAAAATTGGTACAGTCATCCAGAAATACTTACATTGTCATATGCAGATTCATCTGGTTAATAAGTATTATATTTTATGATGGTGGTTGGAGTGAGGCCAATTATGATGATGGTAATGATGGTGATGATGATGGTGATGACTCTAATAAAAATCCAGCCTACACATCTTTCTTAATGATAGTAAGAGATGTAAACCTGAAAGGAACATAGTGGGTTTTCCCGGTACTCATATCATTTTTTCTATGTGTTTAATTTCCCCTGGTTCTATGAAAAAAATATGACAAAATCTTGTAAAACATAAAATGTCTTATATTTTTGTTTCAATAGAATTTTTATGTCTAGGCTGTCTTAGATCTTATGCCTTAACAGGCTATTTCATTCACTGGCAATAAAATTGATATTTTGAAGTGTCAATTTGTTTTACAATTAGTAAATTATTTGAAAATAGAAGCATGCAAATAGTGACTTCTCATTTGTTTTAGTTATACACACCCTGTTTCTCATAGAGGCATAAATGCAAAGATGGCATTTTAATTAAATATGCAATCAATTCTTAAATGGACTGAACAGTAGGATCGAGTTGTATAAAGATATTTGCTACTTGAAAATATTTCCTAAACCATAGATTTCACTGTATACTCCTAGTTGGTGAAATATAACAGAAGTCCCAAGTTGCCTGAGAATCAGGGTTATTATTTATTTTATTTAAACTAATCCAATCACTTCCATCATATGAAAAAAATAACATTGCATCCAATAATTCCTTTAAATGACTTCAAGAAGAATTTCAAAGCAAAAGATCACCTTATACAGACATTTAAAGAGCACACAACTCACTAGTCTAATCTTAATATCACATTGACTTTCACAAAATGTGTGTTGAAATGCAGAGTGCAGCTATGCCACATTAAACTTGCTTTTGTGAACATTTGCCTCCCTCCCACCATAATTAAGATTTTTAAATGAACAAAAGAAACCAAACTCTCCTCTACAACATTAAAACAGTATGATGCAGGGAACAAACAAACAGAGAATTGCATACTTTCTCTTTCAAACAGTTTTCAGGTGGAAAACATCAGCATGCAAAATCATTTTACCTACCTGACGAGGTTTGTCCCTAAGAAAAATGCAAACAAGGCTGTCAAAATGTTCACTAGCTGCCGGTTCATTCCTGTGTCTGTGATCCTTGTAGAAAATATCCCGAAATGATTCCAGAAAGCAGACTAGGACAAAGTGTCTATTTATTGTCCAGATTCAAAATTTGGCAGGGATCTAGTTTCCTTGAAAATCAAAAAGAGATTTGGGGTTGTACAGTTTGCTGAGAAAAAACAAAAAGTGCCAGTTCTGGGCATCATGGTCAGGTCAAACCGAGGCTCGGGACCATCAGTTAGCTCAGGAGAGACAAAGCCTCAGAACTGATGAATCCCCTAGCTGCTTTTCCTGAATAATAAAAATGCTGCTACCTTAATCGCATCACCATGCAAAGGGGGTTGGTGACAATGCCATGCAGGAAGTCAGGCTGCTGTGGCTTTTGTTTTATATCTTTTCTATTCAGCAATGCCCCTTTCTTTAGGGAATGCTCTCTTTTTAAAAGAAGTTGTAAATGAGGGAGAAAAAGGGTCTCTGTGGGTTGGAGTGTTTGGGGGAAAGAGGGAAAAATTACTGAGATCCTGTGCTGGAATGAGGGCTATAGAAAGATACGGAGACGTGATCTTACCCAGCCTATAAATTTCAGCACTCGGACAGCTCCTAGCTCTGAAATGCGCATGTTTCCTTTTTCAGTAGCTTGGGGCGGGGGTCGGAGAGAGGCATTTGAGAGGAGATGCGCCTGCTATTGAAATGTAAAGAGTGACTGGTCCTTTGATGAGGGGGGCTACTGAAAGGGGTACGATGACGACGAGCGTCCGGGTAGAGGGAAAGGTGATAGAGTCTAGGGTCTGAGCTCCTAGAAATGGTAGTCTGCCTCTGGGTAGGCGGGATAGGAGTTTGAAGCAGAAGACACCACGGCTTAAGCGTCAGAAAAGTAAACTAGGACAACATGAAACAAGATCCAGAGTGCTGAAATGATGTTGGGATTCGAAAAGTCAACATCTGGTCAGTGGAAGCCTGCATAAAAGAAAAGTCCTGTGGTGACGTGGAGGGTCCATTTCCTTGGCATAAAGAAGCTTTCGTGCAAGAAAAATGAAAACAGAGAGGAAAAGAGAGAGAGTTTCACGGGGATCAGCAATCAAATTTAGAATATCTGTATGCCTTTCTCGACTCTTGAGCGTTTTGTTTTGATTTCAGTCTCTTGTTCCCAGAGGTTCTATCTCCCTACTTGGGAAAGTTCGCTCTACTGTTCCCAGATAAAATACTTAACCGATAATAAAAAGACAACGAGCCAGCAGAGGGCAGTAGTAATCTTTTCCTGCTCTGGTTAAGGTTTGAACAATGCTCCATGACAGAAATGGAGCAAAGAATAGTGAGACTGGGGGTTGAGTTTCCCCTCCACATTATAGGAGTTAGTCATCAAGAAGGGTCGAGTAATTAAGCGGTGCTCTTCTCATATATTGGCTAAAGAGAATGAAAATAATAAAAGTTTGGAAATCAAGTACAAAAGAATATCAGGTAACTTGCTATCTCCAGTGAAATTTATAGAAACTGTTGATAAAAAGAGGAAGGGGAAATAGTTGAACAATAGTAACTGGAAGCGTTAGAATATGTGCATCATACCATGAACTGGGGGGGGGGGGCGGACTTGATTTTAGTTCTTGAAATCTAATCCCTTAAGCACTTTGGCACTCCACCACAGGGTTTGCTTGATTTGAAAATATACTGTTGTCATTAAATGTATTCCATAAATGGCAAGTTTCTCTCAGACTGGCTTAAAATTAAGAGCAAAGTAACAAAGAATCCTATGCTTTTTCAAAGATAGATTCTGATTTTTAGAATCTAAGTTATTTACACGCTTTAATGTAAAACACAGGAAAATTTCAATAAAATGCAAATTATAACATTGTAGGCCTGCTTCAGGACCTGATATTCTGCATTTCTAACAAGTTCTTATTAGCAAAGGGTGATGCTTCTGGTTCACAGCCATGAACTGAGAGGCAAGGCTCCAAATGACCTTTCAACAGGGTTTTACACTACCCAGAGAGTGAGACTTGCTGAGCTTTTTCTGAGATAGAATGCATCAGTGTCTATGCATTCTTTTTACATTCAAAATCATCCCACACATTTGTTTTCATAATTCTTAAACCTAGAAGAAAATGATTCATTTTAAACAAAAATCTATATGGTGCTGTGATGAGAAATACCTGTATTCTAGCTTCAAATCTGTTCACTCTCAAGTGTATACACATAGAAACTCTAGACCTTACTGTTTCCCTGAAGGCCTGATACTTCAGCCAAAGTAAAAATGAATTCCCAGAAATGTATTCCTTCAAATGATTCTATATAGAAAAATCATATATGAGGGGTGTGTGTGTGTGTGTGTGTGTGTGTGTGTGTGTGTGTGTTTAAGAACATTTCCAAACTAGAGATAAAGTGAAAAAAGCAATTTGTCCCAAATATAATATTCTAATGATACCCAGTGTAAAAAAAATAAATTTAATTCTTTCTTTCGACACACAGAAGCACATTATGTACCAGGAAGTGGTAATATAATGAGTTGTATCAGAGAGACACTCATCTATTAACACAAAATTGTGACACCATATTATTTTAGATCTGGAAAATAATTTAGAAAAGGCAAAGTTTATCCTTTTTTCATTTTACTTCTCAACTTTCCCCGATTTGTATTCCACCTCGTTCAAATTACAGAAAGAACTCTGTTCAAATTTGCCAATTAATTTCTTGTATCTGAGGCCAAAAGATATTTATCCACCTTAATTTTACTTGACATTTCCATGATATGTAACATCACTGTTTTTTTCTCATTTCAAAAAGTGTTTTCCTTTTGGGACACAGTGAACTGCTAAATTACTTTCTATTCCATCTTCTTGCCAGACATACCCTCTAATACATGGCCTATAAAAGTGTGATTTCCTAAAGTCTATATTCTAGGACATTACTTCTCATACTAAATTATGTTAGACAATATTTTGATACTATAACTTCCATTGTCTTTTTCTGTAAATTACACAAATGCACACACACACACACACACACACACACACACACACACACACACACACACCATAGTCATCCATCTGCTTCTTTGATAAGTTCTGTTTCATATCTCTAAATGTCTTCAAACTCCTGTCCTGGTAAAATAAACTCTTACAAAGCTCCCCTGATCCTATTCTACAGTATATACTCCACACCAACAAATGGACAATGCACACTCTCTGGCATGCCCTTCCATCAATTTCCAGATGAAGTTTTCACAAAGCCCCACAAATTTGCATTCTATTTCTGAACTCTACCCATTTTTCTCCATCTTAATTTCTCTGACTCCAGTTAAAAGATTCTTCTGCTGCTGTGTTAATCACCTTCCTAGTCTACTAGAACCAACCGTGTCATGTAATATGCTACAACAAGCAGAAGGATCAAATTAAAATTTGATCACAATTGCCTCTGATTAATGATATGGTTCTCTACTGATCTTTGGATAAAACAAAAAAAATTACTTAATATGGTTTAAAATACCCTCATAATCTGGCTAAATTTATATTGTCCCTCATTTTTTCCCTTTTTCAGCCTATCCCTTCAAACCATGTTTAATTTCTTATGCTTGCTAAAGTACTTAATCTCATGCAATGTTAAAATACATTCAGAGATTCTTTCTTCAAGAGGGTCTTCCCTAACATGTACAACTCTATCAGCTATCCCTGCTGTGATGAGTTTTAACTCTGATTTATAAGCATGTTACCATTTTTTTAAATACTTGGGTATGTTACTTAGTGTTATACATTGGGTGTGGATTGTCAATCAAATTAAAAAATTGATGGTAGTATGATTATGTTATGTTCAGAGATAGAGTTTGGGGAACTCTATTATGAGGATCATGTGGTCTTAAATTGGAACTTAAAGCATGAGGGTATCTTATTGAAAAGTGATAGAAACTGTAAGAAGTGGTTCCTAGTTGGAGGAAATAGGTCATTGGAAGTGTATCCTTGCTGGGTATACCTTCTCTCCTGTTCTTTGTTTGCTCTTATTGTGGTTGCCATAGTGTAAGAAGATTTACTGCATCATATACTCTACACCATGATGTTTTACCTCAACACGACTCCAGAGGTAAGGCCAAGCAACAATTGGCTAAAATTTCTGAAACAATTAACCAAAAAGAATCTTTTATTCTTTTTTGACTTGAATCTCCCAGGCATTTTTCACAGTGACTAATATAAGCTTTACAATGATAGGAGTCAGTGTATTATCGCACTCCCATATATTCAATGATACTGACAATAGGTATAATATAATATTGATGGTAAATAAGATGCAATTTTAAATGTCTCCACAGAAATGCTAACTAATTGAAACAATATAAATAATTATATATGAACCACAAATACGTCTACAAAATTAGTTATTATAATGAAAGATTTGAGATTATGATCATTTGAAAAGAAATCAAACCCAAAGTTTGTAACACAAATAAAAAACGAAGTAGAGGATAATTGATCTAACTTACCTTAATCATGTTGTACTTCTAAAATTCATTGGTTGTGTGACTGTAGAAAAGTCATACAATCCCTCTGAGCATCATTCTCATACATGTAAAACATGTAGATAATATCTTCACTTCAAATATTTCTATGTAGAACACTCTTCAAAGTCACAGGTAATCATTTCTAAGCAAGTGTTTTAGGTTCTTATTCTCAGTTCCTGGCATCAACTGGCTATTAAACTTTAAGGTTTTACTTTCTTCCTCAGATAATTCTACTTACAAGGACAGTAAAACTCCTACACTTCCAACTTACCAAATCAAAACTGGTCACCCATGCGTCACCCTCATTCTCTACTTTTCTTGTCGGTAAAGTGAGAATATTTGATCTACCATATAATGCTGTAAAGATAAACACACAATGATCAATCCATATCATTCTATATCTAAATATATTTAAATATATATACACATATATAAGGAAGAAATATTTTAGATGAATATTGGTATCCTCTACTAATACCAAAGTCTTTTAAAATGTCTAATAGATAGAGAACTTTAAACTTTTCAAAAACTACTCACACTCAGGGGAAGAACAATAATGGATACCCACATTTTTCCAAAGAAGAATGTAATTTCATTAATTTTCCTACCATTCATGATTAAGTGACAAAAAATGCTTCCTATAGTTATTAGCAAAGTGAACAGAATTGATTTTATCATGTGTGATTGATACTATTCTTCCAGTCACTGGAAGCACACTGTATGCCTACAACTATTTTTAATAACCATATCATGATGCTACTAGAGTTTGATCACCATTATATTAAGTTATATACACAAATGTTGATAATTAATAATCAATATTAGAAGTCCCAGAGACAATATCTCAAATGAAAAGCCAGGCCAGGGAGATGTCTAATACATACATGTCCTTCATCAGGACAGTAAGCCATCTTACTGTTCCTTCTACTCTAAAAGAATATGTTGATGTTATAAAGGAACATATTAGTTTAAGAAAATGCTGATGTTATAAAGGAACATATTAGTTTACAATTAATGCACAGAGATTCTGAGGAAAATTTGAACTAAAATATCACAAAGTTATCTTATAAAATCTTTAATTGATTTAGGTTTCTTCTTCACAAAGAATAATAGAGGTAACTTCAGTTTAATAAAATAATCCTCTTGAATTGTGGGCAAGATTCACATGCCTTAACACAGTCTTATGAAATAACACTAAGATAGAATAAATGAAAGAAATCTTCTGACAGGATTAAGGAATTATTATGATATTTATTAAATCACATAGTTCATGAGATAAGTATGAGTGATTTCCATTCCATTGATGTATAATTTCATGTGCAAATAGGTAGATAGTCTATTAGTTAGATACTGGAATTATGGCTGTGTCAAAGTTATAATACTGGAATGCCAATATTATGATTTTGTTAAGGACAGAAAGCTGAAGAACCAGGAAAGCCAATGGTTTAACATTTAGATCAAGACCAAAGGTTTGAAAAACCAGGTGACCACTCACTAAGTGCTGAATTCCAAGACTTGAGACTCTGAAGTTCTGATGCTCAAATGCATCCAAGTGAATATTTTCTTCTATATACAGGGGAATTGTAGCCCACTCATTCCACTGACTAATACATTATTCTCTTTCAGAATACACTTATAACACATCAGAAATAATTTTTAATCAATTCCAAGGAATTTCTTGCTGGCCAAGTTGACACAAAAAATAACCATCACAAATGCATTATTGATCAAGTAGAGGGTCTGTCTCTCAGAAAGAGCTACCCTATGTTGAATTCATGACAGCTCTTGTCAAACATGGTGACTCACATATCCACTATATCCTTTATTTGCTCACACAGTTATATTGGAAATGAAAGGCATTCTGAATGCCCCATTATTTAGTTTGCTGAAAACACAAGAATGACAGCAAGAGTGTGAAGAAGGAAGTATAGTTTTTGCATGTTCATTTGTGCAGGCTATTGCAAATATTAGCATTAAAATTCTGAAGGTGGTCCCCAATGGCCAGCATTGTGCATTGGGCAAAAATGCAAAGGCCTGATGTCACTCTGCACACATGCTCTCTTTTTTCAGAATAGTATTTGCTTTCCTTCATTGAATTTTTTGTAATGCACAGAGATATCCAGCATGCCGAATCACAAGTTTCAAGGCCTTAGAGCCTAAATGTGAAAATACAGCTTTCCCAGGCTCCAGGTAGACAACTGAATGCCTGTCCAGAGAATTTCTGAATTAAATTGCTTGGAAGTTGTTTTAGAACTGGAACTCATCAACTTATTAATGTTCAGTGTTCATTCACCACAAATGTGCTCAACTTGAAATAATTTCTATTTCTAGTCAAGTTTCATGGCAAATGACTGTGGTTCTATTGACTAAAATGAGAAATGCCGATAATCAGAAGACAAAGAATAAATTAGAGGATAAACTCAATGAAATGACAATTAACATTGATAGAAAAGTGCCCCTTTTGCTATATTGTAAAGAAGAAAATAACGAATAACAAGAAAATGGACTGTTTCAAGATCATGTACCTTATATTCTGATTTGAAACCACTGTTCAAGTTACCATCATCTTTATAATGCCCTACTAAAATCGAAGTGTTCTGATTCTTGTCACAGACATCACTAATATCTAGTTTCATTTCATGAAGTGTCTATTTTAAACATGTCTCATATTTCCAAAATTCTAAAAAAATTGATTTTTGACAAAGTAAATGATCCAAACTGAAATAATAGCAAGAGATTTGTATTGGAAATTATTGGTAGCTGGAGAGGTGTTAGACTCTGTGATGACATTTATATAACTAGTTAATACTTTTGTAGTCAACCAACAAATACAGAAAAGCACAATACTATATTATATATGCTTTGAAGATAATGAAGTAAAGGAAGCATTGCTTGTGGTGTTTAAGAACTTATAAATACAAAGATGAAAATAATATGACAGAAGTAGAAATGTATGATATCACATAGAGATAGCTTACTGTGTATTCTTCAGTCTGAATTCTGTTCCTTACTTTGACAAGTTCACAAAAATAATCTTGTTAGTCCCACAAATTCTTTACAAATTAGGAACATGACATAGTAACTCTATAATACCAAGGAGCATGGCATATAATCTGGAATGATAATACAGCAAGTAAACCAGTGAATAAACCTGGTTGTATGCTGAAGTGCTTCCTGACATATACTACATTAGAATGATGGGTTACAACTTTACGATTAAAATGTGAAACAACTGAGTAAGCAAAATCAAATGAACTGATAGAATCATCCCATCCCTATCTTTATAATAGTAAATATTAAAATCATTTATGCTCATGACTCCTTGCCGGGGAACTTCGTTTATCTCTCAGGCTTCTTTTTTGTGCTCTAATTCTTGTCAACCCTGTTGCTAACTGGTATGTTCACAGTGTTTTCAACATGGTTCATTATGGAACAGTATATGCTTCCAAAGGTATGCTTGGAGTGCAGGTGACCTGTATATGAGAATAACAAAACAAATATTTGTGTAAGCACAGTGTCAAAGAAAATCAATGCTGACAAGAAGGCTCTGCCACTGAAAGTATTTGCGTGCAAGTCTGACTATTTGAGTTTCATCCCTAGAACTCATGGCACAAGGAGGAAACCAGTTCCTTCAAAGCCATCCTCTAACCTTCAAATAGGCACTGTGGCACACACACGCACATACACATGCACACACACACACCAGAGAGAGAGAGAGAGTGAGAGAGAGAGAGAGGGAGAGAGAACTACCAATACCTCTTTATATAACTCAGTGCTAATCCAGTATTCTCTCTTATTTTAATTTATTAACTAATTTCCCATTATTATTTCTCTACTTTGTTATTTTAACACATATAGAAATCTTACACAGTTACATTGTAAAGTGTTGATAAATTGTGCTCTTCTGTGTTTTTCTTTATTTAGTCAATATAAGGTTGTTATACTTAGCAAGAATTCATTTGTTTTCATGCTCTGCTGCTCTGTTCAATGAGAAGTCCACAATTTATTCATCTGTTCCACTGCTAGTGGGATTCGGAGTTGTTCCTGTTAGGAATTTTTTGCTACAATAAATAATGCTGCATAATGTTCTTGAGCACTTCTTCTGCTGCACACGTGCAGTGTTTCTCTAGGGTGCATATTTAGAAGAACTGTTCAATCTCAGCATATGTATGGCTCTAGTTTGTTTAGATGCTACCAAGTTGTGTCCTAATACATAAAATAGCAGTTTACAGTCTTCCCATGGTGCAGAAAAAGTCTAATTACTTTTTATTCTTACCAACACTTGGCATTTTCAGATTTCTTATTTGTTGCCAATATGGAGACTGTTAAATACCATCACATACTGATTTTCGTTAGCACTTATCAGATTACAAAAACGGTTGAAGGCCAATGTAATATATTTACTGACTGATTATACCTTCCAAATACCTATTTATTAATTAAAAGCTTTTAATTCACTTTTTTCTTTTCCCTGATTCATACGTACAAATTATTTTAAAGTGGCCATTTGCAAATTATCTTATAAATCTTTTCCCAGTCAGTGTTTTTTGTTTGTTTTGCTGTTGTTGTTTTAATTTATGACATATATTTTTTATTTTTATAAAAGGTTATTAGTAAATTTAAGGAATCTCTTTTAAGTTTAGCTGTTTTAAATCTTGTAATAGAAATGCTTCAACAGCCACATGTTTCTTTTTTTTTTTCTTCACATAATGGTAACAAACATATTTGATTCACATGTTCATGTCCCTATATTTTATGTCATGTGTCCCTGTATTTTTTGTCAATGTACTTAGAATTAACATCTACAGTAACTGTAACTTGTTTTAGTTCTCTAAGCAACTGCCATACACACATAGTGGCTGACAGATGTGTATATGTCATATATGAATAGAAAATTTAAAATATTCCCTTGTGAGAGTTGGGAAATCAAAGTGACCTACATTAGGACAGTATATTACAACATACATTGGCAAAATAATTAAAAGTCATAAAATGTCTACCCTTGTTCTAGTATTGCTTTGCTATGGTAGTAAACTGTCTTTCAACATACTAGTTGAAAAAAATTATTTTTCCTTTTGATTTATTTGAGGATATCATACATCACCATACTGCAATTTCATCATTTCACCCCTTCAAATCTTCCTGTATCTCCCAACCACCTCATCTTGAATTCATGACTTTGTTATACATAAGTTGTTGGTTCCATTGTGATAAGGCATATGATACATATTGATCATATCTGAAAATTATTCTCTCTTGTTCTTCTCCCCTTTCTCAAATGTTCTTCCTCCTCTTATAGTTTCCTTTCTACTTTCATATTCTTCCTCTTTCTTTCTCTTTCTCTCTCTAACCCCTTTCCTCTCACCTCCTCTCTCTCTGTTATATTACATTCCACACATGAAATATAACATATAATACTTGCCTTTAATAAGTGGATTGCTAGGCATTGGTCGAACACGCCTTTAATTCCAGCACTGGAGAGGCAGAAGCAGGCAGATCTCTGTGAGTTCAAGGCCAGCCTTTTCTATAGAGCGAGTTCCTGGACAGGATCCAAGGCAACACAAAGAAACCCTGCCTCAATCCCCCCAAAAAAGAATAGTTTGGTGATTTCATTTTACATGATGCTCATTGATTTGATTCATTGTATGAAAATAATGTAATTTCTTTCCTTTCTGTGGTTGATTGTAGTCTAGAGTGCAGATACATTTTCTTTATCCATTAACTTCCTAAAAGACATTTAGACTGACTGTATAATTTGGTTGGTGTGGATAATGCTGAGATAAAAAAGTGGATGCAGGTATCTCTATTGCATTCCTACTTTGACTCCTTTAGGTAGATATACATGAGTGGTAGCACATAACCATATGACAGTTCTATACTTTCTTCATACTCCTAAGGTAGTGGTATTACATTTGTTTTTAAATATTAACTTGCCGCAATTTAGATAAACCCAAGGAGGAACATCAATTGAAAAATTGTCTTGATTGCCTTAATTGATGTAGAAAGACCCATCCCAAATTCGTGCAGCACCTTTTCTGGTAGCAAGCCAGCTGAAAAGAACCCAAAAGAAGGAAGATTATTCACTTTTTGTTGGCTTGGTCTTCCTTGTCACAACCAAATTATTTTACCCTGTTGTTGCTGTTCATAGTACTTTAGCAGATATTAAAGGCAGCTACAGCTTTAGTCATCTGGAGGTTCAATTTTGCTAGACTTCCAAGATGGCTTGCTTACATGATTGAAATGTTACACTGGCTGAAGAGTACTGAGTAGGAGTTAAGGTGAGACATGCATGAGCATGCATGCTTTCTCCCCTGAAGTACTTATACCATGATGACAGAATTCTGACAGAATGACTTCCCACTGTGAACAATGCAAAGTGATGCCAGGGAGATGGTGACAAATTCTTATAATCTAACCCTGGAAGTCTCACAGCCCCAATTTTCCTGCATTCTACTAGTTGTACGTATCTCACCAAGTTTCAGTATAGAAGGGAGCATCACTAAAATGGAAGAAAGCATGGTTCAAAGGGCAGTAGTCTTCGATGAGTGTGCCAGAATTTGCTTTTTGTTGAGTAATAAACCTTAGATGGATTGCAAAGATTTTCACTATAAAATGCCTCAAATTTATGGATGAAATGTGTTTTTTTAAAGAAATGGCCATGAGCTAAGGGAAATTCTCAGAGCCCTAAAACACAAAAGCATGAGCACAAAATAACATCCATATGCTTTTAACATAGTGCCTTGGAGTATCTTTTGATTTCAGAAACCTGTGACTGAAGTTTTAGTGGCACCTTGGGGAGATGGAAGAATGAAAGACACGGCCTAGAACCCAAGAAAAGTGAAGGTCTATTTAAAGGGATAACCAATGCAGTTTAGTACAAAAATAAAGATAGCTAGATACTTGACATTAAATATAACAAAAAATTGTACAATTCGTACTAGTAGGAAAACATCATGAATGTTTATGGATCTTAATTAATACTAATTCCATAATCAAAACACTTGGCCAAAACCTCTTTTAAAATTGCTCAAAGTTGGCTAACTCTGTATAAGGAATAATGCACTTAGGGGAAACAAACACCTACTTCAAGGTTTTCCTTCAACTACAGCTATCATGGAGATACAAACCCCAGAATACAAACCCCAGAACACATATCAGGGAACTCATGAGTATAGTCCAGGAGAAGCAATGAGTAGAGTAAAATACATCAGATTAGAATTGTCAGAGATCAAACAAATATATTAAACCTGATCAGCAATTACAAAGATAAGTGATGATCCAAAGCATGGCCAAATAAATTATCTGTAATTAAAAGATAGTGAACTGAAGACCTAAACAGTAATGTTAATGATGGACTGACCTGGAAACCAATATCTGTTCCTTGGAATTTGCTAACTTCCTCTCACAAGGCCATGAGATAAGAAGAATTCACACTGCCCCTCCTTTCTGCCCCTCCTTTCCTGTGAGTCAACAGGTGGTAAATAGGGTCCTTAGGAAACAAAGAGATAGCTATAACTCTGGTTTGCCCAGACAAAATTAATTAGCACACCTTGAGGCCCTAAGGTCTGTTGACCCTAATAACAGACCATCCGGCCTCCAAGGGTCATGTACTCAATGGACAGAGGGTCCCTCCCCCTCCCTAAGCTTGTGGGTTTGCCTTTAAAAACACCTGGGCCCAGGGGAGGGGGCTTCTCTCTAGCCTGCTTGCTGGAGGAGCCCGTTTGCGCAAACGTTTCCTGTTCATTAAAGCCTATTGCGTTTTGAACTGGACTGGACATTGAGTTCTTGGGGTATCGACCTAACCTGGAAGACTCCTCATTCTGAGGGTCTTACAGAACCATCTGACTGTCATATTAGATATGGAAAATGAGACAGTTGTTGAACTGGAACAGACAAAATCTCACTAAGAACACAAGACACAGAGACACAAAGATATGAAAGAGTTAGGGAGATACATCAAAGAGAGTAACTTGCTATTCCATATATGTTAAATACAAGTTTAAAGGACTTAAAATTCAGAGGACGTGGCTTCTAAAGATGCAATGAATTGATGAAAAGTTTGAATCATCAAAATTAGGAATTTTAGTGAGATTCAGGAAGAATGAAATATTGTCGCATTTTAAAACCTTGAAATCAATTTGCAATTGACTTTTCAAACAACACTATGCAACAACTGGGAAGATTAATTATCAGTGATACGACCAAGCGAAAATATTAAAAATAATATACAGACTCAATATACTAAAGAATCACAGCTTCTGACCTAGGATTATCAATGTGCCAAATTCTTTTACAAAATGTAAAAGAGATAGAAAATATGTTTTCAGACAAGTGAACCTGAAAATATTTACTAACAATAGTACTTCAAGAAAGACAATCTTAAAGGACCATTTCATGGAGAGAAAAAAAAAAAAAGAAAGAAATCACCCAGAAGAAGTAGTGAAGATTAAGTATTAATTTTAGACAGCAATAGGTTTCAGGAAAAAAACAAGAGAATCTTCCTAAGATTGGCCAATAATTGAACTCAAATCAATGCAATTACAGCTTCTCTATGATGCTACATTAAAACAAAAGCAGGGACTGAGCCAAAGAAGAGGTGAATAAAGAACAATAGAGGAAGTAAAAGGCTTAAAAGGGCATCTTGCAAAGATTTTAAATGCCAAAGAAAGGCTGAATAGGATTACCATTTTCAAGTGGAAAATCAGAGTCTTTGCCTCTGTCTTCACCTCAGCCCTGAGGTGAGTTAATCCCACTCAGGTGCTCTCTGGAACTTTAAAAGTATATAGGCAAAAAGAGGGGAGATCAGATTCTTGGAAAGAAGTTGCTGTTACAAGGCATTGTTTTGAGTATACATTTTCATCTGCTCTGTATGGCTTCACACCAAGTCATAAACTCACATATAGTTATTAATTTAGGTGTAAGACAGCTTTCACGTAATATGACACACAAAACTTTGACACTTCCTATAGCTTCTAAACCAAGAACAGACAATAAATGTTGGATTTGAAATTTTAGTGTGCATCTCTTCTTTCTTCAAAGTTTTTCATTTCTTCCTATCATCACCTTCATTTCTATTTTTCTGCTAGCCTCAATTCCTACAACACATCAGTCTCCAAGACCCACCTTTATCATATATTATATATATATATATAATATATACATATATAATTTTTTCTTATTTTACATATCCATCACAGTTTCCTCTGCGTCGCTCGTCGCTCCTATGCCCCCTTACCCCCTTCTATCCCTTCCCCCTTACTCCACAGGGAAGGTGGGTGATGCCTTCTAGGAGGGATCATCTAAATCTCTCAAGTCATTTGGAGTAGAGGCTAGGCCCTCCCTCCTGCCTTTAGGAATATGCTCCCAAAGTCCTTTCATGCACCAGGGATACATCCTGGTTCTACTGTGAGAGGTTCCTTAGACTGCCCAGGCCTTCTAACTGAGACCCAATTTCAAGGGGTCTGAGTCAGTGCAATGCTAGTTTCCCAGCTATCAGTCTTGGGGGGGGCATGAGTTCCCCTTGTCTCTGTGGGTTTCTATAACCTCGTCTTGACCGCTTTTATTATCCCACTCTGCAACTAGATTCCAGGAGTTGGGCTAAGTGTTTAGTTGTGGGTGTCTGTTTCTGTTTCCATCAGCTACTAGATGAGGGCTCTATGAGGGCATATATGTTAGTGATCAATCTCATTATCATGGAAGGGCATTTAAGGTAGCCTTTCCACTGTTGCTCAGTGTTAGATGGGATCATCCTTGTAGGTCTCTAGACATTTCTCTAGAGTCAGTTTTCTCTTCAAAACTATAATGGCTCCCTCTAGTATGGTATCTCTTTTTGTATTGCTCTCATCGATTCATCCCTGACTCAATCTTCCTGGTCCCACATATTCTCTTCTCCTCCCCTTCTCTTTCTTCTAACTCCCACTCCACTCACTGCTTCCCAACCACTTCCAATATTCTCAGGAGATCTTGTTACTTTCCCCTTCTGTTATGGACCTTATATGAATCAATTAGGTTCCGCCTTGTATCCTAGATTCTCTGGCAGTGTGAATTATAGGCTGGTGATCCTTTGATCTAGGTCTAAAATCCATATATGAGTGAGTACATACCATGTTCCTCTTTTTGTGACTGGGTTACCTCACTCAGAATGGTTTCTTCAAGTTCCATCCATTTGCCTGCAAATTTAAAGAATCCATTGTTTTTTTCTGCTGAGTAGTTTTTTTTCTGCTGTGTAAATGTGCCACATCTTTATCCATTCTTCAGTTGAGGGGCATCTAGGTTGCTTCCAGGTTCTGCCTATTATAAATAATGCTGCTATGAACATAGTTGAATAGATGTCTTTGTTGTATGGATGTGGATCATTTGGGTATATGCCTAAGATCCTGTGGTAGACTGATGCCCATTTTTCTGAGAAACCACCATACTGATCTCCAAAATGGTTGCCCAAGTTTGTACTCCCACTAGCAGGGGATGAAGTTCCCCTTTCTCCACCTCCTCTCCAGCATAAGCTGTCTTTGATGTTTCTAATTTTAGCCATTCTGACATGAGTAAGATGGTATCTCAGAGTTGTTTTGATTTGCATTTCTTTTGATGGCTAAGGATGTTGAGCACGTTCTTAAGTGTCTTTCATCCATTTTGGATTCCTCTATTGAGAATTCTCTATCCAGTTCTGTACCCCACTTTTTAATAGGGTTATTTGGTGTTTTGGTGACTAATTTCTTTTGGAGATCAACCCTTTCTCAGATGTGAGTTTGGTGAAGATATTTTCCTAGTCTGTGGGCTGCTGTTTGGTCTTGTCAACTGTGTCTTTTGCCTTACAGAAGCATCTCGGTTTGAGGAGGTCCCATTTATTGTTGATCTCAGGTTCTGTGCTACTGGTGTTAAGTTCAAGATGTGGTCTCCAGTACCAATTTTTTCAAGGGTACCTCCCACTTTCTTTTCTAGGAGGTTCAATGAGGTTGGATTTATGTTGAGGTTTTTGGTCTATTTGGACTTGAGTTTTATGCATGGCAGTAGAAGTGGATCTATTTTCAGTCTTTCACCCCATCATCCAGTTGTTCCAGCAACATTTGTTGAAGATGTTTACCTCTTTCCATTGTATAATTTTATCAATTTTGTTTTGTCAAAAATCAGGTGTTCATAGGTGCTCAGGTTAATATCAGGATTTTCGATTCGATAACATTGGTCTACCTGTCTATTTTTGTGCCAATACCTAGCTGTCTTCAGGGCTATAGCTCTATAGTAGAGCTCAAAGTTGGGGATGGTGAGGCCTCTTGAAGTTCCTTTATTGTACAGGGTTGTTTTGGCTACACTTACCAAGACCCACCTTTTATAACAACTAAATGATATTGTTAAGACTGAATCAATGTATTCCAAGATTATAGCTCTGAAAGCTCTTTTCCTCCTCCATATGACAAAATCTAAATGCTCTCACTCGAACCCACAGCTTTCAGGGTGCAGTTCATAACTCATGTAATCTATCTATCTATTATCTATCAGCTGGTCACATAAAAAATGAGTTTAATTTATTTGGAAACACTACCATATTTACTTAAATTAAGTACTGTTATTAGTTCTATTATTGTTTTAAAATATGCAACTGAAGGTTGCTTAAAGGTGATATAGTATGCAAAGTTGTAGGAAACAACAAGTTGAAATGGGTTTTCAGAGTCATATTCCACTTTCTATTTAAACTAAAATCTTTTGAGCTCCCAAGGGTCAACTTGAGTTCTTAAAGGCAAGGTCAGAATACAGCCAACATACTAAATAAAGAAAATGAGGACATCTTTGCTCACAGCAAAAGGATCTAGTTTTATTTTCCTAGTAAGGGTGCAAAAGGCACCATTATGTATCCCTCTTTAGGAAGAAGAGAGGAAAGTGATTGGTGACAGTCCTGGTGAGGCATGAAGGATGGGTACCGAAATCAGACATTGAGAGGCCATTCAGTTGTGAAGATCATGTCATTTGTTTCTGATGTCAGTTTTGCAACAGACTATAATAAGTGTGAACTCTAGAATTTAAAAGATTTGCATTTAAATAATGGTTCTGCCAAATGCTAGGGCCAGGTATCCTGAACTGAGCTAGTGATACCAATAGGTTTCCAGAAGTATTTTAAATTACTGAACTTGAAGGCCAATTATTCACTCAGCATATATTTTACTGACTGTCCAATACATTCTAGGCCTTAATCAATGAATGAAGGGCAATAAAAATAGGAGCATTATGAAGTTCCTAGCCACATAGGCTTAGCATGACTTTGTAGGCTGACAGCCACTCTAGCCATCAACTGACCCTAAAAGGGCCAAATGGCACATTGCTTCTCCTGTGTCCATAGGCAATCATGCAAAATGCACTAATTAAATGTCTGCATAATGACTGTGTGCTTCAGGAATGGCCAAGTGCCAATGCCTTGAAGAGTCAGCTCCAAATGCCACTCTTGTCCAGCAGCTAATGGATAAAGTGACCACAGCATATGCTTAGAATTGATTGTTTGCTTTCGATTTAATCAAGCACTTCTTTCTTCCTCCTCTGAAAATGGTAATGCTCTCTTTTTTACTACAGCCACTATACCTTAACAGAAAAGAATTAAAAATTTCCCTCTGGCTTTTAATTATCCTTGGACATCTTTGAGAAACGGCATGAGTAATACAAATCAGAACTGCCAGTTGGCTTTGGAATGCATCCCATTTACATTGGAAACTGATTTTTGAGCTTTTTTTTTTTTTTTTGAACACATGTTACACTATATTTTCTTTCCTTAATAGACACTAATGGATGACAATACCATGAAGATGAAGGGTAAATAAATAAGGAATGTTGAATATTTCTTCAAAGGATCTGTAGGTTATACATGTTGTATTGTATGTGAAACATTCTTTAATGGAATACCATCTGTATCACTGTTTGTCAAAGTATCTGTGTATAATTGCTACCTTTAAAAAATGTCAAATCTAAAGGTTTTTTACTGCTAGTTTTCAATTCTATGATACCACCATCTCTGTTAAAGAACAATAATAAACAAACAGGACATGCATTGCTATGAAACTCATGTTGAGCAGACCTAGTTTATATTTAAAACTATCACAATTTAAGTAACATATAGCTTTTTAAAAGTAGCATATAACACAATAAATGTGTGGCCAATGCTATAATTAACTATCCACAACCATCACAATAGGACCAAACAAGAGGTTTAGAGAGTTAAGATAATTTGCTGAGAGTCACCCAATTAGGTAGTAACAGACGATTGCCCCTGGACTTGTATCTTTTCACCACCATGTCTTAAGGTCCAGTAAGCAACAAGATTGGATAAAGTTTAAAACATAAAAGTTTTGACGAAAGAATGACACTGGAAAGAATCTCATAGATCAAAGTCGCAAACTAATGCTAGAAACAAAATACCAGAAGAACTTAATTTTGTATGGTTCAAGTACTAAGCAGCTGAAGAGACTAGTGATAGAAACTTGTTCATCTGCTTCCCATGAGGTGTGTCTCAGGGGCAACTACCAAAATAAGAATTTTTGCTTTCATCTCATGACAACCAAACATATGATTCTTCCTCTGGTTTCCAATATACCTTCATGATTGTGATTTGTTTATATTCACCAATACCTATCTATTGTACTAAGAAAACAGAAAGATAGAGTTTAGGCATAATTTCAGGCTCACTGGAAACTATCATTCTGGTGAGACAAAACTGCATACCGTCCAGGGTCACCTCATTAAAGTACTTGATTCTTTATCATCAGAACATAATCCTTATGGGAAAGTATATCCTGTGAAGCCAATAGAATCTACTAACCTCAAATGTAGATGATTAGGCTAAAGTATGACAAAATCCAAGTGGGAGGTCATCAAGTCTGGACCAATAGCTAGGGAGCCTACATAGGACTGACCTAGGACCTCAGCATGTGTGTTTCAGTTGCATAGCTTGATCTGTTTGTGGTGCTCCTAGCAGTGTGATCAGGACCTGTCCCTGGAGCTTGAACTGGCTTTTGGGAAACTATTCCCCATGTGTGCTTGCTTTGCTCAACCTTGATGCAGGGGGAGGAACTTAGTCCTGCCTCAACTCCATGTGCTATACTGTGTTTACTCCTTTGGGAGGCCTGCCCCTTCGTGAAAGGAAATGAAAGAGGAGTGGATGGAGGGGACAGATATGAGGTGGGGGAGGGAGGGAATTTGAGGAGAGGAGAGAGAGGAAACTGTGGTTGGTATGTAAAGTAAATGAAAATGTTAATAATAATAAAGTGTTGTGATGGTCATGGTGTCTCGTCACAGAAATAAAGCCCTGACTAGGATGTTGTTTCCATGATTTCTCCCTCAGAGGGCTACTGGTTTTGGTGAGTGAATTTTGTATCCAGCTACTTTGCTGAAAGTGTTTATCAGCTGTAGAATATTCCTGGTGGGAAATTTAGGGTCACTTATGCCTACTAACATATCATTTGCAAATGAGGATACTTCCCAATTCATGTTCCCTTGATCTCCTTTAGTTGTCTTACTGCTCTAGCTAAGACTTCAAGTGCTATATTGAATAGGTGTGGAGAGATTGGACAACCTTGCTTGTTCCTGATTGTAGGAGAATTGCTTTTAATTTCTCTCCATGTAAATTGATTTTGGCTATGGGCTTGATATAAACTGCCTTTATTATGTTTAGATATGTCTATTGTATTCCTAATCTCTACAAGACTTTTATCATGAAGGAGTGTTGACCATGTCAGAGGCCTTTTCTGATTCTCATGAGATGATCATGTTGGGTTTTCTTTCTTTCAGTTTTTTTTTTATTTTACATGTCAATCCCAGTTCCCTCTCCCTCCCTCCCTCCCTCTTACCCTCTCCCCCCACTCACATGCATCCTGACCACCCTCCCCTCCCATCCTCCCACCCAAATTCCACATGAAGGGCAATGCCATCCAGGAGGGGTCATGTAAATCTGTCAATTCATTTGAAGTATGGACTAGGACTTTTCTCCTGTCTCTAGGTTCAGGGAGTATCCCTCCATAGGGGATGTGTCTGCAAGGTCCTTTGGTGCACCAGGGATACATCCTGGTTCCACTGTCTGAGGTCCCTTAGACTGCTCAGTCCTTCTAGCTAAGACCCATGTTCAGGGGGTCTGAGTCAGTCCTGTGCTGGATTCTCAGCTATTAGTCTGGGGACCCATTAACTCCTCCTTGTTCAGGTCAGCAGTCTCTATGTGTTTCAGCAACCTGGTCTTGTCCTCTCCCTCTGCTTCTGGATTCTAGTTTGACTCAGTGTTTAGTTATGGGTGTTTGCTTCTATTTCCAGCAGGCACTAGATGAGAGCTCCATGAGGGTAGATAAGTTAGTTGTTGTTCTCATTATCTGGGAAACATCAATGACACCTTATGCAGGAGAGGATGTGGAGAAAGGGGAACACTGCTCCACTGCTGGTGGAAGTGCAAACTCGTACAGCCATTTTGGAGATCAGTATGGCAGTTCCTCAGGAAAATGAGACTCAGTCTATCACAGGACCTGCCAATCCCCCTCTTAGGTATATACCCAAATGATTCACATCCATGAAACAAAGGTATTGCTCAACTACGTTCATAACAGCATTATTTGTAATAGCACGAACCTGGGAGCAACCCTCAACTGAAGAATGGATAAAGAAGATGTGGCATGACACATCTCCACAATGGAATACTACTCTGCAGAAAAAATTAATTGAATCTTGAAATTCGCAGGCAAGTGGACGGCACGTGAAGAAACCATCCTGAATGAGGTAACCCAGTCACAAAAAAAGAGGAACATGGTATGTGCTTGCTCATATATGGACTTTAGACCTAGAGAAAGGGATCATCAGCCTATAATTCATACCACCAGAGGAACTAGGATACAAGGTGTATTCTAAGAGATTCATACTGAAGGGAGAAGTGACAAGTCCCCCATGGGAATTGGCGGGGGCAGTGAATGGAGAGAGAACTAGAAGAAAGAGAAGGGGAGGAGACGAAAGCACGTGCAACTGGGAAGATTGAATCTGGGTAGGAATAGAAGACAGGAGAGAGAGAGAGAGAGAGAGAGAGAGAGAGAGAGAGAGAGAGAGAGAGAGAGAGAGAATGAACCTAAAAGAGGTAGCCATTATTTGTTTAAAGAGAATACTGAACCTAAAAAAGGTCTAGAGACCTACAAGACTGACTCCAACTTACAATTTGAGCAACCATGGAAAGGCTACCATCAATGCCTTTCACGGATAGTGATTTCTTTCAGTTTTTTGTATGGCTGATTATATGTATCTATTTTTGTATATCAAATCATTCCTTAATCTCTGAGATGAGGTCTACTTGATCACATAAGATGTTCTTTTTGATGTGTTCTTGTCTTCAGTTTGCAAGTATTTTATTGAAGATTTTTGCATCTATGTCCATAAGAGAAATGGGTTTATGGGTCTGTAATTCTCTTTATTTGTGAGGTCTCTCTGTGCTTCAGGTATCATGGCAACTGTGGCTTCTTAAAACCAGTTGGGTCATGTTACTTCTGTTTCTATTTTGTGGAATAATTTGAGGTATTTTGATTTTTAACTCATCCTTGAAAATCTGGAAAATTCTGTGTTTGTTTGTTTTTGAGACTTTTAATGACTGCTTTATTCTATTTCACTAGTGGTTAAAAGTCTGTTTAAATTGTTTCTCTGATTTTGGTTAACTTTGGTAAGTAGACTGTATTGAGAAAACCATTTCTTTTAGATTTTTCAATTTGGTGGAGTACAAGTTTATAAACAACGTCTTTATGATTTTTTTGTTTTTCCTCAGTGTATGTTTTTTTCCTTTTCATCTCTAATTTTGATAATTATATCTTCTCGGTCTTTCATTAATTGACAGGTTTGTCAATTTTGTTGATTTTCTCAAAGAACCAAATTTTTGATTCATTGATTCTTCATATTGTTTTGATTATTTGTTTCTATTTTATTGATTTCAGCCCTGAGTTTGATTATTTCTTGCCAGATATTTCTTTGGGTGTGATTTCTGCTTTTTGCTGTAGAACTTTCAGGCATACTGTTAATTTAGATGTATGTAATCTCTCCAAATTGTTTATGTAAGTACTTCCTGCTATGAGCATACATCTTTGAGCCACTTTCAATGTGCATACATCTTTGAGCCACTTTCAATGTGACCCATATGTTTGGATATGTTGTGTATTAATTTTCATTCAGTTCTAGACCATCTTTAATTTATTTCTTAATTTCTGACTTGACCCATTTTTCCATTAATAGGGAGTCAGTTTCCACGAGTTTGTAAGCTTCCTGTTGTTTACACTGCTCTTGATATCCAGCTATAATACATGGTAGACTAAGCAGATTTAGGGAGTTACTTTGATTTTCTTGTATCTGTTGAGACTTGCTTTGTGTCTTTTGGAGAAAGTTCCATGAGGTCCTGAGAAGAAGGTAATTCTTTTGTGTTTGGATAAAATGTTCCTTAGTTATCTGCTATGTCTATTTGGTTTATAATGTTGGTTAGCTCCAGCATTTCTCTTTTTAATTCTTGACTTAATGACCTGTGTATTTGAGAGAGTGGGGAACTGAAATCTCCCATTATCATTATATGAGAGTCAAGATGTGACTTAAGCTGTAATAGTGTTCCTTTAATGAAATTGGGTGCCCCTGTGTTTGTTGCATAGATGAATTTTTTATGAGTATGGAGTGTCCTTCACTATCTCTTCTGATTGTTTTGGTTTGAAATCTATTTTCCCCAAAATTAAAATGGCTATGCCAGCGTCCTTCTTAGGTTCCTTTGCTTAGAATATCCTTTTCCATTCCTTTTCCCTGATGCAGTGTTTTTTTTTAATTTTATTTAATTTTATATAACAGTCCAATTAATGAAAACAAACATTTATACACAATATTTGGGAATTTGGGCATCGTTCTTTCCAAACTACTTCCTGCTGGTAAGGGGCGCTGTCTTGGGAGATTCGAAGAAGATTCAGATATCCAGTCTGTAGGGCTGTTTTGTCCAGCTGTTTTGAATGTAGGATCAGCGTGTACTCTGTTTCAGGCAGTCTGGCGTGATCAAGCCACATTAGTCTGGAAGGAATCCACATCTTTTCATTTTCTGTGGAAACAAAAATAGAAATCCATTTCCCCAGTAACTTGTCCTTCAACTTAAATTTTGGAGTCAAAGCATTTTATTTTTTTAGTTTAATATATTATTTTACATGTCGATCCCAGTTCCCTCTCCTTCCCTCCCTCGCTCCCTCCCCCTCAGCCCTCTCTCCCTCCTTCCCTCCCTTTTTTCCCTCTCTGCCCTCTCACATGCACTCTAAACACCCTCCCCTCACATCCACCCACCCCAATTCCATATGTAGGGGAGTGCCATCCTGTTGGGGTCATGTAGATCTGACAGGTCCTGTGAAGTAGGGACTAGGGCTTCTCTCCTGTCTCTAGATTAAGGCAGTTATCCCTCCATGGGGGATATGTTCGCAAAGTTCTTTTGTGAACCAGGGATACATCCTGGCTCCACTGTCTGAGGTCTCTTTGACTACTCAGTCCTTCTGCCTGAGTCAGTCCCATGCTGGCTTCCCAGCTATCAGTCTAATGGCCGTTAGCTCCTCCTTGTTCAGGTAAGCTGTCTCTATGTGTTTCTGCAGCATCGTCTTGTCCTCTCCATTAAAGAATGGTTAATGAAGATGTGGCACATCTACACAATGGAATCCTACTCTGCAGAAAAAAAATAATGGTATCTTGAAATTCGCAGGCAAGTGGATGGCACTTGAAGAAACCATCCTGAATGAGGTAACCCAGTCACAAAAAGTATTTACTCACTCATGTATGGATTTTAGACCTAGATCAAATGATCACCAGCCTATAATTCACATCACCAGACGAACTAGGATACAAGGTGTATTCTAAGAGATTCATATAAAGTCCCTCACAGAACTGGGAAGGGACAAGTCCCCCAGAGCTCAGGTGAAGTGGGGGAGGACAGCGAATGGAGAGAGAAGTAGGAGAAAATGAGGGGGAGGAAAGGAAAACATGTGTGACCAGGAATATTGAACCTGGTTAGGAATAGAAGATAGAAAAGAGAGAGAGAGAGACAGAGACAGAGATAGAGAACATAAAAGAGGGAGCCAATATTGGTTTGAAGATAAAATTGAACACAAAGAAAGGTCTAGAGAACTATAAGACTGCTCCCAACTAACAAGTTGAGCTTACGTGGAAAGGCTATCATAAATGCCCTTCCCGGAGAGTGAGATCAACAACTAACTTCTCCATGGAGCCCTCAACTAATGCCTGTTGAAAACAGGATCAAACACCCATACATAAACTCTGATGCAGTGTTTTTATGTGTGTAAATAAGTGGGTCTCTGCATTTTCATCTGTGTATTGTGCTTTTTCTTCTCTGTATTTATTTTGTTCTGTTCTATTCCAATGTCTTGGAGTTTTTTTTTTGTCTGGTTATTTTTTTTCGTATTTTCCCTTAAGTGTCTGTTTGCTTTCTATTGAGAGATGGGAGTGGAGGAGGGGTGAAACTTGGAGGAATAGTAGGAGAAAAATTCTAATCAGGATATGTTATGTGAGAAGAAAATTTTTTCTTCAGTAAAAGGGAAAAAAAGATTTACACACACACACACAAACACACACACACGGGGGGTGGGGAGGAAAGAGAGAGAGAGAGAAATAATAGAAAGTAATTTCTTGAATCTCATATAATCATTTGGCAGATGTAGAAACCAAGTTCCAAGAGATGGCAGATATCGAGAAGATCCCAAGGCCATTGCACAAGCTCTAATAAACATTCTTAATTCCTTAGCTTTTCTACTCCTTTCATAGTCTTCTTTAGAACAGGCCTTCTCTTACTCAGAAAGTGTATGATTTTATTACAGGATCAGCCAGTATCAAGATAATCAACCATTACTGTTTTTTTTCCCCTAGGACTAAGAGATTTTTTAGGTCTTCATGTTTCTTTTTTTAACTTTAAAAATTCCAAACAAACCAGGATTTTAGTTATTCTACCAGGAGGTACCCAACTGCCAGATTATTCCTTGATGACAGTTCTGATTTTGTAAATGGAATTGTAAGAGAACTCCTGTCCCACTTTACATTTCTGATTCATAGAGGCATTTAATCTCGAGAGTCCAATAGTTAATATGGGCTTCCTATTTCTGCCTTTAGCCCCTTGATTTGTGATTCACTTTTATGTAGACCCATCCCATTTGCTTATTTTTTTCTGTATCATGAACAATAAATAAACCTCTAGCTATCCTGTCTTCATTTCTTTACCTCTGGGACCTGATCACATCTAGTCTTTACAGATATCATTGAATCTCACTTGTCATCCATGTGAGTTTGGGATATCTGCTAGTTATCTTACTAATTTATCTGGATTCCATTCTGAAATCTCTTGTATTCTAATTCAAATTTATATCTGAGCTTCTTTGCACTATCAGTTCTTTTACTGTCAAAAGTTTTAAATAGCCTCACATCTTGGATCTTGGAAGTTGGCTCAATATCGTATTCCCTGGAGGCCCATCAATATCCCAACCTAACAAAATAGCAGAAAACATAAAACTGTCTTTATCAAAAATCAAAACAAAAAAACTCAAAAACCTCTTAGGACCATTGTTTAACTAATTAACACCTCTAAATGATACTTGAAATTTCAAATTTCATTCATTTTAAGATCTTGCTTGGGTAGTGTAAGTACTGGATTTCAGTGTGCCATCTGAGAAGAATATAAAGTGCTCTTTTTGTTTGATTCAGCATTAAATCCTGTAGGGAGAGCCTTGTGCCCTTTACTCTGGTCATCTGCCCACTCAAATTTATTTTAGTCGTACCTCATAGATTCTGATCTGAACTCTTCTTTTTCCCCAAAGATGCAAACATGTTCCCTTTTTTCAAAAACAAAAATGAACAATAAAAAGAAAATCCTGTTTGGCTCAAATCTATATCTCTTCTGCTCATTCAAGCCATAGACCAAAGCTCTCAAGGGATGTGATTAGAGACACAAAATGGCATTGAAATTCATGTCATGATGAATTCAATTTCGACTGTCATGTGAGAGATCATACTGTTTTTTCTCTTATTCAATAAAAAAAAAAAGATGTGGGTGTGGTTTTGTTTTTGGTTGTTTGGTTGATTTGATTTGGTTTTTCACCTCTTATTTTTGTTTCTTTGGAGGGAAAAGCATCATTTTATTTCTTCCAAACTTGTGAATACTTAGACATCAATTACAGTTTGGACATACTGTGAGAAAGAAAATCTCTTAATTAGCGTATTTATTTTCGGGAGAAGGTAAAACTTTACTCTTGATTAAAAGGGTATGCTTGGAAGAGGGATCACAGAAACAGGAAATACCATGGGTTTTTATTCTTAATTAGATGGTAACTGTCTGTGCTTTTTCCCCATTGGCTGGGTTCAACCTTACAATTTTATTTAAATGGATAATCTGAAAAGAATTGATGTATAAGAAATAAAGGAGGAAAGGGGAAAAAGGGTAACTGTTTTAAGCCATTAAATTCCTAGAATATATCAGGGGCCTTTGTGTAAATAAAGATTTTACTGGGTATGGAGGGGTCTACACAGGTTCAAGCCAGCAGTGAGAGAGGAAAGTGGATATGGCTCTCCCATCCTTAACCAAGAAGCCAACACCAATTGTCATCTGCTTGCAAATGAAAAGATAGTTTTCCCCAATGGTGTCTTACTGGTGCTAACCACACCTAAGGTTATACCCCTTGTCCAGCAGTAGAGCCAACACATAAATCAATGATATATATATATATATATATATATATATATATATATATATATATACGTGTTTGTGTGTGTGTGTATTTGCATAGATGTCTTATAAAATAAGGACAATTAAAATACTTGAATTCTTTATTCTAAACATGTTTTATAGTTTGTGATAGAAAAGGCTCATTTTTAATATTTCTTAAAAATTCCTCCTCTTATCTATGGATATGGCATATGATTTTGGGCTCATCACTTTGGAGACCAACCTTAGAGACCAAAGTAAATCAAAGGGTCCAATAAATGAAGTTTCTTGTGAATTCATTAAGAGATTCAAATGAGCTTTGCCTTGACCATTTTCAATACTCTTTCCAGACACCTGTCCTGACAGTTCCAGGCTTTTAGATCTATAATCTGGTTTGTAAGTGATTCTAGGATCTTTAGAGAACCAAATTTATAGAAATGAAGATATCTTAAGAGAATACTTTTCCTGATCCAGAGAATAGAATTCTGGCCTGGGTACAGATCTAGCATTCCAACGAGGCCATATCAATCTTTTTGCCAGTTAAGAAAGGTGGGTTCATCTTAAACCATGCTAATGAAATTGATGAGGTCATTCATTGTTTGTCTTAGGGGCTTAACTGAGACTTATTGAGTCAGCTATTCCTAAACAGATAATTCCTCCTTATTGCAATTTCTTACTCCAAGATACGAAAGACAGATAAAGAGAACCTACTTCTTATTGAGTCTGATTAGCATATTTATTATAGAATCCATATTAATGGAAGGAGGCTTGTGAGATAGATGATTATGCTGTTTTTAAACTAAATCTAGGTTTGTAGCTTATAACATCTTGTCTTCAGACACATCAGACAGCATCATCCTTTTCTACATGTGATGAAATTGAAAGGCAAAGAACACGACGTAGTGGTGCTTTCCTCAGGAAACCTTAGGAAATGATTCATGGAAGCCACTAGCAGAGCCTGTTGGATTGCTCTGACTTCAGAGGTTGTTTAAAGCCTGTCCAGTGGTTCTCTAGTACAGCCGGAATTCAGAATCCTTGTTTGTTTGGTTGTTGGTTCTTTTATATTTTAGATTAATTTTTTATTTCATTATGGTATTTTCCTGTATGTGATTATACTTTCTTCTTATTTGTTCTCCCATCCTTGTGTGCCTACCTTTTTCCCATTGCACTCTTGCTTCACTTGCTTCTCATCTGAGTCTCCTTTCTACCTTCATGTTTTGCACACACTCACACACACACACACACACACACACACACACACACACAATCAGAAACTTTAAAAGTCCAGTTTTTAAAATTTCCACTCAGGGTTAAAAAATGAACTGCAAATAAGCAATGGAAATAAATGTATGTGAGGAAAAAAGAATTGCTTCACACACAATTGCTCCTCTGCAAGTTCTTTAGTCTATCTTTAATCTTCTTCCCTCTTTGTTTCTCTATATCGTCTCTTCCTCTCCCTAACTCTTTTCTCTCTCAAGTTCTTGTCTTTTCCCAGTTATTGAGGGTATAGGTATAATATACATTAGCAACAGTAATTCTTTTTACAATACAATGTGAGGCTTGAGTTTCTCAGGGTCAGTAAGGCAGATAAGATTTACACACAGAGCAATAAACTAAAACTTCTAGGGTAAAGTTTTAGCATCAATTGCTTATGGCTGTAGGTCAAAGAGGGTCTAAGTTTGATTTGCACAAGAAACAAAACCTGGTGCCTTCTAGTGCTCTAGTCTCAGTGGCAGAACAGGCCTTCAAGAAACTTTACCCTGAGGATGAGCAAATGGGACAATTACCTATGTCTTTATCTTCTCAGAGGAAACAAGAGGGAGCAGTAAATCTCTGAGCTAAAATCTTGGGTTAGTGCAAGGTTAGTTCATGTTATTACTTTCTCTATCTGCCATTGAGGTAAAGACAAGGGCATGCTTGTATTTTCTATCCATTTATCCATCTAGGCAGTGATGAATCAATAACTTTGGACGTGTGGTAATTCTATGTCCTTGGATATTTGAGAATGTCTTAGATGGAATGCTTTTGCCAGGGTCCTAAACACTAACCAAATGCCAAATCAATGAATGTAATTGCAGAAAGGCAGATCTCTGCAATTGCAATGGAGAGGGGGACACTAACCTTATAGAGGAAAACAGGCCTCACATATAGCTAAGGAATATAATTAGTAAAGTAGGACCTTTTAGTGAAGAACAGGTGTTTACACATAGCTAGGGAGTGTAATCAGTAAAACTCCAAATTCATGGGAGAATTTTTTTTTCTCAGTAAATGATCAGATGGTGCTGAACTGTGGGAAGTAAATCCCAAGTTTGTTACATGAAGTAATAAGCTACAGGTAAAATCTACAGCAAAACACAGCCAATTCATTCACAACATAATAATGCCAGGTACAACTTTTGTACTGGTTTCTTTCTTCAGAAGAATCCTTAATTCTTCAAGTTATTCATGATATATAATGGCTGTATAATTGCTGTGTGATCTTGCAGCTTATAGCTACACCCTTCTAGATACTACATGTGAGAAAGAAATTGTGACAAGTGCATTTAAAATCATCTATCTATATGTCTGTCTGTCTATCTATCTATCTATCTATCTATCTATCTATCTATCTATCTAATTTGGAAGGGAATGATACCTGTATACCACAGTAGTAAGTTGACTTTTCCACTGAGATTGAACTCAGGATAGCAGGCAGATGTACTCATCTATTTTTTTGGGGGGAGGGGCAGAGTAGGGAGGAAGAAGTTCATTCTGCTTATACTTCCAGATCACTGTTTATCTCAGGAATTCAAACAGGAACATGGAAGCAGTAGCTGATGCAGAGGCCAAGGAGGGATGCTGCTTACTGACTTCCCCTATTTGGCTCTGCCTGATTTCTCTTTTTCTTCACAACTTCTTTATTGACTCTTTGGGAATTTCATATCATTCACCCCAATACCATTCACCCCCAAGTCTCCCCATATCTTCCCCTCATACCTGCCACAGCCTTCCACTGACTCATCTTGCCAGCCCCCAACAATCTCCTTTTTGAGTTTGGTGTATTTATTTTAATATAGTGATTTTCTAGTTCCATCTATTTTCTTCAAATCTCATTATTCATTCTTCTTTACAGCTGAATAAAATTCTACTGTATATATGTACAATATTTTTTATCCAGCTATCTCTTGATAAACATCAAAGCTTGGCCTATACCTTGGCTAATATGCATAGTGAAATAATTATGGATATGTAAGTATTTGGGTGATATATTTACAATAAGCACCCAGAATTGGTATATATACTAGTGTATCTAGGTCATAAGGTATTTTTTATTTTAAATCTTTTGAGAAACCACTACACCAACTTTCATAGTAGCTTCCTAACAAATTGTGTAAGTGTTCTTCTTTCTCCACATTCTCATTAGCACAGAATCCCTATTTTAAACTTTAGTCGCAGGATAGGGGATAGAATAAGATCATATGGGCCTAGAAAAAGATACCTGCCCCTTTCTTGAAAAACTCTGGTCATTGTCATCAAAGCAAGCCCTTAAGGGTGAGTTACTGCCTCATTGAAAAGGGAAAATGGCATCCAAAGAGTCCACTTGAGTTAAGAGAGAAGGGTACTTCTATCTCAGTCATGTGAAACCATTTGCTATAGGTTAGAGGACACATAACAGCATGCTGACAAACTGCAATTTTCAGCATGCACCTCACTAGGTTTTTCCCTGAAAGAGAAAGTGATTATTCAATAAGTGGGGTGACAGATCCTGAAGGATATAGGGATGCTTAGAATCCTCTTCCCTTCCACAAAATATATGGAACTAGAACATCCCTGCCGATACTTTAAAGTCTCTAAGTCACTCATTAAACATTTTTTTTTGTGGCTCCTTACCATCCTGTCACTTTCTAGACAGTAAGCATCATTTAAAAAGCTATGGGAGGTCCCTTAGACTTCTCAGGCCTTCTAGCTGAGACCCATGTTCATGGGTCTGAGTCAGCCCCATGCTGAATTCCCAGCTATCAGTCTGGGGGCCCGTTAGCTCCTCCTTGTTCAGGTCAGCTGTCTCTATGTGTTTCTGCAACTAGTCTTGTCCTCTCCCTTTGCATCTGGATTCTAGTTTGACTCAGTATTCAGGTATATGGGTGTTTGCTTCTGTTAACAACAGGTACTACATGAAGACTCCATGATGGTGGATAAGTTAGTTGTTGATCTCACTATCAGGGAAGGGCATTTATGGTAGCCTTTCGGTTGCTCAAATTGTTAGTTGATGGCAGTCTTGTAGGTCTTCAGATCTTTCTTTAGGTTCAGTTTTCTCTTCACATCAATAATGGCTACCTCTTTTACATTCTCTGTCTCTCTGTCTCTCTCGTTTCTCTGTCTTCTATTCCTACCCTGACTCAATCTTCCTAGTCTCATGTGCTTTCCTCTCCTCCCCTTCTCTTTCTCCTACTTCTCTCTACATTCACTGCCACCCCCACTTCCCATGTGCTCTGGGGGGCTTGTCCCTTCCCCCTTTTTGAGGGACCTTATATGAATCTCTTAGAATACAACTTGTATCCTAGTTCCTCTGGTAATATGAATTATAACCTGATGATCCTTTGTTCTAGGTCTAAAATCCATATATGAGCGAGTACATACCATGTTTCTCTCTTTGTGACTGGGTTACCTCATTCAGGATGGTTTTTTAAGTGCCATCACTTGCCTGCGAATTTCAAGATTCCATTATTTTTTTCTGTAGAGTAGTATTCCATTATGTAGATGTGCCACGCCACATCTTCTTTATCCATTCTTCAGTTGAGGGGCATCTAGGTTGCTTCCAGGGAGGTTAAGAGGCAGTGAGGGAGGGAGAGGGAACTGAGGGAGACATGTAAAAAAAATCTTTGGGAGGGGAGGGTGGTCATGGTACATGCCAGGGTGGAGAGAGATTAAGAGGAAGGGAGGGAGGGAGGGAGAATGAACTGGGATCAACATGTAAAATAAAAAAAAAAAAAACTCACCTTTTTCCAGAGAAAGAGAAGGGGAGGAAAGGAAAGCATGTGGGACTAGGAAGATTGAGTCAGGAGAGGAATAGATGAGAGGAAAAAAAGAGAGAGGGATGCCATAAAAGAGGGAGTCATTATAGGTTTGAAGAGAAAACTGACTCTAGAGAAATGTCCAGAGACCTACAAGGATGACACCAACTGACAGTCTGAGAAACAGTGGAAAGGCTACCTTAAATGCCCTGCCCTGATAATGAGATTGATGACTAATTTACCCACCACCATAGAGCCCTCATCTAGTAGCTGATGGAAACAGAAGCAGGCACCCACAGCTAAACACTGAGCAGAATTGGAATCCAGATGCAGAGAGGGAGGAGTTACAAGAAAATGGGGACAAAGCAAGACTACAGAAACCCACAAAGACAGCTGACTTGAACAAGGGGCATCTAATGTACCCGCAGACTGATAGCTAGGAAACCAGCATTGAGCCAACTCAGATCCCCTGATTATGGGTCTCAGTTAGAAGGCCTGAGCAATCTGGGGGACCTCTTGACAGTGGAACCAGGATATATACCTGGTGCACAAAAGTACTTTGGGAGCACATTCTGCATGGTGGGATACTCCCTTAACCTAGAAGCAGCAGGGAGGTCCTAGATCCTACTCCAAATAACTTGACAGATTTTGTTGATCCATCCTGGAACTCATCACCCTCTCTGTGGAGTGGGGGTGGGTGGGTAGGATGGGAGGGTGGTGGGGGGCATGGGAGGGAGGGAGAGAGGGATTGAGGGAAGGAGAGGGAACTGGGATTGATATATAAAATAAGAATAAAATAAAATCTTTTCCCAGTCTGTGGGCTGCTGTTTGGTCTTGTCGACTGTGTCCTTTGCCTTACAGAAGCTTCTAAGTTTGAAGAGGTCCCATTTATTAATTGTTTCTTTCAGTGTCTGTGCCCCTGGAGTTATGTTCAAGAAGCGGTCTCCTATACCAATTTGTTCAAGGGTATCTCCTACTTTCTCTTCTAAGAGGTTCAATGTGGCTGGATTGATGTTAAGGTCTTTGATCCATTTGGACTTGAGTTTTGTGCACGGTGACAGACATGGGTCTATCTGCAGTCTTCTACACACCCTCATCCAATTGTTCCAGCACCGTTTGTTGAAATGCTGTCCTCGCCCCATTGTATACTTTTAGCTGTTTTGTCGAAAATCAGGTGTTCATAGGTGCGTGGATTAATATCAGGATTTTCAATTCGATTCCATTGGTCTACCTGTCTATTTTTATGCCAATACCAGGCTGTTTTCAGAACTATAGCTCTGTAGTAGAGCTTAAAGTCAGGAATGGTGATGCCTCCTGAAGATCTTTTATTGTATAGGGTTGTTTTGGCTATCCTGGGTCTTTTGTTTTTCCATATAAAGTTGATTATTATCCTTTCAAGGTCGGTGAAGTCACTAACCCTATGTCTGACAAAGGGCTGGTCTCCAAATTACACAAAGAACTCAAGAAACTAGTCAACAAAACACCAAATAACCCTATTAAAAAATGGGGTACAGAACTGAAGAAAGAATTGTCAATGGAGGAAATAAAAAAGGCTGAAAGACACTTAAGAAAATGCTCTACATCCTTAGCTATCAGGGAAATGCAAATCAAAACAACTTTGAGATACCATCTTACCCCTGCCGGAATGGCTAAAATTAGAAACACCAGTGATGACTTATGTTGGAGAAGATGTGGAGAAATGGAACACTCCTCCACTGCTGGTGGGAGTGCAAACTCATACAGCCATTTTGGAGATCAGTATGGCAGTTCTTCAGGAAAATGGGAATTAGTTTACCACAGGACCCGGCAATCCCCCTCTTAGGCATATACCCAAAGGATTCACATCCATGCAACAAAGACATCTGTTCAACTATGTTCATAGCAGCACTATTTGTAATAGCAAGAACCTGGAAGCAACCTAGATGCCCCTCAATTGAAGAATGGTTAATGAAGATGTGGCACATCTACACAATGGAATACTACTCTGCAGAAAAAAATAATGGTATCTTGAAATTCGCAGGCAAGTAGATGGCACTTGAAGAAAACATCCTGAATGAGGTAACCCAGTCACAAAAAGAGGAACACAGTATGTACTCACTCATATATGGATTTTAGACCTAGATCAAAGGATCACCAGCCTATAATTCACATCACCAGACAAACTAGGATACAAGGTGTATTATAAGAGATTCATATAAAGTCCCTCACAGAACTGGGAAGGGACAAGTCCCCCAGACCTCAGGTGAAGTGGGGGAGGACAGTGAATGGAGAGAGAAGTAGGAGAAAATGAGGGGGAGGTAAGGAAAACCTGTGCGACCAGGAAGATTGAGCCTGGTTAGGAATAGAAGATAGGAGAGAGAGAGAGAGAGAGAGAGAGACAGAGACAGAGACAGAGACAGAGACAGAGACAGAGACAGAGAACATAAAAGAGGGAGCCAATATTTGTTTGAAGATAAAATTGAACACAAAGAAAGGTCTAGAGAACTACAAGACTGCTCCCAACTAACAAGTTGAGCTTACGTGGAAAGGCTATCATAAATGCCCTTCCCGGAGAGTGAGATCAACAACTAACTTCTCCATGGAGCCCTCAACTAATGCCTGTTGAAAATAGGAGCAAACATCCATACACAAACACTGAGTCGAACTAGAACCCAGAAGCAGATGGAGAGGACAAGACCAGGTGGCAGAAGCACATAGAGACAGCTTACCTGAACAAGGAGGAGCTAAAGGCCACTAGACTGATAGCTGGGAAGCCAGCATGGGACTGACTCAGGCCCCCTGAATATGGGTCTCAGCCAGAAGGACTGAGCAGTCTAAGAGACCTCAGACAGGGGAGCCAGGATGTATCCCTGGTGCACAAAAGGACTTTGCGAACATATCCCCCATGGAGGGATAACTGCCTTAATCTAGAGACAGGAGAGAAGCCCTAGTCCCTACTTCACAGGACCTGTCAGATCTACATGACCCCAACTGGATGACATTCCCCTACATATGGAATTGGGGTGGGGGAATGGGAGGGGAGGGTGTTTAGAGTGCATATGAGAGGGCAGAGAGGGTAAAAGGGAGGGAAGGAGGGAGGGAGGGCTGGGGGGAGGGAGGGAGGTTGAGGAAACTGGGATCGACATGTAAAATAATAAATTAAATTTAAAAAAATGCTTTGACTCCAAAATTTAGGTTGAAGGACAAGTTACTGGGGGAAAGGATTTCTATTTTTGTTTCCACAGAAAATGAAAAGATGTGGATTCCTTCCAGACTAATGTGGTTTGATCATGCCAGACTGCCTGAAACAGAGTACAAGCTAATCCTACATTCAAAACAGCTGGACAAAACAGCCCTACAGACTACAGCCAGGATTTCTGAATCTTCTTCGAATCCCCCAGACAGCGCCCCTTACCAGCAGGAAGTAGTTTGGAAAGAACGACGCACAAAATCCCAAATATTGTGTATAAATGTTTGTTTTCATTTAATTGGACTTTGTTATATAAAATACAAGAAAATAAAATTACAAAAATGGAAAAAAAAGAATAAAATAAAAAGCTCACCTTTGTTTCAGTGTGCCCTAAACTTTTATCATAGTACTCAGCATATTGTCTAACTTCAGTATCCAAGGATTCTCTATTCGTGGATTCACCTACCTACTAAAATTTATATGTAACTTCAATATCAGTACTCTAATAACTTTTACAGTACTTCATGGACATGTGCAAAGCAACAAAAAGTAATATTCAACTTTTTATTTTAAATTTTTGAGTTAATAAAAATAAAGTTATTTTATATTAAAAATAAAAAATTAAGAATCCAAAAGTATGCATGCATAGTAACAACTGAGGTTGAGCAAAGTGGCATTCGGCCTTCTTGTATCAGTTCTCAAACCAAAACAATATTCTGCTGAGGACAAAGTAATGGCTCACCTTTGTGTTCTTTGTTGGGAAACACACTATCTCAAGTGTGTTTTAGGTGCTGAAGGTGTGGTCCAGCATTAGAACCCTTGTAAAATAAATTAAATAAAATGAAAACGCCATGTGTACAGCTATACTTGAGTGCAAGAAGGCTGAGGTGTGCCAGAAGATGAGATTAATGGAAAAAAATTTAGGAATCAGATAAACATTCTTCAGTCCTATTGATAGTCAGTAGTTCAATGTCAATAAATGAATGTTATACAACTAAGTATTTTTAAATATGAATTCACATAAAATAATTTTATATATTGATTAAGTGTTACAAAGCTTGTGACTAGAGGCTTCAGGAGCTTAACTCTGTATTTGCATTAAGAGCAATGATTCACTATTCTGTGATTCAGTATGCAGCTAACTTTACATAAAACAATCAACTAAACAATGCAAGTTAATTGTGTAGGTAGTGCTCAATTAATCCTCATTAAGGAAATAAATACCTTAGCATTTTAAAATGTATAGAGTCATTCTTACATGATCTCTTATTGATTTTGTGGTGGTTCTGAGACCTCAAAGACACTAATAATAGTTTAATAGTACAGGCACTTTGGTATCTATTGTTTTTTCCTCCTCACAATAATTCTATTAGACAAAAACTTATCTTCTGCATTTTGAAAATAAGGTAAGTGAGGCCTAAAGAACATAATTTGTTTCAAGTTCCTTAGCTGGTGGAAATGTATACTGAATGTAAGTGGATGAGCTAGTATTATAGTGTGGACTGGGGATTTCCCTCACCTGGTCAAATTCCTATGTTGGAGTTTTATCCCCTAGTGTCTCAGAATATGACTCTATTTTGGGATTTTATGGAAGTAATTGTAGTTAAATAAGATCAGTGGGTGAGCCTTAGCCAAATATTACTAGTGTCCTTATTAAAAGATTAGGACACAGACACACTCCAAAGAAAGAACATGTAAAAGAATACATTGAAGATAGGCATCTGACAGAAAGAGAGCCATTTAAAAGAAACCAAGTCCATTGACAGCTGGATTTCAGATATTTTTTTTTCCTGCAGAAGCTTGAGGAAAAACATTTCTGGAGTTTAAGCCCAGACTGTCGTCTTTTTGCCACAGCTGTCTGAGCAAACGAATGAAACTATGATTGAGATGCTAGGCTGATAAATCAGGACTTCAAACCTCTCAGAGTCTAGCCACTTGTCCTAATCCACTAGAGACCATTTTTCTTTCTCTGGGGGGGGAGCAATATAATTACGATTGAGGATGTGACTGAATCTGGAATTCCGGATGCTGGCAAGGATAAAGCAAGTTAGAAAAAAGTGCTGGATGTTGGGTCAAATCCAAGTGGAGTATAAAAGTGGCCAAGCCAGAAGAAAACACTGGGAACAGTGCCAGATCCCAGACTTCCAAGCCAAGCAGGAAACCAAATTAAAATCAAGGCAAAGTGTGCAGAGTAGAAGGAGGACCTGTTTATAGTGGGAAATGTTGAAAGAGCAGAGTGCAGCAGGAAGTGATCCCAGGAAAGCTTTTAGGATGCACAGCTCTTCTGAGTCCCAACTCATTAGAACCTGCAGCAGTAGGAAGCTTAAGCTCACTTCCCCTTACCTGTTTCTTTATCTGACTCATAAACACAGAGCCAACTCTAATGTTCATATCCCTACATAATTATGAGTCAGTACTGAACTCATCATAATAACTGTGCCATATTGAGTTCCTTAAAACTGTTACTAAGGGGAAGCTTCTGGAATACACCAACCTTTCACATTAATAGTTGGGAGAACAAGCTTATATTTCCTACTTATGTTAAAGCATTCTTAGCAACTTTTGCATACTTTGGTTTCTCCCATATATTGTTTATTTTCTGTAAGAGGATGTTGATGGATCCAGATTTCGTATATGCACTTAAAAATCATTTTAACTACCTAAACCCCACTTGATTTTTTGGTTAACAAAACTTCACTAAATATTTATTTAAATATTTATTGTTATTTGGAAGACAGTGACATTTGTATGATACTTCAGACTTTCTGTCACGGAGCATGGAATGTTTCTGCCAGTCTAATTTGACGAACCTCAATAAAATTTATAACTCTCTAAATTAATCCTGTATTTTGGTTATTGCATTTTTTACTGTAAACATAATAAATTATGTCATTTTGCCTCAATTATTAATGGAGTATATATGTTCTATTTCCATCTCTATCTGGTTTCATTATAAATCAGATTATCTTTCAAATTGTACTTATTTTTAATGCTTATTAAATATCCTTTATCCATAAATTATTTATTTTATTTATTATTTGTTTGTTCATTTATTTATTTGTTTTAGTTTTGGGGACAGTGTTTCTCCATGTAGCCCTGGCTGTCCTATAATTCACTCTGTAGACCAGACTGGCCTTTAATTCAGAGATCTGCCTGCCCCTGCCTCCTGAGTTCTAGGATTAAAGACTTGCTTCACCACCACCTGACAAATTTTTTTATTTTACTTTTAAAATTAATTTAATTTTTTTAGGTCACAATATAATTAAGTGAATTATCTCTTTCCTTTTCTTCCTCCAAATATTCCTATATGCCCCTCCTAGCTCTCTCTGTAATCCATGGCCTTGTAATCATTAATTAATTGTTGTTACTAACACTACTACTTACACACACATATACACACACACACACACACACCCCAAATATATATATATATATATATATATATATATATATATATATATAATTTCCCAGTCTTTACACTGTTACTTGAATGTACGTTTCTGGGGCTGACCATTTTGTATTGGGTAACCAGCTGGTGTGTGGTGTGTTCTTCCTTGGGGAAGACTGTTTATCCAGTTTTCCACATACCTTAGTTGCTTATAGTTCTTTGTACAGGATTTTATGCTGAATTAGTAAAATGGCAATTGTAGATTCTCCTCCAAAATCCATGACTTCACTAGTCTTGGGTAATTGGCTAGGTTTCCAGGCATGAGTAACCTTTAATTGAGTTGGTCATTGTTTTGATTCATAGGCATCATAGGGAGCTAGGTAGAACTACTGGTCATTTCTTGCCTTTAAAAGTCTGCCTTGTGCTTTCTGGTGTCATGAAAGCTAATCCTCAGTGAGGAGGCTTCCAAATCAGTTCTACCTCAGAGGTTTCTGAGGCCCATGTCTCAAGTACATGGTGTCTTCAGCAATAGAATTTGTCTTCCACCTCTGAGGGAGTTGGGAAAGGCAACCAAAGGCAATTGCAATAGTTTTCAATGCTCTGCAAGTCTTTGGGATGACTCTGATCAACAACTCAAAAGAGAGCTTCTCATGCATTGTGATTGAGTTATTGTTATAAAGTCTTTGGAGTTTGACAGGAGCATTGTAGCCCAGATGGGGACATTTGATTTAAACTATGTAAGTATATTTGAACAAACTCATGTATTAAAGGACCTTTTAGTTAGTAGTGAGCTTCTTTATGACTTTTTCAGACACCCTTACTGTAAGTTTAGCTTCCTGTCTCTTCTTCACTTATCTCCCTCCCCTCCCTAATTTGATTCCTCCCCATTGCCCCAATCACTTGTAGCCTACTATTACATTCTCATCTCTCTCTCTGCTTTCTCCTCTTTCTATCTGCTCTCTCTCCTCTTTCCTCACTCTCTCTCTTTCTCTTCTCTCTACTTCCCATATTTTTCCATTCTCTCTCCTTTTTCCTCTTTTTCCCATTTTTCTCTCCCCTCTCTTCACTCTGTCACCTCTCTCCCTCACTCTTCCTCTCTCCTCTATTTGCTCTCTCTCCTCTTTCTCCTCTCTCTTTTCTCTCCCCTTCTCTCCTCTCTCTCTTCCTCTCCTGCCCCACTATTAGTGTCCATCTGGCCTATGCTGCAAGTTTCCAGGTGGGCCCATGTTTTCTTATTTGAGTCTGAAGTGGAGAGTAAAAGCCCTGGCTGTAGGCCTCCTTGTCCCACTCAGGTGGCCCTGGTACTCTGGTTTCTGTAGTTACTCTGTGATATGTACTCTCACATGAATATTTGGAGCCATGCATGTCCTATGATAGAGAACATGTGACATATGCCTTTATGGGTCTGGGTTACCTCATTCAGTATGCTTCTTTTCTGATTCCATCAATTTAACTTCAAAGTTCATGATTTAGTTTTTCTTTACAGGTGACTAGTATTGTTTTATTATATTACTACATTTTCATTATCCATTATCAGTTGAAGGGCATTTGGGTTGTTTCCATTTCCCAGCTATTGTGAATGTAGTAGCAAGTGTCTGTGGAGTAGGATGTTCAGTCCTTTGGGTATAAGACAGAGTTGTATAGCTGGATCATATGGTAGATTTAATTTTAGCTTTTTGAGAATTCTCCACACTGATTTCCATAGTGACTGTGCCAGTTTGCAATCCTATCAACAGGGAAGAAGGATTCCCCTATGCCCCCCCTCCTCCAGCTTTTATTATCAGTTTTGATAATATTTGCCATTCTGACTGGAATAAGATTAAATTTCAAAATTCTCTTGATTTGTATTTCACTAATTGATAGAGAAAGGAGTGTATATGTTTGTATTTTGTTTCCATACATATCTGGTGTTGTAACAATTCAGTGAGCTAAAGTATTGTTTCTTAGTAATCAATACCTTAGTGTGGTTTTGAAAGAAAAAACATAATTTATATTTAATTAGCTTAGTTTTATTTGTATGAAATTACTTGCATATTGGGACAATATGACTTAAATGTTTATTTAAGTTGTTTAGGGATTATCTCATTAGCCAGAACTCTAAAAATATGAAAGAAATAGCATGTCCTTGGTTCAGTCTAAGCAACTGGTCAATATCTACTATATGTGAGGATGCTGATACTTTACATAGTTGCATAATCTTTCATGGTGTTCCATGATGATATGACTGAGTTAAAACATATCCTGAAAGAATAATATATTATAAGAGGATTTTATAGACCTTTTGGGATAGTTTTTCTGTTATTTGGTTTGATGGAGCTGCGAGTAACAAAGAAGATCTTGAAAGGCAATTACTACTCCATTCATATTTCAGTGCCACATTTTTAAAATGGCAAATTTGAGCTTTTCATGCATTTTAAGTATGGGTTCAAATACCCACATTAGTTAGCATTCTCCCTGGACCATGTTTTGTGACTTCTGCAGAGAAAGAACATATTTCTACCTAATTGTGCCACCAAATATTGTACTATAGGCTTGGAGCTCCTCTGCTGTTTGAAAGACCAGGACAATATCCTGAACCTTTGTCTGTCCTCAAGGCAAAACTTTCTTCACACAGCAAAGTCTGTATGGATCCAAATTCTGAGATATAACAGTCTTTCCATGCTGACTCTTTTAAGGAATTCCTTTCTCTGCTTCAAAGACAAGTAACTGGGTGATTTGTTCCCTCTCCCTTCACCTTTTTGCCTTCTCATTTTGAAATTGCCATGAAAGCCCAGGGAAGCTAAGACCAGTTGCCCTGGTTATTGTATGATTTTGATCCTCTTCCTTGACCTCTTATCATACCCTTTATATCATTTTCCCACAAGCTACAAGTATTTATTTGAGTGCCTTGAGGGTCTAAACTCTACAGAGCAAACTGCCTGTATTTTCCCCTCTAAGACATATATAATGATTATCAGCTTATAATTAACCCAGTCTATCAAATGCACAGTGTTTGGTGCTGCATCAAAGGGTTTCTTTATTATTTTTGTGTCTCACAACTGATCCTGGTTGCAGTGACATATTAGGCTAAATTTAACATGTGTACAATGGAAAGGTTTTCCCTCATATTTTTCTAAAACTTTGATGCACTGGTATTTTGAACCAGTCAGGCTGTGATAGCTCAAGTTGCCTAGTAACCATCCAAGGACGAGCACCAGAGTAAAACCAAGGGAAACCACATTTCTTAATAAAAAGGGCAACAGCAGGGAAACCAGAAAGTCTGGTCTCACATTGGTTTGGATCCTCACTCCTTTGAGGGTGTGAGTGACATGCCTTCTATTAAGCTGCTCAAATCCTTCATCTATAAAATGGGCCTGACATTTGGCAGTGGGTGCCTTGGACACATATGGGGAGGATTAATAAAGAACCTAGAAAAAGTGCTTGAACTTTTTAGAATAAAAGTACATGGGGACTATGGCGCATTCTTAATAATTTGGGGCTAACATGAAGAAAATGTAGGAAATCAGGATCGAATATATCACTCATTTTAAAGATTTATTCTCCCTCTCTTTGTGTTTGTATGTGCAGGTACACATGTGTTTATATTATTGCAGGTGTATGTGTGTGTAGAGACCAGAGGGCAAGCTTGGGTGTCACTCCTTGGAATATTATTCACCACTCCTTTTTCTGAGATAGGGTCTCTCACTGGATTGGAACATGGTAAATAGTGTTAGATTTGCTGGCCAGCAATTCCCAGGGTTGTCCCTGTATCTTCTCCTTAGTGCTCAGTTCAGGAATTTGATTCATGTTGGTTTCTTTCCACTACTTTTCCAAAAACATAATGAATTCTTCTCTGCTATCACTATCACCTCCCAAGTAGATGCCTTAAACCAAAGGCTTGTTTTTATCATTGTTGTATTTGTTTGTATGAAATGAGCTCCCATGGTGTCTTAGTTAGAAAAATGCTTTTTACACTAGCCTAAGGTTCTGTGTTTGGATCCCTAGATCCAATATACAGCCAGATGTAGTACTGCACATATGTAATTCCATTATTTCTATGGAGAGATACTAGGATGATACAAGAGATTTCCCCAAGGTGCACAGGCAAGCTAGACTGGCATATGCAGCAGGGAAAACCAAGAGACCTTGTCTCAAAACAGGGTGGAAGGCAGCTGCCAACATGCCCATACTCCAATACACAGAGTAAGAAAAAAATAAAACAGAGATCCAGTTAAATTCTGTACAATGGACTTTCATTTTCCAGTCTCACAATAATTGTGGTGTCTGAAGGTATCATTAGGCAAGGAGAACTACATTCAAAACTCTCTGCTCTTTTCTGTACAGACTTTAGGCAAATTACTTCATCTTGCTCTAGTGTAGAGCTTCATTTATAAAAATATACAAATACACTGTAGTACATTGATAAAATTAAGTGTAGATATATAATAAATATATACACATTTTCATATATAGCCTTATATACTTGGGCCATATATGAAATATCCATACATATATGCAAACACATATGTAGTGAGTCACAACCTTTGTAAACTCTTCATGTTCAATTCAACTTGTACTTGGTAGTCTCTCTCTCTCTCTCTCTCTCTCTCTCTCAATCACTCTCGCTCTGCTGTCGGTCCCTCAAGCTCCATTCTAGTTCTCATTCAAATTGCAGAAATCCTCCTAGAGGATCAAATAGGGCTACATATCACCTAACAAATATATGTAGTTTTGGTAAGTTTTAGAGGCTGCCAAAAAGTAACACAGCATCGGCAAGCTTGCAAAAAGATTTTTTTCTATGATGTTTAGAAAATACAGTTACTTTGTCTCTCCAACTGCCCATGTTGAGATTATGCATTTAATCACAAGTGGGAAAATGTGATATGAATTGTTGGAAAGAAGTCTCTTTCTTCTTAAAGGATATGCATACACATTCATCCTTCCTTAAGCAGGGACATTTTGAGCTGTCCTGTTGAGCATAATTTTAAGTGGTGCACACTTAAGGTAAAAGAGAAACATCAAAAGCCACAATCATACAAAGAAAGAGTACCTTGTACTGAAACCCTCAAGGGGTCCTTGTCATTTGTGCCTTTTCTCTGAGAACTGGGAAACACATTGTAGGAAAACCTGTGAAAGCCTTGGCTGACTCTGATCCACCAGCGCAAGGACTCGATGAAAGATGTCATTTAATCACTTGTCCTGAAGCCACTGCTGAAATTATAGCCTTCTGAAGTGACACAGGAAACCAAGTCCCTGCACTTCCCATGGAAGATGAAAAGTGGCATCATAAATGAGGTTAATTAAAGGCCAAGTGCTGTGGTGGGCCTCACCTCAGGTCTTCACAGGATTTACCAATGCTACTCTGACATGAATAAAAGGTCCTCTCGTGTGTTCTCTCTCTCTCTCTCTCTCCCTCTCTCTCTCTCTCTCTCTCTCTCTCTCTCTCTCTCTGTCCATCCCTCCTTCTTTCTCTCTCTCTTTCTATCTTCCTCTCCTCCATTTCTCTCCCTCACCCCTTTCCCTCTATTATCCCTATCTCTCCTCTCTTCCTTAACTTCCAGAAAGTGATAGAAATTTCATGCAGTTTTGCCATGAAACCTATTTGAATGCTTCTGTGGTAAAAGTGATTCCCACTATCCCATAACTTTAGCAACATGTGGAATTCATCTCTTCTAAAAAGAGAAAGGAGCATGTCTCTTCTGCTGCCTGTCAATCAGTTCAGACCGTTTTTTCCTTTAGCAGTGAAAGACCCAAGTCTTCGGCAGTCTACTCTTACTCTGAGGGAACAAGAAAAAGTTTTCTTAGAAATATAGTCAGATCTGGAAAATGCTGCAGGCTTACCAGTTTCTTTAAGTAGGACTTGATCTAGAGTTACTGATTTAGAAATTCAAGTAAACTTGTTTATAAAGAATATATATGCATTTATTGAAAATTCATCCCAGATTGTTGGCTGGCTTTCTATTTTGCTTCCCCGGGCCTAGGGTAGTTTAAGACATGCAAAGTAACCAAATGTGTTTGAGTGCTTCCTCACCTCCTTTATCATGGTTTCCTGTCATGAAATCAAAAATCAAGTTTTACTGAACCCAGTAGTTTCTTAGTAAAGGAAACAAGCTTTCTTTTTTTATACACACACACACTTAAAATGTACAAAGGCTACCTTACCACACCAACTGATAATGTGCATAGGTCACGTGATAAGCTTTGAAAACATGTTCATCACACTTGAGTTGTTCTCAAAACAGTAGTTTTGCAACTAAGCTGTAACATGGTCAGGTCTTCACACACACACACACACACGCACACACGCACACACGCATGCACACCTTGGAGGATGTCCCATTCAGGCCTTTAGAATAGTAACTGGAAAACTGTGACTTGCATAAGTATCAGACAATTCTTTCTGAATATTACTATCTGGACTTAGACATAGGCCCTTGGGTCTCATATTTTCTGGGTGATTTTTGTATATTCTTATGTTTAAGAACAAATTACTCACAATTTTGACCAAATTATCACAAAAAAACACATTAAAAGATGTGAAAGAAATGGGATGCTTATTTTGAAATTTCTACCAGGAGTTCATCTACTACTTTTTGAAAAATAAAATTAACAACAAAACCTACTGGAAACTTTAGGAAGTCTATAAAGAAAGAATAAAGAAGGCTTTATAAAACCAATGAAAAAGAATGTAGGAATGTGTAGCCTTCTATTTGTAATAGTAGCCAGAAAATAGTATTACAAAATACAGAAAATATACAGCCTTTTAAAAAAACTTCCATTAACGTGTACTCTTTATAAATAAAACTGTGTTGCACAACAACATTCTTATACAAGTATGCATTTGTTTTGTGTGTATTCCCCTGTGTCTTCCTTCCCTGCCTGATCTCCCTCCTCTCCCTCCAACTACACCCTTTTGATCCCCTAGAGTTTTGTTTCTACCTTTGTGTAAAATATGGGTACATGATTTTATATGTACATGTAACATCTAGGGACAACACATGAAAGTATGCAATATTTCACTTTTTGAGACTGACTTAATTTAATATAATTATCTCCAGTTGTATACATTTTCCTGACATAGCTTCATTCTTATTCAAGACTAAAAATATTCAATTGTGTATGCATATTGTACTCTATTTATCCCTTGTTAATAAACACCTAGGTTGCTTCCCTCGTTTAAGCTGTTGGGAAGCATGTTGCAATAAACATTGATATGCAAGTATCTCTATAATATGGTGACTTGGAGACATTTTGATAAATATGTAAAAAGGAAAATGTAATTTTTGAGCCATTTTAGAGAAAATACACACATGCTAAAATAATCTTTAGATGAGAATTCTTTTTTAAAATAATATTCTGAAGATAATATTCAAAACACATGAGGAATAAACACAACTGTTTATGGTATGTGGTATGTTTCCCTCTGGAAAGATGTTGTTTTCTGATCATAATGCTGATGCTAAATTAGCATATTTTATAGTGACTCTGCTCCTAATCTCTATCTTGAGCCTAGTTAAAGGCATTCTGAGACCTAAAATCAGAGGAAGACTGGCAGGAAAAATAAATAAATAAAAGGGGCAGTCTCCTAAATTGATCTTGAATTGGTCAGCTGCTGTTAATAAATATTTATTGGGTACTTATTATGTGTAGAGTGTGCACTGCTGGCTGAAGCTGGCCATCATTATACCCATTTGGAAGTATGATAAGTCAGCCTTTAAAAATGTCCACCAAAATGCGTAGACGCAATAACAGATGCAATAAAAAGGGATGGTTTTGTTCTCTATCCTTCCACTGCTCTCCAATCTTTCAACTAGTGCTCAAGGAGTCTCTCTCTCTCTCTCTCTCTCTCTCTCTCTCTCTCTCTCTCTCTCTCTTTCTCTCTGTGGTGTGTGTGTGTGTGTGTGTGTGTGTGTGTGTGTGTGTGTGTGTGTGTGTGTATGCTGTTGTCATTTTACAACGAAAGTCACTTTCACTGATTTAATATCAAAGGCACAGGATTTTCATTGTTTCATTTGTTGTGGTTGTTGTTGTTTCATCCAGCCGCAAGATTTTCCTATTGACACTTCCTCTCCAAATTATTATGCGACAGGATTTTTGAAAGCTAATGAACTGAAATTTAAGGTGAAAATTGTGAGATGGAAGCAAGCTAAAGGAGTTCATTATCCAAATGAGTTTATTTTGAGGAAAATTGACTGTCCTTGCCATTTAAACTTTAAGCAAAAGCTACAAATCAGATTGTACTTTTACCCAGTCTTCCAATTAATTTCACTATGAAAACAATTTGTTATATGGGAATGAGTCATCACATCTTACCCTTTAATCTTGGAAGTGAAGCCTGAGTGCATCACCAGTGTTGTCACTCTTGCCACTCCTCCACCTCCCAAAGACTTCAATTGCAGCTCACTGAAGAAGAACAGATCAAGTCGGCCATTTAATCAGAACTGCAGAGATATTTGACACATTGTCCATGTAGCCCCAGAAGGAACGAGAGCTGACTGACTATCTTTATACAAGTTGAACCCTAGAGAGATGAGCAGCCTGAAATGTGTAGCAGGGATGTTTGAAGAGGAGAGGGTGCTGAACAACGAGTTAGCTGGTCACTTCTCGCCAGCAATACTAAGAAAGTCAAAATCAGTACAAGATAAAGTATGGCTGAGAGACTGCATGTCTAGAGTCTCATGAGTTCCCTCTAGGTCCTATTATTTCCTTATGTTTGCAAAGAAATGGTGGTATTTTTCAGGAACAAGAAGGAAGCAATCATTTTAGATGGAGCAGAGGGGTTTCTTTGTTGTTGTGTTGTTTGTTTTTGAAAGAGTTTATTCAGTTTCACTTGTTAATATCCCGGGTATATGTCCCTAGTTGTGCTATAGAGATACCTTAACAGTCACTTATCAGGGTTGGGTGGCTCCTGTTGCTCAAAAATTGTATTACAATGAATTTGTACATATTAATTCATAGTGGGAAAGGACCAAACTCTGCATGATGGAAACTGAGGTTTTCTAACACTTAGGAGTTATGAAAGGAAGTATGAGGAACTGTTTATGTAATCAGAAAAATCCAAAATCACTATATGATTTTACTTATATTTCTAGGACTATTTGCTGAAGAAAGTACTTGAACTGGGATGAAAATTGAGTACATATTTAAAAACAATATTATATGGTCTTGTGCTTGATTAATCACAGTGTGTGCAGACATCTAAATTCAGCAGCACTTATATAGGAAGATATTTTTATTGAGTATGCAGACAATATTTGGGGAACAAAATGATTAAAGGTCCTTTATACATAGTAGTTTGAGTTCCTGAGCATCCATAATGCACAGACTTGACAACAGTGATTTAGACAGTGAACATTAACAAAGAAACAAATGAATGAATTAAAAATGTGAAAACCAAGCCTGGACTTATTATCAAGATATAGCAATGTATGCCTTCTTTGTTGTGGCTAGAATTATAGATACTTTAGTTGAGAAGGTGAAATTATTTTGAGACTATTCTTGTTGCTGTTATGAAAATATGCAATGAATTTAGTTTTCATTGCTTATGCATCAATTAATTATCTTAGTAGAACTAGCAGACAAAATTATCTCCCTGATAAGTAAATTTTAGTTATTAAATGGTGCTTTTGAAGATTTTTGTTCTCTATAGACAAACAAGAGTACAGATCAAGTAAATATTCATAACTTTGAAATGAAACATTGCCAGGAAAAATAGACATATGTTAAATGGCCTTTGCTCCAACAGGAAGCAACTTTATTCCTCCTATTCCACCACCCCTATTGCAAGTGGCATAAGTCCTCATCATGTATGGAAAAAACACCTATCTTATCAGGGACACTAGCACCTACCAGAGCTATCTTGTAACTAAATACAGGACCACTCTGTAACTCACTACTCAACCTTTTATTTCTCCTAATACATCATAATGGTTCTAGGGAGAATCTGAGTACTATTCAATAGATATGTGACCAATGGATAAAATATCATCTGAATCTTCTTTTGAAGAGTGACCTCCTTTCTTGTCCTTGAAATGTCTAAAGATATGCACACTTGACAGTGGTAAAAAAAAAAGAGGTTGTCATTTGTATATCTTATATACCAATGAAAGATTTCTATGCAACTGCTCAGCAATCCATGGCTTAGATCCAAGAGGAAAAAATAGACAGCTCATTTTGTCCACAAATCCAAAACCACTTTCAAATTTTCACTACTCACATTGCACCCATATTAGAAACATAAAGGCAGGGTTTATAACATTCAAGTGCACATGTAGTAGAAAACAAAGGAGATAAACCACAATCTAAGGCCAGATTCTGCTCCACAAAGGCAAGAGAAACAGGAAAACACCTTATGTGTTTGACTTTTGAGGACATAGTCTGCTCATTGAAGCCCTGGAATCTAAACTAGTCAGATTAGCAATGTGAAAACTACAAAACAGGTGAGAAAAACATTTTTCTTTCGCTGCAGTATTTGTCTCTATCTGGAAGGATACTGCTCACTTATGCATTTTACCTTGGAAGAAATATAGCTTTAAGTTAGTTATCAATCTCATTATCTGGGAAGGGCATTTATTTATGGTAGCCTTTCCACTGTTGCTCACATTGTTAATTGAGGTTAGTCTTGTAGGTCTCTGGACATTTCTCTAGAGTCAGTTTTCTCTTCAAACCTATAGTGGCTCCCTCTTTTATTCTCTATCTATCTATCTATCTATCTATCTATCTATCTATCTATCTATCTATCTCCTCTCATTCATTTGTCTCTTGACTCAATCTTCCTAGTTCCATGTGCTTTCCTCTCCTCTTTCTCGTAGCCCCCTCTCAACTAACTGCACTCCCACTCTCAATATGCTCAGGAGATCTTGTTCCTTTCCCCTTCTGTGAGGGACCTTGTATGAATCTCTTATAATCCTCCTTGTATCCTAGTTTCTCTGGCAATGTGAATTATAGGCTGGTGATCCTTTGCTCTATGTTGAAAATCCATATATTAGCGAGTAAACACCATGTTCCTCTTTTTGTGACTGGGTTACCTCATTCAGGATGGTTTCTTCAAGCCCCATACATTTGTGTGCAAATTCTGATCCCCCCCACAGAGTAGTATTCCATTGTGTAAATGCGCCACATCTTCTTTATCCATTCTTCATTTCTTATCCACCATCATAGAGCCCTCATCTAGTAGCTGATGGAAACAGAAGCAGACACCCACAGCTAAATACTGAGCCAAACTGGAATCCAAATGCAGAGATGGAGGACAAGACCAGGCTGCAGAAACCCACAGAAACAGCTGACCTGAACAAGGAGGAGCTAATCTGCCCCAAGACTGATAGTTGGGAATTCAGCATTGGGCCTATTCAGACCCCCCTGAACATGGGTCTCAATTAGAAAGGCCTGGGAAGTCTAAGGAACCTCTGGCAGTGGAGCCAGGATGTATCCCTGGTGCACAAAAGGACTTTGGGAGCACATTACCCATGGAGGAATACTCCCTTAAGCTACAAGCAGGAGGTAGGACCTAGTCCCTACTCCAAATGACTTGACAGATTTAGATGATCCCTCCAGGAAGGATAAGTAAAGGGTTCAAGAAACCCACAGAAACCCAGGCTGGAGAATCCCACATAAACAGCTGACCTATACAAGGGGGGATTCATGATTCCCAGTCTGATAACTGGGAAACAAGCATCGAACTGACCCAAACCCCCTCAATGTTGATGTCAGTTAGGAGGCCTGGAATATCTACGGGACCTCTGATAGTGGATCAGTAGTTATCCCTAGTATAGGAATGGACTTTGGGAGCCCATTCCACATAAAGGGATACTCTCTCAGCTTAGACATATGGTGGGCGGTTCTTGGGCTCTGCTCCAAATGATATGATAGACTTCATCCTCCATGGGGATCAGAAAGGGAATGGCATGGGGTTTGGGGGGACAGGGAAGGAGGGGAGGGTGAGGGAACTGTGATTAACATGTAAAACAAGTTTGTTTCAATTTTAAATAAAAATTAAAACAAAAAGTAGACTAATATTTAAAAAGTCTTCACAATGAATAGTTTGAGCAAATGAAAAATTCTGCTCACAATCTTGTCAGCACAATCTGAACTTATATGCCTGGAAACCATCTTTGACTTCCTAAAGCTTAAAAATACGAAGACTCATGCTGGTACTTGATGAGTAAATGAGCTCTTATATGAAGCCTGACACATTTATTAATGTCATTTTCTTTAACAAAGAGGATCAACAAAATGCATAGGAAGTAAATTTTTACTTGATCTCCTACTTATGATATTGACAGAATTGTAGAGATATTTTGTACATAAACACTGTGGATTTCTTGCATTTATAAAAAGCAGATAAATACAGTATGTAATCTAAGAAGACAAGAACACTCCTAAACAGTGCTTTTAAATAATCTGTTGTGTCTGATATGGTAACAATTAAGGACATAGAGAGAGTTATTGAACATTCAAATATGTCAATGCGATGTGGATATTTAATTTAAAGTGTAAATCTGGAGTTTTGCTTGGCACTAAGTCTTTATGATACAAGAACAGAGGTAAAGAGACTAGTTAATCCAGATAGGACATGATGAAGATCACAGTGAGAGATATAGAGGTGGTTACATGAGGTGAGATTTCAAGTATGTTATGAAGAGAAAGCTATTTGCTGACGAATCCACTGTGCGGTATGGAAAAGTTTATCAATAGAAGAAGATTTTGGAGCTGGAATTATACCTCAGTAGTGGGAAGTATGTCTAATACAGCCTCTAATTTTGATTCCTAGAGATGTACACACAAGAAAAAAAATGAAAAAATAAAATAAAATATAAGCTTGTCATGGTGTCATACCCTTGTAATCTTAACACTTGGGTTGCTGAGGCAGAAAGACTGCAAACTTAAGGCAAGCCTCGATTGCATATTGAGTATGACTCTATCTCAAAAAAAATATAGGAAAGAAACATAACATTGAATCTGGAGGACAGTATTCCTGGTAAAATGAGACTGGTACATAAAGAAAAAAATTGTATAATCTCATGTGCATGTATATCTTTTATTATAAAAATCACAAAAGATAAAATATACAGAGATATGAAATAAATGTGTTTACTATGGATATAGATAGGATGAAAGGGAAGAATGGGAAGAGGCAACTGTGCATCACAAAAAGAGAATTTGTAGGGTAAATGAGGCTATGATTATTCTGCTTTTTTCACTGTAGTAACTATTTTACTATATGTAAGTTCAACAAAATATGTCATTTAAAAAATAGTGTGTTTTTTTGTGGTGAGCAATTGCTAGAACAGATTACATATGTTATATTATAAACAGAATGTCTAGTGTAAGTTTGGACTTAGTATGTCTATATAGTTACAATATAGTCACTCTCTTTAGATTTTGAGCTATAATTATAAAGCACAATCCAGTTCAGAATTTAATTTTCTATAGGCACTTAAAGCTAGAAATGACTTCATTTCCCAATGACAAATTCTGTGATTTGCTGCCAATCAATAAATTGAAGATGGAAAAAGCTGTTTCTGAAGGTGATATTTACAGGTTTCACCATTAGAAAGGGAATATAAAACAGTAGAGATGCCTATCTTGGGGAATGATCAAAAGAAACAGTGTTTATGTAACAACATGACTTACAAGAAGACAGAATTTTTAAGAATGAATGCTACTTCTGCTGGATATTTATGGTACAGACCTGGACCTGTGTAGAAATAGACTATTTGAGCTCCCTGGGTGAATGAAACCTTAGGTGTTTACCAAAACAATCATTATTCTCTGTTATTGCTCATCAGTGAAGTGCTTTCCAAAAGTTGCTTAATTGAGTCACTCCTCAAGATGGATGACTTGGCATTACCTTATTGACTAGGACCCTTAAAGAGATAAAGGACCCCATCACTAACATGATAAACTGGCTTTCTGAGCTTCTCAGTCTGCAAAACCAGTATCAAGCATTTGGTGTTCAGTTTAACACTATCAACATCAGATTGGTCTTTGTGTTGCTACACAAGCAGTGTTTTTGCCCTTTATGTATGGGTTTATAATAGATGTATAATCAAAGACAATTACAGTAACTATGTCTCTTTACACTTTCACACCTCTACTTACTGTCGTTCAGATTTCTAAAGACCCACAAAATTATCCACAGACACTATTACCCACTCAGTTTGGATATCTTTAATATATTGCTAGCAATATTTATTATTATTGACTTAAAAAAAAGATTGCAACAGAAATGGAGGGTACTAAGCAGCAAGAAAAATGACTATACCAAAGTAAAATCCTTCCTCAATAAAAGGCATGGCATGTACAGTGTATCCTTGTGAAACATGGAGGTCCTTTCTTAATTACATCATGAGTTGAATACAGTTGTTACTTTATATCACCATGATTTCACTTTTTAAATTTATAAGACTATTGCAAAGTAGTCTAAGGCTTGAAATAAAAGGTCTGGCTTGTCAACCACACATTTTTATGCACTAAAACATCGTTGAGTTCTCACTCATAAAAAAGGCAATTTTGCCAGACATCTGCCATTAAGCAGTTTATTATCACAAGGAGACAGATTTAGAAGCTAATGGTATTGGATATGGCAAAGGGCCAATCGTAATTTCTGGTGAACAATTTAGTTGTAAGAAACAAATATTGAAGTCCGATTATAAAAGTTTTATTCTATACTATGTTACACATAGCCACTCATTTAATCTTTACTACAAACCTATTTTAAATAGGATATTGTTTCTTATTATTTTCAAGTGAAGAAACTAAGGACTAGTTAGATTAAGTAACCTAACTAATCCAGGAGTTACTGTGGGGTGCAGTCAGGCTCTTCTGCTCCACAATCAGCATCTCATTTTGTTCTCTAACTTATCTAACTCTCTGATGTCAAGTTAGGAAAATGAGTGTTAGTACAGTAACAAAAGGTCAGACACAAAAGAGCTTTTTAGTGTGCCTGTGCCCTACAAATCTGAAAACTGGGAGCCTTCTTGACTGCTTGGGTAATGGATTTTTAAATCACTTTCTGATAGTGATTTCATTCGATCATTCAGAAAAAGGCTACCCTTAAGTTTTCAAATAGTCTATGTAAGAAAAGTACCAAACTACAAAGACTTAGAGTTGTAACTAGCAAATATCTTAATAGACAAATACACATTATTTGTACCTTAGAGGCATACATTTTCCTGCTCTAAGAATTGGTTCTGCTATAAAGAAGGAAACTCATATCTATATCACCTGCATTTATATGAGAATTAAATACTCTGTGTAAATGTTTTTTGTTTTTTGTTTTTTTTACAGCTGGCACATCACAAACATTATGGCAATAATGATGATGAAAAATCTTGATGTCAATGTATTGAACATGTTCAATTTTGAGGATTCCTTTCCGAGATGCTCTATATTCTATTTTATTCTTATTAATACAATTTGTAATTAGAGGCACTCACACACCACTTACATTTCTGTGATCCATTACTGGTGAGTTTTCATATACTACTTGATCATCATTATAAGATATTATAGAAAATAATAAAGAAAATGTTTAAATAATAGCCCTATAACAAGAGTTAACTTAAACAAAGTGAGCTGATCTGTTTTCTCTTTTTTGTTTATATATATATATATATATATATATATATATATGTGTGTGTGTGTGTGTGTGTATAATTTTCCTTATTTTATATATTGATCCCAGTTCCTTCTCTCTCCCTCCCTCCCATGCCCCCGATCCCCCTCCAGTCCCATCCCTCCACTTTACAGTGAGGGTGATGACTTCCAGGAGGTATCATCAAAATCTGTCAAGGTCATTTGGAGTAGGGTCTAGACCCTCCCTCTTGTCTCTCGTCTAAGAAATTATCCCTCCATGGGGAATGATCTCCCAAAGTCCTTTTGTTCACAAGGGGTACATCCTGGTTCCACTGTCAGAGGTCTGTTATACTTCCCAAGCCTTCTAACTGAGACCCATGTTCAGGTGGTCTATGTCAGTCCTATGCTGGTTTCCCAGCTATCAGTCTGGGGCTCCATGAGCTGCCCCTTGTTCAGGTCAGCTGTCTCTGTGGGTTTCTGAAGCCTGATCTTGACTTAGATGCTCTTTGTTCCACCTGTCTTACATGTATTGCTCAAGAATTTGAGTTTTCTGAACATTAATTGGAACAGATTAGTATTTTCCTGAGATTAAAATAATAGCACAATAATGTTGCTTATATAAATGGAATGGCTCACTTTGTTCATTAAACACACTGTTCATACATCTATTTCCACACATAGCATACTTTATCCAGGCAAAATGGTTTGCAGTAAACAACTCATTGGGCATCATTACCTAAATCCATATATATTTGTGTCCACTAAACATTCGGGTACCATGTGATCTGTGATGAACCATCATGGAAAACTTATGAAAATCCTGCAGTTCCATTTACTATCGGAGAAAGGTTTCTCTCTGTTCAACAGTGAGATACTGTATCATGTTTTAAAAATTCTGTGACATATGATTAAACCAAATGTTTAGTCCCAATTGTTTTGTTGTTTGTATTTATACTCATTTAAATTGTATTCAATTCTATAAAATAGAAACTTTTCATTGTGACTTTTTTACTTTCAGTTTTCCAAAGCCACATATACAGTGCAGTTTGAGATGTTAGAGAGAGTTAAAACACAGCCAAAGACATGGCTAAATTTCAATGAATTGAAAGGAGCACCAAGGATTTCTCTACATGTGCATTTATGTTTGTTTATATGCCTGTACAATATAATCTGCTTTGAGGTGATTAAAAAAACATTTTATGCATCTCACTCGAATTTATACACTAAAGGAAAATCTCTTCTTTTCAATATATTTGGCTTATTAGAATAGCTAGTGAAGAAATGCAATAACATTCTAATTTTACTAATGGAGATTGGGTGGTTTTCTAATTTCTATTCATTTTTGCTGCACAAGCCTCACTTTCTCACCAGTAAACACCCATTGTTAAACTATTAAAGATGTCAAGAATGGGCTTTTGAATCTTCGCTTAGAATTGTTAGTGTGCATGCAGTGCCACCTGTGAATACAAGTGCACCTTCCCAATTATATGATTTGCTCTTGACCTCAGTGTGATAAACCATCAGATTCAGACCTGACATGGACTTATCTCTGGCTTGGAGAATCCAGCAACTATCAAGGGCTTAGTGAAGGTTGAGAGGTCACCTAGGCACAAATTAGGCCAATAGGTGAAAAAATGGAATCCAGTAACATAGATCAGAAATAAAGCCAGAAGACCCATTGAAAACTAGACTGTAAGCAAACAAACAAAAACTCCTAAAGCTGCAATATTAAATAAGTTCTAAATTTGATCCCTGAGTGATAGTGTGAAAACTGAAAGCAAGCTGTGTCTTTGTTATTCAGCTTTCAGCACAATTCCTTCTAAGCACTTAATAAATTTTTAGAGCAATTGTTCTCAACCTTCCTAATGCTGTGAAACTTTAATACATTTTCTCATGTTTTACCTCCAACCATAAAATTAATTTTGTTGCTACTTCATAACTGTAATTTTGCTAATGCTGTGAACCATAATGTAAATATCTGTGTTTTCCAATGGTCTTAGGAGACCCTGTGAAAGGGTTGTTTGACCCCTACTCCCCAAGGGATTGTGACCCAAAGGTGAAGAAGAGCATTGTTAAGAGCCTAGTTTAGTGTTATATTTTTCCACTTGCATCCTTTTTCTCTTGTCTACTGCTATTCTTTCTCTCCCTCTTCCTCTCCATCTGCTTTGTTTCCATCCATCTCCTGGAATCTACTCTGTCATTCACATGACATAAAGCATGCTCATGTTGTCTTTGTTTCTCATTTAATAGTAACCCCATTTCAAAAACCAGTCTAATTTGAATTTCAACCAATTTGTTCAAACTGTCTCCTTTCTGGCAAAACTAGTGGAGCAAACAAGGGAAGAACCCACTATTATTATTTCTGTAATGAACACAATATCAAGCTGCATTCTAAATATATATCCCTATACACATAGTGCATCATTCCATCTTCATCAGAGAACTTCTTTGTGTAGAGAAACACAGTTAATGCATATTCAAAACAGGTACAAGTGCAGACATTAAGTGTCTGTGGTTTGCTTAGCCATAAATAGGACATCTACATCCCAACCCGGTTCTCAAGACTCTGAATACTCCTCAGATAAATGGATAAAAAGATTCAAAGAGACAGAGGTCAAGGTAAAATAGTGTCTTATGCACATGGGACATGACTGGACTACGGTACTCATGAACTAAAGTTACTGCAGTCACTGTAAAAAAAAAAAAACCTACATATTATCAAGGGAGTTAACATTCCAGAGATATGGGGAGGAGTTAAAAAGCCCCAACCATCTGTTGACTAATGTTTTTGGGTGAGTCTGTTTTGCTTATAGAAGAAACAGTATCAGTTTATACATTTGTCACAAACTAATAATAAACATTGTATCCTTAAGAATACATACTCATCAGATGACAAGAAGGTAATCATTTAAGTAGTTAAATGTACTATATACACAAATACTATATTTCATTAAAATTATTAATTCAAATGGTATACTTGTAGGATTCTGAGGCACGCAATTAGACAATGGTTTGGACAAAGCATGCATACTATTCTGGACTCTTTGATGAATTTACAGAATGAGAATAGATTTTAATGGATCCAAACTAATAATTGCAAAAACTATTTCTTATTAAGAAATCAAATAAATGCATTAGATTGAGGGGCTTAAGACATTGTCTGTACTCCAAATTTGTCTATCTTTTCCCTTTCTAATTTTTTCCTTCTGTAGTTCTCTGATGTCCAAATGCATGGTGAGAAATAGGATCATATATCACCTGTGGCTATCTCTTGCCTCCCAGGAAGTTAGCAGTCTTAGTAGAAACTTTTCGTGTCATTCCTAATACCAAATTTTCAAACAAGACTTTGTATTTCACGTAGTGTGGGTCATGAGTTCAATTCTGGACACATCAACTGTGCATGAGTAGCAAAGGCCATACACAGGCTATGATTACCAGGATCTCACCATTAAGTTGGAGAGGATTGATATACCAGAGCAGAATTCTAATGTACCCAAAATAATGGTATTTGTATGCACTAATATCAGGAGATACATGTCTGAAGACTAGAAATAAAGCTTGAAATAATTGGTGAAAAATCTGCATTGTCTCCTCTGAATCTTATTAACCATGATTTTGACAAAACCTCCAAGTCAGTTTAAAAAAAAAGCCTTGAAGAAGTATCTCACAAGCATATATTTTATATTTTGTACTGCTCCATAAAGTATTTTTACTTTTAGATGACTATATGGAAAAGTTAAATAAATATTTAGATTATTAAAATTTTTATTCAGTGTTTTATACATTTCCACAATGAATTTTACTCATTTTTTCTCTTTCCCCATGCCATAGCACACAGTTTCTATCCTCTCTCATTGTCTCACTCTTCCTTTGTAGCCCTTCTCTTCTCAGCAAGCCCTCCCTGCACCTCCATGTCTTTTTTCTGTGTGTGCCCACTGAGCTTAATTAGTGTTTCTTGCCTGAGTGTTGGTGGGAATTTAAAAACAAAATATTCTTCCTTAGACAAAAACATTCTCCACTTAAAGGGAAGTGATACCAGATGGACCTGGGAGCTGCATCCAAGTTTTTCTCAGTGAAGAAGTTTAACTGCTCAGCAGTCTAGTTGAGAATGCAGGAATTCTACTCTACATACTAGATAAGAAAATTATGGGTATAAGTGGATTCATTTTGACTTAGAAATGTTAATGCCGGTATCAGATTTAATGATTACCCAGAACATCATTCTGGCCCCAAGGAAACTCTCAACTGTGAGTATGACAGTGAATGTACCTGATGACATCAAATTCACAAATTTATGTTTTCTTTGAAAGTGTCCAAGGGGTTAATTACTTATCATTACCAGGAGAATGTGGCTGTCTACAGTAGGGTGATAATGCAGGCTACTTAAGATAGGAATAAGCTCCCTATCATTTTCATTAAACAATTAAAGATGATCCATTAGCCATTTAGATAGCATAGAATTTTCAGGGAAGTCTACATTTATCTCTGTAGCCTATAACCCTGCCTCTTTTCATAGACAGAACAAAATGGACAGAATGAATAGACCAAAAGTCACATTTATGCCTTGGGGGAAAAGAAAGAAATATAATAGCTTGATTCAACATGCAATTCCTACCACTTACATAAAATTTCCAAGAATATTTGTCTTTTGGCTTATTTTAGTCACATTCCAAATAACATAAAGCACAATAGTACACATTTCTTCTTTTCCCCCTGGCCAATAGGTTCAGGTTGAGGCCTTCTCAGAACAAATAATTAATGTCATCAGAATAACATAAGAAATATATCTGCTATCACTGAAAGGGTAATACTCAACTTCATAGAAAAAACAGTATCCATAGACTGGGACATGAGCCAATTTATTGCATTCTAAAAAAAAAAAAAAAAAGAAGAAGACCCAAAAGAACAACTTTTACATCACAGTCAGGAAACATGCCAGTAAGACAATGGTTGGAGTGCAGTTGGCAGGCTCTAGGGAAATATCAGCCTAATCCAATATGTTCATTACACAATGCATGCAAAAGAATGAGGTAGTGGAAGGCCAGAAGAAACAAATGGAGTCATCAAGCAGTAAAAGCAAATCATGAAATGAAGCCACTATGGTTAGAGATCAGCGGTGAAAATCAGGAAACTTGAAGTTTTCTTTATCTTTTTGAACCAATTAAAGGATATGGGAATATATGACAGTAGTTATATAAAGTTCAGACCATGGAACAACAGAGTTGGTCTTAGATGTTGGTATTTCTTACTGAGTCAAGAATTGGGCGTGGAGAAGGTTAGAAGGTTATCGTTTAAGACAAATATTTAGCAGAGAAGATGGATAATTTGATAAAGTACTTGCCTTTCAGGCATGTGACCCCAAGTTTGCATCATTAGCAACCTCATGAAAGCCAAGTGCAGCAACATGTTCCTAAAATCCTAGATTTGAGGAGAAGGAAAAGGAAAGATATCTGGAACTCACTTCACTGGCCAGCTAGTTTAGCCAAACTGGTGAGCTCTGGGTTCAGTGAAAGACATTCTTTCAAACAATAAGGTGGACAGAAATTGTAGAGAGTCTCAAAGGTAACCTTTTGCCTTCACACACACACACACACACACACACACACACACACACACACACACCAGAGTTGAAATTTAAAAAAAAGCTTTATAACCTCCTTAATAATTCATGCATTCTTTCTTGTAAGTTAAGTGTTTGTTGATTCTGAGAAACACTGGTATTAGAGAATGATTAGTAAGAGGTAATATATTAAGGATAACTATTATCTATTTAGGAAGTACAGATGAGTGGATAAAAAAAAAACAAAACAGTTTAAATAAATATGCTAGGAATTCATTTCTTAAAGATATGTTTTGCAAAAGTAAGATTATGACATATTCTTGGATAAGCATTTATAAAACTTAGACTGGAAAATACTTAAGATGCTTGCCTTAAATGTCATTCAGGGTCACTGTCCTAAGCCTGCACTTCCTTTGAGAGATGTTAAACCTTCAATATTTGAGAACTATTTGGAGCAATCAGAACATTCAGTGTTACATTATCTTTTTTTCATGATTATTTTATTTTTTATATATATTTATTTTATATAACGAGTCCATTTAAATGAAAACAAACATTTATACACAATATTTGGGAATTTGGGTGTTGTTCTTTCCAAACTACTTCCTGCTGGTAAGGGGCACTGTCATGGGGGATTATAAGAAGATGCTGAAATCCTGGATGTATTCTGTAAGGCTGCTTTGTCCAGCTGTTTTGAATGTAGGATCACCTGGTACTCTGTTTCAGGCAGTCTGGCTTGATCAAACCACATTAGTCTGGAAGGAATCCACATCTTTCCATTTTCTGTGGAAACAAAAATAGAAACCCTTTTCCCCAGTAACTTGTCCTTGAACTTAAATTTTGGAGTCAAAGCATTTTTTTATTTAATTTATTATTTTACATGTCGATACCTATTCCCTCTCCCTCCCTCCTTCCCTCCTTCCCTCCTTTCCTCCATTTTATACTCTCTGCCCTCTCACATGCACTCTAACCACCCTCCCATCCTATCCCTCCACCCCAATTCCATATGTAGGGGAATGACATCAAGTTGGGGTCATGTAGCTCTGACAGGTCATGTGAAGTAGGGACTAGGGCTTCTCTCCTGTCTCTAGATTAAGGCAGTTATCCCTCCATGGGGGATGTGTTAGCAAGGTCCTTTTGTGCACCAGGGATACATCCTGGCTCCATTGTCTGAGGTCCCTTAGACTGCTCAGTCCTTCTGGCTGAGACCCACATTCAGGGGGGCCTGAGTCAGTCCCCTGCTGGCTTCACAGCTATCAGTCCTTGTTCAGGTAAGCTGTCTCTATGTGTTTCTGCTGCCTGGTCTTGTCCTCTCCATCTGCATCTGGGTTCAACTTCAACTCAGTGTTTATGTATGGGTGTTTGCTCCTGTTTCCAACAGACATTAGTTGAGGGCTCCATGGATAAGTTAGTTGTTAATCTCACTCTCTGGGAAGGGCATTTATGGTAGCCTTTCCACGGAAGCTCAACTTGTTAGTTGGCAGCAGTCTTGTAGTTCTCTAGTCTTTTCTTTGTGTTCAATTTTATCTTCAAACCAATATTGGCTCCCTCTTTTATGTTCTCTCTCTCTTTGTCTCTCTCTCTCTCCCCGGGAAGGGACAAGTCCCCCAGAGCACAGAGGAAATGGGGGAGGCAGCAAATCGAAAGAGAAGTAGGAGAAAACGAGGGGGAGGAAAGGAAACATGTGCCACCAGGAAGATTGAGCCTGGTTAGGAATAGAAGACAGGAGAGAGAGAGAGAGAGAGAGAGAGAGAGAGAGAGAGAGAGAGAGAGAGAGAGAGAGAGAGAGCATTCCATTATCTTGAAGAAAATATTTGTACTCTATCCCCCAACCTCTGCTTCCCAAGTACCATGAAGTGAGCATCCCAAGCCCCCCCCAAAAAAAAAAAAAAAAAAACAAGTGAAGCTGTTTTTCTCAGGAATTTATCACAACAATGGAACTCTCTATACTTAGGATACTTTCTCCTTAAAATATTTTTTCATTCGTTCTTCTTTGTTTACCTATATGTGTGCCTATGTGTAATTAGGCTATAGAAATTATTACCTTATATGGAATTTTTATTAGTGTATATTCTCAGTACATAAGGTTGGATTTTATATAGACATGTTGTATCAAGTATGTTACAAAATTTGATTATTTTAAACTACTTATTCCTGTCCTCTAATCCTCCCCCCTCTTTGCTCCCCCAAGTACTCTCTTATTGTCCAATGTCCACCTCTTTCTTCATGTTATATGTATCTTAGGTGGACTTAAGTAATCATATTTTAACAATTGCTCTGAGTTATTCTAATTTAGGTGCACATATTTCTAGATTTTACTCATGACTATTAATGACAAAAATTAAAATGAGATGTTACTAGATGAAAGACCCCATTTGACCAAGCTAAAATCATACTAATTCAGCAAGCTATAGCTCAGAAGTACTGGAATTACAAATCAGTAAACTGAGGCCTACTGAGGCCACTATCCAGAGGAATGATGCAGTGGAACACAGCACAGATTTCCAATCTTCAAAACTCATGAAAAGATGCAATAGCAATAGTTTGAATTCAGTAAATTCAAAGGTACTTGAGGTTTTAGTGAGAGATAAGGAAACAATCAGCCTATGAGCTGCGGTTACCATATTGCCTATATTCAAATCCCTAAGCCCAACTTGACAAAGGCTCTAACATTGCACAAGGCAGCCCAAGAAGACAAATGTCTCAAATCAGACAAAGCTGCAAAGCTATAGAAAAAAAAAGTAACCCACATCTCTTCTTGGTACAAAGATTGGGCTTTTTTCATCCAGTAGGTGATGGAAGCAGAAGCAGAAACACACAGCTAAACACCAAGCCAAACTCCTGGAATCCAGTTGCAGAGAGGGAGGAATAATGATCAAAGGGGTCAAGACCAGGTTGTAGAAACCCACAGAAACTGCTGACCTGAACAAGGGGGGCTCATGGACCCCAGTCTGATAGCTAGAAAACAAGCATAGGCCCCACCCAGACTCCCTGAATATAGGTGTTAGTTAAAAGGCATGGGTAATCTATGGGGCCTCTGGTAGTGGATCAGTATTTATCCCTAGTAAACAAATGGACTTTGGGAGCCCATTCCACATAGAGGAATACTGTCTCAGCCTAGACACATGGGGGAGGGCCTAGGCCCTGCTCCAAATGATATGACAGGCTTGAAGATCCCCATGGAAGACCTCATCCTCCCTGGCGATCAGAAAGTGGATGGGATCAGGGTTGGGTGGGACAGCGGAGGAGGGGAGGGTGAAGGAACTGGGATTGACATGTAAAACAAGCTTCTTTCAAATGTAAATAAAAATATTATTATATAAAAAAGGATCGGACTTTGATTCATGAAATACTGAAATGATCTGAGAGTCTGGAGTGTTGCGAAATTGGATGGTCCAATGATAATATCAGACTCAATGAAACTATAATAGATTGTATGGCATGACAATTCCAAACTGTTAGGACCAAGGTAGCCCCTATACACATATAAGATCTCCTAGGCCTGAAAACTAACTTGGATCACCTTTATTAAGACAATCATAGATATTTAAACAGAGAAAGCCTTTTATAACACTTCAATAATTCATTAATTATCAATATTAACACTTATATAAAATCATTCTGAAAATGTCTTCTTTTGTCGGAGAAACAGAAAACATCCAGACAAACTTCTGTGCCAGTCCATGCCCTCCCTTGCTTTAAATTCTTTTTAATGCTACCAAGTATAAAGTGGAAAAGTGACTGTCTTCTCTTCCATATTTTCTCAGTTTAGATCTACTTTTCCCTTTTGAAAACCTGAAAACATTTTCTTTTATAGCATCAACAAATCCCTACATTGGTCACAGATGAAAGAAAATAACATCGTTGTATAGCCTCCTATGTACAGAAATAAAACCTAATCTAACTGCTTAATTTATTTATCTAAATGGGAGCCAACAAATATTTACTGTTAGATAATCTGAGAGAGAATATGGAAGATAATAAGACCCTCAGATGCTCATAGAACAAGAGAAATATGTTATAGACTTTTGGGGTAAAGGAGAAACCCAAAGAATACAGCAATACTGGGAACACAGCAATGCTGGTTTTCTCTAACAAGCTCCATGATTAAATTAAGTAATGTGTGTGTGTGTGTGTGTGTGTGTGTGTGTGTGTGTGTGTGTGTGTGTGTGTGTGTGTTTGTGTGTGTGTGTGTGTGTGTGTGTTTGTGTGTGGGTGTGCGCGTGCATGCATGCTCTTGTTTGTATGAGGCCTCAGTAGTGTCTGTCAGATTCCTAAAACAACCTTTATCCTCATTAGTGTTTATGGAAAGCAATAAAATGCTTATTTCATTTTACCAAACACATATCAGCCTTTGATAAGAGAAATGCTACATAGGTTAATCAAACATTTCTACATCCAGCTGTTTCAATGTACTTGGAAAGGATTTGGAAGTAGGAAAGTATAATAGTATTTAGGAGTTTCCTTTAGCAACAGACTTTCCAGACATCTGAGGGAAAGTGGTGCACTACCATCTGCACATATGGTGGAAGCTAAAACTATTTTAGCTGTCAAGTGAATTTTGTCATATTTTTGGGGGGGAAATTTCCGATTAGATGAGGTAGGATCTGCTCTTTGTTGATAGGGTAAACTGAAGAGGGATTTTTGTGTGTTATCTTTCATTGGCTCTTACTTTAAAGACAGTGCAATGATAAATACACACACACACACACACACACACACACACCTTCCCGACACAAACACACAGACACATGCAAATTCATATGCATGCAAACTTGTATGACAAAATCAAATCAAGTGTTATGGTTTTAATCTAAAATGTTCCCAAAGGTTCATGTGTGCTGCTGTTTATGGAAGTTGGGAAACTTTTAGGAGATGTGGCCTGGCTGGTAAAGATTGATTGCTTGAGGAAAGGCATTTAGGGTTATAGACTAACCCTAATTCTGGTCCAGTGTACTGCTTTCTGATCCACCAAAATATGAAACAGTTGCTTCACATTCCTACTGTTTCAGTTAGGGGTTTTATTACTGTGAAGAGACACCAGTACCACAGCAACTCTTACAAAGGAGAATATTTAATTGGGGTGGCTTAGAATTTTGGGGGTTTAATACATTATCATCATGGTGGAAAGTATGGTGGTGTACAGGCAGACATAGTGCTGTAGAAGAAGCTGAGAGTTCCACATCTTGGTCCACAGGCACCAGGAAATGAACTATGTACTACACTGAGCATAGCTGGAGCAAAAGCCCACCTCCTCCAATAAGGGCACACCTACTCCAACAAGACCACATGTCCCAATAGTACCATTTCCTATGAGTTTATGGGGGGCAATTACATTCAAACTACCACAATTATAAATATGAATAGAGCCACATCAGCTACTGTGCTGTCCTTTCCATGGTGGTCTATACCTTCTGAAACTAAGTCAAAATAAATCTCTCTGTTCTTAAATTGCTTCTGTCAGATATTTTGTCACAGTGATGACAAAAGGTAACTACTACAACAGGATTTATAACCCCAATGATTTAAGCACTGTACTATGGAGCTCTCACACTACAAAAGGATCCAAAATGATCTTATAAAAGACCGTGAACTTGAGAAGGAATAAGGGAACCTCAGAGAGTTTGGAGGGAAGAAATGGGGGAAGGAAGTAATGAAATTATATATTTAATTAAAAATATAGAAATACTATAACTAACAGGTTATTTACATTTTACTGATTTACAATTATGTCACAACAAAAATTAAGATTGTGCTGCATTTTAATCAGAAGAAACATGATCCTATGTGTGCATAAAGCCCTGTAACATGAAAAATAAAAGACTCAGAGAGAGATATCTGTATTCAAGCTTCAAGATGAAGATCAGAAAACAAAGCAGCTGGCCACTATCTCTCACCTCTAGCTCAGGCTGAAAGGGCTGATCAAGGAGCTCTTCACCAAGCCTCAGACTTCTGCCTCTCTTCAGCATGGATAGGGAGAATCCAGAGACAATCTCAGACACAGTCTGAGATACTGGGCTTCTGTCTTTTGTATACTTCACTAGGGCTGGGATTAAAGGCGTCTAATCCCAGGTGCTGAGATAATCTTTATGTGAGCTGTTTCTTTTTGGACTGCATCAAATTTGAGTAGCTCAGTGTGGCCTCAAACTAACAGAAACCTGTCTACTTCTGCCTCCCAAGAGGTGTTATTAAAGGTGTGTGCCATCACCGCCTGATCTCTATAGCCTGTGGGCTGATTTTGCTTTCTGAATCCCCGGGCAAGCTTTAATAAATCATAAATAAATAAAGCCCAGTTATACCAATCCCTGTTATTCCTCAGATGATATATTTTGTGATAGGCCCGTGTTTTTGAATACAACTTCAAATTAGCTGAAGCTGAAAATGTAATAAAATATTTTCTAGCCAAAAAAAATTACTGATGGGATAAAATTGATTGTCCTGCCTAATTTAGTAGCTCTGTAACTTGTGATAGCTATGTATTTCTTGCTTTTCTTCTTTATGATGAAAGATTTTGAGATATATAGTCACATGTATAGTTAGAGAGATAACTATGTCAGTCATTCAAAAACACATACCTGTTTTTGTACAATAGATTTATTCAACATTTATTAGTTCTCATCTTCCATGTACCATTTCCTTCTCCACAATTGGGAGCACAGATACTGAGTCAAAGATTTGAAGGAAGATTCTAATCACATTGTGATCTGTAGTTGTAGTTGTTAGCTCTTAAATGAGAGTAGAGTTCTTTATCATGCTTTCAGTTTTGTGCTTGTACACTTGGTTGAAGTTGCCCTTGTCAGCCTACTCAACAATGCTATGTTTTTCTATTTCTATCAATCAGGCCAACACATGTTAATTAAGAGATATGTTGTTTTCCCACATGATTTATTGGAGCTCTTGTCATTAATGTGTTTGATCAAAATAGATAATTAAATGGAGTACAGTAGTAGTAACACATGCTCAGCATCAGTTATTAAATACAAATGGTTCTTAAGAAGAGAATCTGATCATTTGTCCTTAAGTTATTTGGGGATCATAGCTAGTGGCAAGTCATCTGAACTATTATTACCTCTAATTCATAGATTCACCGTTTTTTTTTTTTTGTTTGTTTGTTTTTGAAGAGTGCTAAATCGAAACAGAATTTGATATTTATAGTTACAATACCAGCAGCTGTAAAAAAGTGACTGGAATGACACAATCTTTTCTTTATTTCTAATAATCGAAAATCATAAAACTCTTCTCTAATAATACACCTCTGATTTGTCCCTGAAATATCAGTAATATGATCTTCTAAGATAGACGTCTCAGCGAATATCAGTTCACATTTGATAGGTTAAAAAAAAAAGCTCACTTTAAGAGAAAAAAGAAACCAGCATTTCATCTTTCTCAGTTAACTGGTGAACTTGTTTTCTTAATGAAAGGATTCAGAACAAGTTGGAAGGCAACATTAAAGGTCATTCTATGTAACCCTCATTTTTTTAGACAAGGTTATAAACAAAACCTTCTAGAATTTTCAATGAAAGCATCCAACATGAAGAACATTATTCAAGCACTAAGATTAATACTGCTATGCTGATGAATCTGTGCAATGAAGGTCATCATCTCCTACTCTCAAAGATATTAATATACTTTTTGTTTTCAATATTTTAATGCCAATGAGTTACAATTTTGGGAGTCAATTTAAGGACATTTAGACAGTCATAAATTATATTTTGAACAAGGTAGGGTAAAAGATACAAATAAATTGGATACTGCTATCAAGAAATAGACACTTAACAATTCAGCTTTAGACTATTGTGGTAACAATAATACATCTGACAACAATAAAGAAACTCATTTTAGCTTTCCTATTTATTACTAATTCAGAGGATATATACTAGCTGCGTCATTATGTCTTCTATTAGAAAAAAATTCAGGCAAATATTCTTAAAAATTGGACAAACTGAAATAGTCGTCCTGCCATAAGCAAACTGGAACATGAAGCAAACTAAATGGGAAGGGCAAATCTTGACTTAAAATGAAAATATTAAAGTTAATTCATGAAGTACTTTGGTTTCTGAAAAATACCTTTCAAAATATCAATGGCTGTGACTCCTGGTTATCAATTTTTATGCTACTATTAATCCTTCAAATCAAACCATAAAATAAAAGTGTATTGACCATGAAATTATATTAAAGGGAGTTTTAAAAATCAGATTTCCATAAAGTTGAAAGAGCAACAAATTTAAAATAATTTTACTCTCTATCTTTTTAAAGTTTATGTAAGCAGCGTTTCAACATATGTGATAATTTTTATAATAGGTAATATATTGTGTTAAAGTTGGAAGTAGTTCTACAAATACCTGCTTTTCTAAAATAATCTCAATGGAATATTAGTCTTGTTTGATGGTCCTATCAAAAAAGGTCTATATGAAATGAGTTTTGAGACTATATCCAAAGGCAGTTATCTATATTGAGGGAGGTTTCACCTAAAGAATTCGAGAAGCCTGACACTAGTGAAACATGTATAAGTATATTTAACCAACTATCTATCTATCCTTGGCCATTACCAACAATTTCCCACATAACTCCACTTAACATCCTGTCACACTCCAGAAAACCTTACCTGTATCAATTCTCTAAAACATTCATAGGCTGTAGCCCCAGATTCAATAGCACTGTTAGCAGTGAAAATCAGATAACCTCACTCCTTGCTTGGTGCTCCTTTATTATTCAAAATTATTCAACACTTGCACTCAAGTATAAAAAGGTGCCTATCTTTTCCTTTTGTATCCAACCAAATTATTTTGCTTATGTCCTGAAAACAGAGAAGAGTTGACAATGATGGCACAGATTTTGTAATTCTTTTACAAAAACTCTGAACAAGAGGTATGTCACAAATTTGAGTGTGATTGGGCTACACAATGAGAAAGATTCTGTTTCCAAAAAAGAGAGAAAGGAAGAGAGAGGGGATGGAGGGAGAGAGTGAGGAAGGAATGAAAGAAAAGGGGAAATGGAGAGAGAGATGAAAGAAGGGAATGGAAGAGAAGGAAGCAGGAAGGGAGACAAAAACAAAAATTAGCCACAGGAAAAATTCCTTTGACATCTCCTTCTCTGGTTCAAGTCAACGTAACACTGCTGTACTGTAACACTGATGTATCCTCCTGACTTAGAACATTTGGGTGTTTCGATGATTCTGAACAGATTCGAGCTCATCAACTAACCCACTTAAGAAGGAAAATTCTGCCTTGTCAATTCCTATTCCTGTTTCTGTTAATTTGAAATGCCTTCAATAACCTTGAGGTAAAGGATTTTTGTCTGAACACTAATGCCTCTTGAAGGCCATTTATGTCACACTTCAGGAGTCTTTTCTCATTACCTGAGGAACCATAAGTGAGTGAAAAATTTCTATACTTATGGGAATTGAAATGGAATGTACATCAAGAACATTGGCTTTATATGTCATCTAATTCTACTTTTTTTTAATTTACTTGTACACAGTGTTTGGCCTCCAAAATAATCTTCTTCCAATTTGTAGAGCTTTTCCAGTGATAGGAAAGTATTTGCTCACTTACTGAACCAGTTCCATATTGTATAAAAATCCACACCATCACATATTTCTTCCATTCATCTATTTCTTTGTCTTTTTCTTGCTTCTTCTAATAGTATAAGGTACTTAAGGATTAGTTAGCATTTCTGTGTGACAATATAGTCCTCTTTGTATTGTGGTTTGTGGCTATAATTTTGAGAGGAAGAAATGTAGAATCTATGGTTCTGACCAGTCTGAGATGAACTGCATTTTAATATGATTCCAATGTGACCTGTATAACCATAGAACTAGGGGACCAATGATATAGGATATGTCACAAGGCAGTAATGTATTTGGTGAGACAGAAGCTAAAATCAAGCATCTTATTTTGTTTTCGACATAGATCAAATATAATGTATTGGATATATGTGCTTTTACTTTGGGTAAATAGAAACAAATCTAGAGAGTAGTGGAAACATTTAAAAAGGAACCTGGAAATATATAGCTCATATAACTAAACAAGTTGATTTGTAATTGTTATTAGCTAACAGACAGCCGTTGTTACCTCCAGGAACTGATAACTGAAGCATGAAATAAAGCTCAGCATCACCAAGAGTAATGTACAGCTACAGATGGCATCAAAATACCCATTATAGAACCATCCTAGGTAAATCATTAATATGCAGAGAAGAAATGAAAATAGACCCCAGCTTCAACCTTCTTGGATATTCCTATGCGACTTTTCTGCAGCTAGCATCTTGGAACTAAGGAAGGATTGATAATCAAGTTTATAATATGTTCTTTATATAAACAATGTGTCATTTTCCTTGGGATACTAAAAAGTTGGTGTATGCTGCCCTGCACTAATCTTATTTGATAAGGCTTCAATTGATTCTTTTTCTGTGCATTTTGAAGTGCTGTAGCTTATCAGTATCTTTCTCTGAGGAGACTTACCAGAGAAGTTCATTACACCACACAAATAAAAAATCCTTCTCAGTGAGGTAAAGGGATCAATGTTTATTATTCTCAGTCTTAGAGCTGATGGGTACCCAAGTGTAGAGAGATCTACAAGTGGGGAGTTGAATCCCGGACTACTTGTTCCTTGATAAACACTGCATGTAGCCCTGTGACCAAACTCCATTTTTTTATGTTTAAGAGAAATTCACTTATTGGTTTCATTTAATTTGTCATCAAGTAGTCCTAAGCATTCTCAGTTTAAAACAGAGTGATTGCATACAAAGAAACTATGAAGATGGATTAGTCAGCACAAAGTAATAAACAACTGTCTCAGACTTTGATAAATTATATTTATAAATTAAATCAGTCAATAGTTTTTTGATGGAGGATCTATCAGTATCTAATTTCTATCTTGGAGTCTATTAAACATGCTATTAGTAGCTCTTAATTAATTTACACTTTTCCATTTGTGAACAACAGACAGCTATGTATGCTGGAGTCTACACTTGGAATGTGAACTGTCAATTTTCCCATTAAGGTATAGTTGATTTGAAGAGAATAGAAATTGTGACACTTATTTCACAGAACATATTTGTACTTTATCTGGGAAACTCCAAATGTTTAATTTAAAACAGTGTCTCATTGGTGGGACTCTTGATTCTCAAAATATAGGAGAACATGAGGCAAAGTGGTTTCAGATGCCTTCACACCATCCAGACAATTGTTAAAACAAGGGTTTCATCAAGTAGGAGATTCTTAAGTGTTTGAGATCTGTTTTTTTCTCATACAAATGACAGGATACTAGTTTATAAAACCTGGACTTTTTGATACTCTAGCTGCTAGAGGAAGACATATGCTCAAAGTACATCATATAAATGCACAGAATTTCTAAAGAATAAATGAGACTATTATTAAAAAGAAGACACATTTTAAAATTAGTTTTTATTCAAGGAAATGTAAAAAAGAATTATAGTAATATGCCCAAAGATTTAAAAATCTACATGATTGCAACATTTTCTAAGAAAATTAGTTATCAAATTTGATCTGAGTATAGTTAGAAAGACTGACCAGAGCTTAAACCTTTTTTGTCCTCAAAATCCTCTCCCCTCTCATAAGCCATTATGACTAGATAATTCTTAGTATTAAGGCTATCAATTCTTTAAAGTGATATCCACTCTATTCAAGTAGTGTTAATGCTAAGAAAAAGATAGTCCAAATCTACTTTCAAAAGTCTCAACTAGCTCTAAGATGTAAATCAGACAATGATAATGCCCCTTTTCCTGAAACATTCTTAATAAATTAATTCCATTCATAAATTTAATGTTAGAGTAAATTTACAAGTTTATACATGATACAGAGGATGTGTCAAAAAATGTATGTCAAAAATTACTGCATATTACTACAAAGGGCATTTGGTTATCTCAAGAGTTTTATGAGACCCACATCCTTTATCATTTATGGGTTAAACTTCATAAAAAAATTATTAGTAAGTGATAAATGGGATGTAATATCATCATGTTTCATTGTATACATGTGTGAAATTTTCAAGAATGATGAACTTAGTATATGTCCTTAAAAAAGCAGGCACATTGATCAGGAGCAAGAGTAAGCATTTAATTATAAGCATTTATGTTAGCGACAGGATCAAGACAATAATCCTCACCACCAATGCATTTTACAGCATCCTTTTTGTACCTTCAGACATATTCATATTTTCAAAATCTTTGTTAAAATACATATCATTACTCTGAGTGAAATAAATAGATTTTTTCCTTAATCCAGTTTTCTTGTAAAACATTTGCAAGATAATTTAATTATCATATTTCTCACTAACTAAAAGGAAATTGCTTCACCTTTTATAGACACATAATATCTTTGCCCCATGTCATTTTTCGGATGTTTCTCTGAAATCATGCTGACACTGGTTCTATCTTGTCTTGACATGTAGACTATAATTATCTTCTATGTGACAAATAAATCAAACAGAGGAGTTGAAAGACCTAACCTTACCCTCTCCTATGGTTTCCTACCTTCCGTAGTTTCAGAAATAGCAACATCTTTCATTTTCCAAAGCAGGATTTATATCTTTGATCGACTGTTCTCTGAAATCTCATTAGTACTAGAGGTATGGTTGTGACTGGTTTAGAAGCAAAGCTACAAGCACCACTGCAACAGGGATGAAATACCACTGATCTTTGTGAACAAACAGAATATATTCAACTAACAAATAAACCAAAGAACATGCATTACAGCCTCAATATTTACATAGGTGATACACACAAAGTTATAGTCAGAAACATAATAATTCTAAATGCTGAATAAGTAAAATTGGGAATAAAGTATATTTTGAAAACTTCTGTTTCCTTGGATTGTTATTCTGAAACATTCTGATGACTTAATTTTCACATAGTTTCATTGGTTCTATAATCATAGTAAGTTGGAGACAAGTTATTGTCAAACACAAGATGAACTTATTTATTGTATGTGTGTGTGCTGACAACAGATGATGTTATTTTAATCTAGTGAAGCACATGTAGTTGGAAAGACAGTGGCACTTTGCAAGCAAAACCATGAAAGCAGGTGAGAATCACTACAATAAATACTCCAGAAATTAATACATACATACACATGCAACTGCTTTTTGGTATAGGCACAAAAATCATGCATTAGGGAAAGCATTCCAATAAAAGATGCTTGGAGAAGTGAAAAATTTAAAAGAGTGAAACTAATTCCTCCTCTTACCATGCAAAATATCAACTAAAGTATGACAAATACCTAAATATTAAGACCTAACTCTATGAAATTATTGTGAGAAAATATAAAGAAAACATTTTAAGACAAAAGACCAAATATTTTTCTGATTTTGTGTCCACATGTGTAAATGTATGCATATTGTACAAAGTGTATTATATTTATGTAGGATTCACACATATGTACATGTGTGGAAGAGGGTAACCTAGAATGTCATCCATCTTTTTTTTTTTTTGAGGCAAGTTTCCTTTCATTGACCTTGAAATCATCAAGTAGGCTAGTCTGAAGGGCCAGAATGCCCATGAATATGTCACCATATTTCCCTGATAACATTGTTGGTGTGTGTTGCCATACATGGCCTTTATACCTGGATTCTGGAGATTGAACTTGGGTCTCGTGCTTACAGGGTGTTCTAGATTCCTTTCTGTTTTTGTGGATAAATACTCTCACAGAAATAACTTAGGGGAAGAGAGTATTTATTTGAATTATAGTCCACCATTTAAAGAAGTTTGGGCAGAAACCGAAAGCAGAAATCTGAAATAAAACTTATGCTTCTTGGCTTGCTCATGCTTTGCTATCTTTCCTCTACAGTTTGTGACAATCTGCCTAGGGATGGTGCTACCCACAGTGTACTGTAGCAATCCACCATCACATGCCCAAAAGTCAGTCTTATCTAGACCATTCATCAATTGAGATTTCCGTTTAAAAGACTTTTGGCTGTGTAAGTTGACAAAGTTAACTGGGAAATATGGCAAACCATTGTCAATGGCGTTTTCCCCTCTAAACTCCCAAAGATGTTTTTTAAGACTCCAAATGAACCATCAACAAAAGTAAAATCAGAGAAATATGATTGTGTCAAATTAAGAAACTTCTTTAAATCAAAGGAAACAATCAGTGGATTTTTAAGTCATACTACAGGTGGGTGAAAATTCTATTTTTTTAACTAATGAGAGTCATGTGCAGAATATGTAAAACACTCAAAACCTTAACACCAAATAAGTAATCCAACCAAAAAGGCTCTGGATTTGCATAGACAGTTCTCAAAAACAAGACATGCATGGCCATCGGGTATGTGAAAAAATTATTAATCACCATTAGTCATCAAGGAAATGCAAATCATAAAAGAGATATCTTCTTATTCCAGTTATGAAGGCTATTTCTGAACCATATGTCAAAAAAGAAAGAAAAGTAAGAAAAGAAAATCTCACATATCAGTTGTAGAAAATAAAAATATTAACCTAATCAGAAAATGGATTAGAACAGGAAGTGAGTAGGGATTGTTAAAGGACATCAGACACAGAAAGGAAGAATTGATTCTGGATTCCTATGACACTAGAAGAGGGAATAGCAATGGCCTATGATATATTTGAAACCAATTAGGAGAGTATGAAAATTCCTAACATATAGAAGTAAATAATATTTGAGGAGCTAGCAGAGATTCTTTTCAAGATGTGATCACTACATATTACATACATGTCATCATAATGTACCCATAAATGTGTATGAATACTAGCTGAGTAAAAATAATTAAAAAATAGAGAACCTATGTACCTTGCATCTGTTTTCACTCAATTATATATTATAAATTGTAGTAGAATAACACAGACAGAATACTGACATTGAATGAATGCATCAAAATTGTTTGACTGTCCTTAACTTTACTTTTACTCACTCAAGCTTCTGAGAAATTCCATTGGTACTCACACACACACAAACACACACACACACACACACACACACACACACACACACACACACACACAGTATTTTAAAGACCCATCCACCTTTTTTTGTTCCCCTTCCAAAATTTTAACTATAGGCAACCAGTATTCTATATGCTTTTGCTATGATTTTCTTACAGTAAGAATAATTTTTAAAATAGTAAGCTGGAAAGATAGCTCAACAGTTAAGAGCATATACTGCTATTCCTTCAGAACTAAATCTAATCTCTAGTACCCACATCAGGTAATTCACAACAGCCTGTAACTGTGAGTGTTTATGGCTTCTCTAGGCAACTGCACTCACATGTACATATTCACACAGACATACACTATTGTGGGTATTCTTGGTTGTCAGCTTGACTACAACTGTAATAAACTACAATCCAGAAATGTAAGGCACATCTGTTCCTTCACTGGCATGGAGCCTACTTTTTGGGGGGAGTCAAGCATATACTGAAGGTCAGCTTTGGTAACCAGTCTTGGGGACTATTCATCTACTGGATTCTCAGGAATTTTCATTCACCACCAGACATTGTTGGATTAGCTAGACTGCAGCCTGGAAGTCATTTAAATAAATTATATATATATATATATATATATGTGTGTGTGTGTGTGTGTGTGTGTGTGTGTGTGTGTGTGTGTGTGGAGAGAGAGAGAGAGAGAGAGATTGAAAGAGATTCATTCTATATTTTCTGTTACTCTAGAGAGTGCTGACTAGTACAGACACACATTCTGTAATAAAAATAATAAAAGTAAATATCTTTAAAATGAAAAAAAGAATCCTATACAGATAATTTTTTTAAAGTTGTATAAATAAGCCTTTTGGGATTTTTTTTTTACTCAGCCTAATTCTCAAACAATTCATTCAAATTGTCTATATTGACAACCAATTCTTTTATGTGTGAGTAATGGTCCATGGGATGGTTGACACCATGAGTTTTTTAACCATGCACTCATTGCAGGACATCTGTGTTTCCAGTTTGGAGTTGCTATGAACAGATCATCTACTTTGAATATTTGTGCACAGATTTTTGAAGGTTAAAAATATTCATTTCTCTTGAATAAATGCTCAAGAGTACAATTATTAGTTTGTTTTACAATTACAGATTTAGTTTCATAAGAATCTGTCAAGCCATTTTCCCTAAAGTCATACCACTAGAGATTCTCACATGCAGTTCATGGTTGATTCTGTTTAGTGCCTTTATATCCTTTCCAGCAGCTGGAGTGTTACAGGCAGTTTTCTGTTAGCCTGGTCCCACAGCCATATCAGTCCCAAATAACACCCAGATATGCTGTATTAGATATAAATCTGTTGGTCTGTTACTAGTGTTCCTTATTGGCTAGCTCTGTACTAAATATTAACCCATTTCTATTAATCTAAGTATTTCCACGTGGTCTTTTCTTACCAGAGACCTGGTCCAGAATTCTCTCAAGTCCCTACATCTTGAGTCTCCTACTACATCTCCCAGAATTCTCCTTGTCTCATAGATCCTCCTAATGTTTAGCTGTGGATCTCTGAATCTGTTTCCATCAGTTTCTTGGTCTCTCAGAGGTTGTATGGCTTCGTTGGGGTCTTAATCCCTCCAATGGAAGTCTTACTGGTTACAAGAGATGGCTGGTTCAGCCTTGTACGTCCCACTACTAGGAGTTTTAGCTAGGGTTACCATCATAGATTTTTGGGAGTTTCTGTTGCACTAGGTTTCTAGCTTATCCCAGAGCTGTCCATGATTCCAGTTGTCCTTCCCAGAGCTTTCTGTTTCCATCCTCACACCACCTGATTCTTCCTGTTCCCTTGCCCACCGAACCCTACCTTTGCCTACCTTCCTTGACATCTTCCCCTATCCACTTGTGATGCATATTCAATTTTAATCAGGATTTCTCAAGTCACACATTACTGGTCTTTCAAGTAGAACTGGACAAAGACTTTCTGGTGATTGTGCAATCTTTAGCAATAATTTCACCTACCCTCCATCTACAAGCTATGTGCAGCATGCTATGTCCACTCCCTTCCATTCTACCAACATTAGGACAACAAAAAATGTTTTCAGGGATTGTTAAATGTCCCCGAAAGAGGGGAATCTTGTCCATTTAAATTCCTGTATTCCATCCTGACATTCTAAGTCTACATGAAACAAGAACACGAATGTCCATTTATCTCCTTTAGGTTCTTTCTCCTTTATTTTTTTTAATTAGAAACTTCTCTTAATACCCTATTCTCCTGCTCTTTTCCAGCCAAATCCCTCAACACATCATTGCAATCCATAAAATCATAAACTACACTGACGATTTACTGGACTAAGACCAAAATGAAATTGCTTTCATAAGATCTTGTATAGGCTATTAAGTCTCAAATTTTCTTCATCATCTACAAATCTACCAGCGACAACTTGTTAGTTTGCTACTGTTACCAGGGTAGAAGCAAATTCTGAATATTTACAAGATGAAAGGAAAAAACCAACCCTGAATTATAGACTTTAAAAATCAGGACTGGGGCAGATTAAAATGAAATCATTTAAAACCAGATAATGCTGCAAGTTGGTGAAAACTGTAATTCTAGTTGTTATACTTGAAGATTCCTACAGATATCTAACATCACTTTTGGTATGTGTCAGAATACTAATCCCCCATTTCTCCATCTATTAAAATGCTTCACAGTCTGCAAAACAGAGATCAAGTGCTATCTCTTCTGTAACACCTTCTGCAATCCTCTTAGCCATAACAAAATAATCCTTCCTCAGTTTTTTGCCAACATTTATCTCCATCCTGATCATTACTGGGACCCATCATTTATCTCCACCCTGATCATTACTGGGACCCATATCTTTCAGTCTACGCTATGATTATGTGAAATCTGTCTCCATCCTCAGATAAGTAGCTTTTCAGATTCTATTTAACAGTGACTATAAGACCAGAGAAAGAATACCTGTGGAGGAATACAGTAGGTTCCCAGAAATCAGAAAGGTGGAAAAGTGGAGAAGCAGCAGACAGTAGAAAGATAACAAAAGAAAGTGATTTTTCAAGTGATAATTTTTAAGGGCCTTTTGTGCTAATTCCTCTTTCAGATTTGGATCCAAGCAAACTTTGGGACTCTTAACCGTCCCAAAACTGTTAACTATGAAATGAGGGCAATGGGTTTTTATTTTCATTTTCTTTTTGCTGTTTCTTTTTTGAGATTTCTCCCTTTTCTTTTTTCCCTTCAAATCCTCTCAAAAATCCCATAAAATCCATGGCTTCTTTTTTCACTAATTGTTATGGCATGCACCTATGTTTTTATATTTCTAAATATAATCTGTTGAGTCTATATAGTATAGCTTGTATGTATGATTTCATATCATTTTGACCCAAGTTCCAATGGACATATCACCAAATGTAGCACCTAAAGCTCAGAAATATTTTAGAAGAGAGAAAAGGAAAAATTGTAAAAGCCAGAGAATCACAGAGTAAGGTGAGATTGTATCTCCTAAGAATGTCAGAAGCTGCACCCACAATATCTCGTCACCAAGGATTTTCTTAGTCAGTGGTTCTCATCTCTAATCATCTGGACTATTTCATAAAATGCAAGTTACCGAGTAGCATCCTTTGAGCATTTGTTGAGTTTGATGTAGGGGTTGGCAGGTTTCCAAGTGATTCTCATGCTAATGGTCCAACACCCAATTCTGAGAACCTTTGATTCATCTGATTTGTATCGACTGCATGGTATTTCTTTCTTGGTTATATCACAACCTGTGAAGGTCAGCCAAGCTGCATGGGTGGCTACTGAAAGCAATGTAAGGAATTGTATAGTGGAACAAAACTGAGAAATACTTCTTTTCTGAAAGAAGTCTAGAATCTTACATGGGCATGGAAAATGGGGCTGTCTTAATGATTAAACAAGTATTTAGTGGGGTAATCATCTTTATATTCCTGAAATACTTTATCATAATAGTTGGGTAGACAACTGAAATAGTTCATTGTTTTAAATGGGAAGGTGAGTGTAAATCTTTGTAGCTATTGCATACTCCTACCATAGACAAGGTTCTTCATAAAATGGTTCTTGTCATTGTTGTTCTTGAAGTTAGTAGCCTCAGAATGATAGCCTTTCAATATAATGTTAAATAAGGTGTTACATATGAAAAAGAGGACATGTCTGGGAGAATAAATAGTCTGTGTTTTCAAGAAAAAAATATCTGAAGTTGGAGAGACAGAACACTTAGTAAAGCACTTGTTGACAAGAAGAACAATCCAGGTTCTGTTTACCAGTAGCTCCATAAAACACTTGCCAAGTTGGTGCACAGCTGTCATTCCAGTATTAGGGAAATAGAGACAGGAGGAGTTTGGTGGGTTGTAGGCTAAGCAGCCTAGCTGAATCAGTAAGTGCCAAGTTCAGTGAGAGAAACTGCCTCAAAAAATAAAGTAGAGGATTATGGAGAAAGGACCCCATAACATCTCTAGGTCTCCATATGCATGCACATAATTGTTCACACACACACACACACACACACACACACACACACACACACACACACACACACCCCAATATGTAAAGGAAGTAGAGACATAGAAAACTGATGTAGGATGCAAATGCTGCCATTATGGAGTTGGTTTGGAGAACTCACGTCTTTATGTTCTCTTTTTTTGTGTTTATCTCTCCCCCCCCTTTGTGCAATGTGATGCAATTAGCTGCAGTATTGAGTAATGCCCATCAAGAAACCATCTAGCAAAGGAAAACTCAGCCTAACAGCTAATTATGACACTAACAATCTCAAGAATATACTAAACAGTATCAAATCCTCTATGTGTAGCCTTGAGCTGAAACAGTAGAAAAAGTTAAACCCTGTATGGACTCCTGATCCAAAGAAACTGAAATAATAAATATGTGTTCTTTGAAGGCAGTCAGTTTGGGTATAATTTGTTATGCAGAAATATATTAACTATGCACATTCTTTCCCACAAAGTAACATTTTCTGTTGTGAATTATACAATTGGAAATAGAGAGAGTCTGAAAGAGAAACAGTGTGACAAAAACATTTCTCAACCTCCCATATGAATTGTATTTTTTCTTGTTACACTAACTTGTTGCTAATCTGATCCCTTAAAAATGTTAACATCCACATTTCCAGAACAAATTAGGGCTATCATTATTATTTAAACTCAATACCCAATTCTATGACACCACTTACCTTATTCACATCAAGATGAAAAAAAATGTAATATTTAAAATAAAAGTGGCTTGTCTTGTTTACCCTTTCTGGTTCATCTGTAAATCAATTTGTATTTTCTTTCACAGTTACACAAGACTTTTATAAATAATGTAACTATGTCCTGTCCATAGTTATAGCCTGTGAAGTACTAAGACTATTCAAAATGTCTCATAAAGAACATTCATTTCCCTATCCACCCAATTTTCATCTCGTGATTATTGACTGTCTATATTAAGAAACACACTGTCTTTTGAACAGCAATGGGAAAATTGCGATGAAATTACTGTACTAATATTTCCTTTCAAATTACAGTGGATGTCCCATCTTTCAGTGATTTTGTTTTAGTAATATCTATGTAGCCAACATTGTAAGAATATTACCTGATGGGAGATGTAATTCTGTAAATATGTTTCTCATACTGGTTAATAAATAAAACACTGTTGGCCAATAGGAAAGCTAGATAGGCGGGACTAGGAGATGAGGAGGAAAGAGGAAGGAGTAAGGAGGGGTCAACATGGAGAGGCTGGGGAGATCAGATGCAGGCCCCATTCCCAGGTAAGACGGAAGCACATGGAAATATTAGATTAACAGAAATGGGTTAATAATTAAGGCAGAGCTAGCCAATTAGAAGCAAGTAACCGGCCAACAGCATTTTATCAAATACATAGTCTCTTTGTGTTAATTGGGGCAGGCGCAGCGGCAGGACTAGACCAGGCGGTGGGAGGAAAAACCCAACTCCTTACAATTTCCTTTTATGGAAAGCTGTCAGTGCAAAAAAAAAAAAAAAAAAAAAAAAAAAAAAGTTGATTCTTAGGAATAGAACTCTGTCATTGACAGGTGTTTCAAACAGGTTTTTGAAAACTGAAATGCTAGCAAAAGACCTTTTTATTGTTGCTGGTGTGACATTTGACTTGAGATTGGAAACTTTTGACTATTTCCCAAGGGGCTACAATGAAAGCTTAAGGGCTTTCTCTGTAAAGATGAACCACAATGAGGTAGATACCAAGGTGTGTCTTACATGAAGTCAGCTCTGCTTACACAGTTGAGCATTTAGCACAACAGCTTATAAAATCAAGTGTCCCTTAAGTTTCCTAGAGATCACTGAAATAAACAAAAGACAGAAGAGCTCATGAGACAAGTTGCTTGTAAGTGGAGATGTGGAGAGAGAGAAAGGGAGAGGGAGAGAGAGAGTAATCCAAGCAAAAGCAATTTGGCAATGCATGTGAGGAGAACTAATTTGTCATTTGTATAATCTTTTGATCTAACAATCTATTTCTAGAGTTTGTCCTAAGGGGTAAGTGCTGCAAAGGGAAGCAGAGGGCTTTGAAAAATTTATGGCTATGTGAACATTTACTATAAAATGATGCTTATGAGAAAAGAAATTAGAAAAGCCTAAATGTTCACAAAAGAGACCAGATAAATTAATTATTGCATAATTACACTGTGGGATGTAATTTAGTCATTAAAATAATATTTCATAGAATAACTAATAACTAGGTCAATATTAATATTAAGTATATATTATACACTTCAAAATCAAGTTAAGAAGTGACAAATACAGTGTCTTCATATCCATCATTAGCTCATAGTTCAGCAGGAATGGTAGGGCCACATGGATCTTTCTCTCATCTATGACTGGCTGTTAACAGGCCCAGATCAGGCCCACTGTAGGTTGTCTCTGTTGTTGTGAAACTGTGATTACATTGGCCATATTATACTCAGAAGACATAAACCTGATGTCTGACTCTAATATTCTTTCTCCTGTCCAAAAAAGAGAGAGTGGGAGAGAGAATTTCTTAGAGTTCAGTTGAACCATACAGAGTATTTAAATAGATTAAAACACATAATGTATGTAATAAATAATTTGAGTCAATTATGCTGTTTCTTTCTAAGAGGCACAACATAAAAGGGGATTAGCAATTGACATAGAAGACATTGTTGTGATCTTCTATGTACAACAACAACAACAACAAACAATTTAGCCTTCAACACAAGGTATAAATGCTTTAATGGACTAAAATATGCTGTTAATACTATTAAAAACTAGAGGGGAAGACATTTTAGAAATACCCACCATTGGCTGGGCATTGGTGGTGCATGCCTTTAATCCCAGTACAGGATCTCTGTGAGTTTGAGGCCAGCCTGGTCAACAGAGATAGTTCCAGGGCAGGCTCCAAAGCAATACAGAGAAACTCTGACTCAAAGAAGAAAGAAAGGAAGAAAGAAAGAATAAAAGAAGGGAAGAAGGAAGGAAGGAAGGCAGGTAGAAATACCCAACATTAGAATTTGTGAAGTTTCTTTTTTAATATATGTTTTAGATTTCATTTTATAATGCAACCATGGTTCTTCCTCCCACCCCTCTTCCTGCCACCCCTTACACTGTATTAAGGCTGAGCATGACATCCAACCATAAGAAGACTTTTGCTCATTCTTGAAAGAAGGGAAATTTAAACCAGTAATATTTAGGGCTCACCTGTATTGGCATGGGTGTGTCATTGATGAGCTATAGACAGACACATACTAAAGAAAGGAATTCTCAACATGTCATGAAGAAACTCACTAATTCCTGGTATTTGATTGAAACAGTGCTAGATTATAAAATAGCATCTAGCAATATTATTAGACTTAAGGATGTTTTATTGGGTTACTGTTAATAATTCCTGATTCATCTTTCCCATTTAGAGGGCAGAATATACTTACCTCTTAGTTTTTTATTCATTTATTGACTTGTGTTTCACAATTGAATATCTAGAAATGAGAGGCTTGAGAATGGGAAGGCACTGTAGTTGTTAGAGTACTTGCCAAACAATCCTGAGGATCAGAGTATGAATTCCCATACGAAACAAGGTGCAGTGGTGTGCATTTGTAATCCAAACACTGGGAAAGCAGATCCCTGGAGATTGGCAAGTCATCCTGTCTAACAGAGTCAATAAGCTGTGGGTTCAGTGGGAAACCAAGTCCCAGTAAAAAAGACAGAGTAGACACCTGATGTCAGCCTCTGACCTCCACACATGCACAAACATATATGTTCACAAACACACACACACACACACACACACACACAGACACATGCACGCACGCACACAGGCACACATACACGAGGAGAAAAGGAGAGGAGAAAAGTGGAGAGAAGAGGGTAGGGGAGTGGAGGACACTTGGAAGGTATTTGTGCAATAGAGTTCTAGAGTTGTTTTTTTTTCATTGATATCTCCAAAAGAAAAACTCACTTTTTCCAACTCATTGCTCTTAAGAGAACACAGCAGTTTCCCCACATTTTTCTAATCTCGAAACTTCTGAGTTTATTGTTGTAAGCCTCTGAGATTCTATGACTTGGAGATTTGCATATATGAGTATTGTGGCCATCTTTTCACCAAATAAAGTAAAGCTATTTGTTGATATAATGTGCATAACTCCAAAATAATTTACATTTCTTGAACAAGTGATTGATTCATCACAGCTTATAATTTGCTTTGTGTAGTGAATAGGTATGTAAAAGATACAGGTGTTGTGTTTTGAGTTTTTGTGAAAATGAAGATAGCTACATACCCAAAACATATGATAATGATAATTTTCTATGGTTTCTGAAAACAGAAGAGGGCAAGAATGGAGTGAGGTGTTGGATGTATCTGGTACTCGACTAAGTGTTTTATTTTTTAAAAAGCAGAGATGCTACAGATCTTTAAAACCTTTCCAGATACATTATAATTATGGACTTAAAGACTCAAGATTACAACAGCATCATTCCTGTCCAAATTGAACTATAAATTTAAGCTCACTCATTACACAAATGCACAAAGTAATGATAAAATATATATGGAAGTAGAAAGGCCAGGAATAGCTGTGGAATGCTTAAAAAGCAAAAAGTCAAAGGACATTGTCATATGGTAAGACTTAATTATCTTGTGACAATTAATGATATATGAAACTGGTATGGAGAGAGAAAAACAGTCCAATGTAACAAAGTCCAAAACAAGCTACCCACATACATGGACAAGCTTTGTGACAAAATTTACCCTAATGTGCAATAGAGAAATTATACTTTTCAATAAGGTATATTGAATTATTGAAAAATCCAACTGAAAAACGATAGATGCACATATGCAGATAAGTACCCAAATCAGTTTTATTGTTTTTGATAATTTTTATTTTAATTTGAAACAATCTTTTTTTACATGTCAATCCCAGTTCCCACACCCACCCATCCTCCCCTGTCCTCACCACCAAACCTCATCTCATATGCTTTCTGATACCCCGAGAGCAGACTTCCAATAGGGAGTCTTCAAAATCTGTCATATCATTTGGAGCAGGGCCTAGGCCCTCCCCCATGTGTCTAGGCTGAGAGTATCCCAGTATGTGGAATGGACTCCCAAAGTTGATTACTATACTAGGGGTAGATACTGATCCATTATCAGAGACCCCATTGACTGCCTAGACCTCCTAACACTCATGTTCAGGGAGTATGGATTAGTCCTATGCTCGTTTTCCAGCTGTCAGACAGGAGTCCATGAGCTCCCCCTTGTTCAGGTCAGCAATATCTAGGGTTTCTCCAGCCTGGTCTTGACCCCTATGCTCATTACTCCTTCCTATCTGTAACTGGATTCCCAGGAGTTCAGCTCAGTGTTTAGTTGTGGGTGTCTGCTTCTGCTTCCACCAGCTACTAGATGAAAGCTCTAGGATGGCCTATCAGGTAGTCATCAATCTCATTATCAGGGAAGGGCATTTGAGGCAGCCTCTCCACTACTGCTTAGCTTGTTTGTTGTGGCCATCCTTGTAGATCTCTGAACATTTCCCTAGTGCCAGATTTCTCTTACAACTAATAATGGCTTTCTCTACTATAGTATCTCTATTCTTGCTTTCTTTTACTCTCTCCTTGACTAAATCTTCCTGTTCCCTCATGCCCATCTTTCCCCTCCTCTTCCTCCTTACTCCATCTCTCCTTCCCTCATGCTCTCAATTTGCTTGGGAGGTATTGTCCCTTTCCTCTTCTCCAGGGGAGCCTGTATGTCTCTCTTAGGGTCCTCCTTATTTCCTAGCTTTTTGGGTGGTATGGTTGTATTCTGGTAATCCTTTACTCTGCCATATATGAGTGATTATATGCCATGTTTGTCTTTTTGTGACTGGATTACCTCACTCAGAATGGTGTTTTCTAATTCAATCCATTTGCCTGCAAATTTTAAGATTCCATTGTTTTTTATTTTCTGCTAAATAATACTCCATTGTGCAAATGCACCACATCTTCTTCATCATTCTTAAGTTGAGGAGAATTTAGGTTTCCTCCCAGTTCTGGCTATTACAAATAATGCTGCTATTACCATAGCTCAACAGATGTGCCTGTTAGATGAATGTGCATCATTTGGGTATATGCCCTTAGAGTGGAATTACTAGATCTTGAGGTAGACTGATTTCCATTTTCCTAAGAAACAACCATACTGATCTGCAAAGTGGCTGTACAAGTTTGCACTCCTACAAGCAATGGAGGAGTGTACCCCCTTTTCCACATCCTCTCCAGATAAACTGTCATTGGTGGTTTTGATTTTATCCATTCTGACAGGAGTAAGATTGTATCTCAGAGTTGTTTAGATTTGCATTTCCCTGATGGCAAAGGATGTTGAGCACTTTCTTCAGCCATTTTGGATTCCTTTATTGAGAATTCTCTATTCAGTTCTGTACCCCACTTTTCAATTGGATTATTTGGTGTTTTGGTGACTAGCTTCTTGAGTTCTCTGTATATTTTGGAGATCAGCCCTCTGTCAGATGTGGGATTGGTGAATTTCTTTTCTTAATCTGTGGGCTGCCATTTTGTCCTGTTGACTGGGTATTTGCCTTACAGAAGCTTTTCAATTGGGAGGTCCCATTTATTACTTGTTGATCTCAGTGTCTGTGCTACTGGTGTTACGTTCAGGAAGCTGTATCCTGTACCAAATTTTTCAAGGGTACCTCCCACTTTCTGTTCTAAGAAGTTCAGTATGGCAGGATTTATGTTGAGGTCTTTGATCCATTTGGACTCAAGTTTTGTGCATGGCAATAGATATGGATCTATCTGCAGTCTTCTACAAGTCAGCATCCAGTTATGCCAGCACCATTTGTTGAAGATGCTTTCTTTTTTCCATTGAACAATTTAACTTCTTTGTCAAAAATCAGGTGATCATAGGTTTGTGAGTTAATATCAATGTTTCAATTGGTCTTCCTGTCAATTTTTGTGCCAATACCAAGCTGTTTTCAGGACTATAGCTGTATAATAGAGTTTGAAGTCAGGGATGGTAATGCCTCCAGAAGTTCCCTTATTGTGTAGGGTTATTTTAGCTATCTTCAGTCTTTTGTTTTTCCATATAAAGTTGAGTATTGTTCTTTCAAGGTCTGTGAAGAATTGTGCTGAGATTTTGATGGGGATTGCACTGAATTTGTAGATTGCATTTGGCAAGATTGCCATTTTTACTATGCTGAGCCTACTTATCCAACAGCATGGGAAATCTTTCCATTTTCTGGTATCTTCTTTAATTTCTTTCTTTAAAGACTCTAAGTTCTTGTTATATAGGTCTTTCACTTGTTTGCGTAGCATTACCCCAAGATATTTTATATTGTTTGTGGCTATTGTAAAAGGTGGTGTTTCTCTGATTTATTTCTCAGCACTTCTATCATTTGTATATAGTAAGGCTACTGATTTGATTTTTTGAGTTAGTTTTGTATCCTGCCACTTTGCTGAAGGTGTTTATCAGCTATAGAAGTTCCCTGGTAGAGATTTTTGGGTCACTTATGTAAACTATCATATCTTCTGCAAATAGTGAAAGTTTAACTTCTGCCATTCCAATTTGTATCCCCTTGATTTCCTTTTGTTGTCTTACTGCTTTAGCTAGAACTTCAAGTACAATATTGAAGAGATATGGAGAGAGAGAGAGAGGGAGCCTTGTCTTGTTCCTGATTTTAGAGGAATCGCCTTAAGCTTCTCTTCATTCAGTTTGATGTTGGCTGTTGGTTTACTGTATATTGCTTTTATTATGTTTATGTATGTTCCTGTTATACCTGATCTGTGCAAGACCTTTATAATTAAAGGTTATTGAATTTTGTCCAAGGCTTTTTCAGCATCTAGGGAGATGATGATGTGATTTTTCTTTTTCAGTTTGTTTATATGGTGAATTACCCCAAATCATTTTTAAACAGTTAATAGATTTGAGTGTTATACTTATAAAAAATAAGAATATATAGAATACATTTTTAAGATTCATGAGCAAGCAAATGTCTTCTAAGAGTAATAATACATGATAATTCTAATTCTTTAGTACCACTTGTGATACTACTATGATAACTCAAGTGTCATTTTTTTTCTAAGATTTCCAAAATCTGATTTCAAAAGGAATGAAATTTTCACTCGTTAGTGTTGATATAAATGGTAGTGAGTGCAGAATGAATGAACTTCATATCTAATATAGATTTTATTCACTAGTTTTAGATAAGAGAGCAGTTGTTCAAAAGTTTGAGTTTTCAACACAGTTTTCTCCCATAGAGTATGCTAATGGTAATGAAGTATTGAAAGAAAAGACACTAATACTTCCTCACTTTTTTTTTAAACCAATTTCACCATTGCATGCAAAGCCCCTGTGTAGCTAACATACTTGGTACATTATCATAATCTGTAGACCCCTGACTACTTGACCTAACAATGGGTTTAAATCTCAATTCTTAGGACACCTGCTAAGCAAAGCTCACCCAGAAGTGAAAATAAAATACTTTGCAGGAGGATCTGAGTCAAGGCCAAAGGTTAAGTCCATGGAAGCAATCCTTAATAGCATCTTTCACATACTCAGTTTCAGGCATTTCAAAAGCTGAATGGTTCTACAAGAAAGAACACTATAAAGATTAACTTCCAAGGACACATGGAGGTGGGCCAAGTAAGGTGAAACCTGATCAGTAACCTGATGTTCCTTCTCTGTTCCATGATATTCACAAACATGCAGGTGGTTGACTTCACTTGAAGAAGCCAGCATTCTACTTTAGAGAAAAACAAAACAAAACAAAACAAAAAACAAACAAACAAACAAAAAACGACTGCTCTTGGGTAAACTGTGGGCAATGTTTTTCTTCTGAAGATGTGTGCCAGGATGTATTTCTGTCCCAAAACAGGGACTGTCAGCACTAAAGTCATTCCACAGAGACTTCAGAGCACCCCAGAGAGAACTCTCCCTCTCCTCTCTGAGCATGTAAAGCACTTGCTGATGTCACACAGCGTGACCAAAAAAGAAAAAAAAGTCTGATTACAGAGTGTGTGTGTGTGTGTGTGTGTGTGTATACTTGTGTATATTTACACATACCTTTGCATTACTAGCCCTCCCTCTGAACATGTAAAACTCACTTACTGATATCACACAGCCTAACAAAAAAGAAAGTTCTCATTGCAGTGTGTGTGTGTGTGTGTGTGTGTGTGTGTGTTCTTACACACACCTATGCATTACTGTGCCACTGACAGCGGTAGAGAAATATTCTGCAACTTATTGCATGTGGATACTCAGGTCAAACAAAGTTGAGCTACATATTAGAAGCTGCCTATTACAATTTCTTCTTTTGTTTCACCAGACAAGAAGGAATTATCATTCCTGCCAGGAATAAAACAACAATGCACGACATCAGTCTTAAAGCAGTGTTTTTCAAAGAATCATTTTTCCCAATATAATTTCTCCCAAGTATAACTGCTATTGTGGTGAATTATATGGAACAACAGATTCTCTGTTGTTCATCTGGCTTACTCAGATCTTAGATTTATTTTGTTAACTACTTGGATCCTTTTACTGAAAAATTAGAGTGCAAAAAACAAAAATTATCACCTTCTTCAAGGTCCCCTGCAAGTACAGAAACTATGAACGTTTTAAACTTAGCCAATTACTTTTTGTTCTTTCAACTCACTGTATTATGCAATAGCATGCTAATACCCAAATGTGCTAAACATTGCTGAAGACTAATTGATCAACTTTAAAATGATTTCAACTTCTATTTTAAAAATGTAAAGTACAAAATATTTACAACATTACAGAGAGAGCTTTGATGATTCATTTCTTCAGAGCAGAACCAAAAGAATTTTCATTTAAAAAAAATGAACCACTTTTTATTCTGAAAATGACTTTACCTTTTACTAAAAGAAAAAAAATCATTATTCACTTAAGATTCATGCATAACAGGTTGTTCATTAAATACACCAAACAGGCTTGTAATATTAGGAATATATTTAGAAATTACTTTTCAGCACATTTAAGGAAATATATCAAATTCCTTTCCCTTTAAGCATCCTCCACATTTTAATTTCCAAATTGAGTCACAAATACAGAAAGACAAGTTGTTGATTCCAAAGTGTTTTCCTTGGAAAAATGCTGGACAAAGCTAAGATTTCAAACTCAATGCCAGGAAGATAGATTTGCATTGGGCAAAGACACTGAAAGTCTGACAATACCTACTATAAGAAGATCTGAGCAGAAAGTGTCTCTTCTGCTTTGTCTTATCCATTTAAGTTGGAGTAGTCCTGGAATCCAAATCTTTCCTCCTAGACAATTTCTCTTCCTGCTTCTTGATTAAATGATGTTGGCTACAATCTGATGGGCCATGGTGATTAATTCTAGATATGTACAGAATCATCCTGGCAAACCTGATAAAGGCAACTTCCAAGAGCAGAGATGAAACAATGCATGAATAATAACATAGAGGATTTGCAAAGGACAAAAATATAGGCCACCATTTGATAGTGACAGTAATTACTTAAGTAAATGTCAAAACACTTGAAAGAAACAAGAGGAAGACAAGTCATGAATATTAAAGCTGAAGCATGCCACTCTATTGATGTGCCACTTGGAAAAGATCCTCCTCAAGTTAGTTCACAACTGGTAAGCTGTCTCTAATATTTTATGGGCAAACTGAATTGTAATTGATACAAAATTACTTACAATTTCTTTAATCTCTTAGTGCCTTTTTAATCAAAATGCTATCTGTAGACTTAATGGAACGCATGCCCCAAACCAGTTATATAAATTCAGAACCGACATTTAACAAGACCCCCAGGTGGCCTACATGCTTGGGATTCCTCTTCTCAGAACAGTTTTAAATGGTCTCCTATTGGTGAAAGCTTATTCTAATTTCTTGTACTTAGAATATTTTCCTGAAATATTAAAGGATTGCAGTTGCCTCAGAAAATACAAGTCCAAATAATTTGCTAACCTATCATTTCTGTTCATGAATCAGTAGGATCCTAAATGGTACAGTCATATCAAATATACAAGAAATCCCCAGGAGAACACATCAACTTGTAGAGGATCACAGATTAAGTTTCAAGAAGGCTGAAGTGATTAGGGTACTAATTGGGAAAATTCCCGTTGTGAAGAACCATCTCCAATCTCTTCATTTCCTTAGAAGAAGAAAAAAAATACCATGCAGCATATCTTATAGTAAATTTAGATTCCAGTTACTGGTGGGAGATGTTGTCCAAATATTTATGACCTCTGGCAGGAGACTGAATCAAGTCAGCTTCAAGGAAAAAGCAGTGTACTCAGAGTTGGTAATGATTTGACAAAGCAATCACTTTAGAAAGAAACTAACATATCACTGTGCTATTCTTACCCTGTGTAAAAACTAGCCCATGATGAAATTGCATGTGCAGATTTTACAAATAATTGATGAGTGAGTTGGAATTATAGGCCTAGACTTATGAATCAAATCAGTGCTATGTCCCTGCTTAATGGGCATATGTGTGATTTGCAAGATTATTTGAACTGTGCAAATGTATGAAGTCCTCCTCAGCTATTCCTGTGAAGACAATTGCATCATCCAATGCATTCAACAATGCCTTCACCTGCTCATTTGGAAACAGTTCTTTTAAAATGAATTTCAAAAGCCATGTCCAAAAATAAAAAGAGGTGTAGCCCTGAAAAAAAAATAGAGCTGTTTCCAAAGGAGCCAGGTGCCTGTTTGAGTAGTTAATGGATAATTTTAAGCATCTGATTGAAGTTAGCATTTATAACAATTATGGGTACCAATGGAAGCTTTACTGGAGAAGAGAAGAGGTGGTTCAAGTAAATTACTTTCTAACTTGAGGCCTGTTATTTTTCCCCCTGCCTTTGCCAAACAGAAAATGTATTACAAGGAAGTACGAAGGGCAAGCAAGTTCTCTCTCCTGAGCAGGAAAGCGCTAGACACTGAACACTCAGCTAACAGAGTGAGATAAAAAACCCAGTCAGTATGCTGCTTCAAAACTTTAGAGGAAACACTGTCAGAAGAAGCTCAGAGGAAATCACTTAATTCAACTTTAGATGGAGTTCAATTAGCCAAGATTATCGCTTAGTGTTGGTTGTTACTGCTTTCCTCTAAACAGCAATGAATATTCCCTTAGTATATGTCCTCTTGAAATAGTGTGCATCTTTTAAATGATTGAGTTATGTGCTAATCCATAATATCAGCTGCCCCCAAGAAAGACTACACAGTAAGCACATGATCAAGGACTTGTTCCTATGCACATAGTGGTTCTTAGCTAAAACAAGTAACTTCCTAAAGGTTAGACATTAGAAAAACTGCTGAAGTGTCCAGGAACCTGAAACTAGATAGGATCTGGGCCTAGAGGAGAACCTAGTGCTATTATTCTGCTAAAGGAGCATAGTAATAAAATGACTTCTAATGGCATCCTGCTATGCCCATGCATCAGTGTTTTGCTCATCTGACATAACAGAAGCCTCTTCTTGCAACAGATGGGAACTAATGCAGACACCCACAACTGGACAATGTGCAAAAAGTGACAGACTTTGGAGCAGTCAGTCCTAAATGGGACATCTTCACCAAATCCCTGTTCTCAAGGCTCTGAGGAAGAGAAGGTGGAAAGAGAGTAGAATCAGATGTGATGGACTGATGGGAGATGTCATTCTGTATATGTTTCTCATACTGGTTAATGAATAAAGCACTGTTGGCCAATAGGAAAGCAAGATAGGCAGGATTAGGAGACAAGGAGGAAAGAGGAAGTAGGAAGGAGGAGCCAAGATGGAGAGTCTGGAGAGAATAGAACCGCCAGCCGCCTCTCTCTGGTAAGACCACGTGGAAATACATAGAAATGGGTTAATAATTAAGACAGAGCTAGCCAATAAGAAACTAGCACCTGGCCAATAGCATTGTATCAAATACAGAGTCTCTGTGCGTTATTTGGGGCTGGCGCGGCGGCGGGACAAGACCAGCGGCGACAGGAGGAAAAACCTGTACTCCTTACAGTGGATGACTCCAAGGAAAGAGTATCTTCCAGACACAACAAGACTGATGCAGAGATGAGCTCAAAGAGACAGTGGCAGCTTGCACAAGACCTGTACAAGTTCAAGCCAGATGGCAACCCAGCACTGAGAGGGGAAAATGAGCACAAAGTATTACCTCTAACCCAGAAGTTATTTGTAGTCAATACCTGCTGACAAAGAAAAATAATTTTTCTCCATAGAGTCTTGGTTCTATTAGCTACACTACAAAACACCCACACCCAAAACAAACTTAATGGTATTTTTGTGGACTTTTTGCTTTGTTTAACTTTTTTTTCTTGTTAGCTTTTGCCTGTTTTAATTGTTGTTTTGCGGGGATTTTGTTTGTTTGTTGCTTTTCTATTGCTTTTTGTTTTCTAGGAGGGATGGATGAAAAGTAAAAAGAGAGAAAAAAAGAAAAAGGTAATTAAATATCAAAATGAAACTCCTTCCCATCAGGTTTTATTGAAAGACTATAGGATAAAACAGTCACTGTCAAAATCCCACATTCCAGTATGAGAAAAGAAACTTTTGTAGGGTTAAATAAAGGAACCTTAAAACCCCAATAAGTTTTCATCTTGGAATTTCACTCTCCAGTAACTGGGGCTCAGCTATTTCTAGTTTTGCATTCCACAAGCTAATCCATCAATGCTAGAAATAGAGTAAACACCCAGATAATGCCACTCCGCTATACAAATAGAAATCAAGTGTGGGTTGATTTGGTTTAGTTGCTCTGTAAGGATCAGATATTTATTTATTTATTTATTTATTTATTTATTTATCTTGAAGAATAATGGGTCTGAAATGAACTTCAGTAGCAAACTGAGGTCTTACTCCAATGGAATAAAATGTGGATAATGGCTTCTTGAGCAGCAAAGAATATTTTTCCTGCACTTTTAAAACTACTAGTATCATCTGCTACCTTTACCAAATAGACAGGAGGCCCTGGTTCACTCTTAAATATTTTCATCTAATGAATTGCATCTCCCTGAATTGAACTTTGGAGATATCTCTGTGCCTTGCTTTAGCCAAGAAAACATCAGCAAATGTGATTCAAGCAGTAGTTTAATATGTACTTGAGCACTGAAGTTTGCCCTCAGGGAGACTCGAGAGCATGCTGTGGAGAAGCTGAGCTTTTCCCTGATGAGTCACTTCTCCACAAAGCATGCATTAAAGAAAGGGAGCAAAGAATTGAAACAATCTGACAATCTGTTTGCACTTCTGTGAATTAAATCCTCACAATTGATGTCACTACGTAGCCGTTCTCATACTAAATGACTGTGACATATGTGTACTTGGGTGAGACAACAGCATCAGTAATTCTAAAGAGCCCTCTAGGATTTTACCTTACAGAGGGCAACATCTTTTTTTATTATAGTAGATAACTAAAATTAGGAGATCTTTATTTGTTTATTGTCTTAACTAGAGTTGACAGTGTTATGCTTGTTGCTTTCAGAATTCTTCAAGTCATGAGAACACACAGGGTCTCAAGAGAGGACCCAATCACCTTTCTGTTAAGAATGTCTTTCTACTGGTGTCCAATCAGATTTGATAAGAAGTTTAAATTTTCATAATGTCACATGAAGCTACACACACTATCTTCATCTTAATTTTGTTTAATACACTTTTTAAAAACCATGTTATATTGTATTTTGTTGCACTGTGGTTGTCCTCACAATTGAGTAATGACTGTTTATTTATGAAGAGTGTTCTAAACTCATTTGTGAAGCAAAACTATTCTTAAAAATGAAGTTCAATGATCCAGCACACAAGCTTCTCCCATTGTTATTTCAAGACAGTGCACTATAGTTATACTCTTTCTGTACTAGTTTTCTTTCCTTTTGCTATGACAAAATACTCTACCAAAAGTAACTTAAAGAGAGTCCCAGGATATAGCCCATCATGATGGGGGAGTCACAGCATTAGGAGCTCAAGGGAATTAATCAAATTGCCTCCACCTCAGGAACACAGAGTGATAAATGTGTGCATGCTAGAGCTTTATCTCACCTTCACAGTATGCAATCGAATATCCAAGCCCAGGGAATGATACCACCCACATCATCAGATCTTCCTACACCAGTTAACATTATGTCAATCGCTCAAAAACATTCTCAGAGACCTTCTCCCAGGTAGATTGTGTCTATAAATAATGACAATATACTGTATGTTTCAAAGTCTAAAGGAAAGAATTTTGAATGTTTGCATTATAAAGGGACAATAAATGATTGAGGATATAGATAGATATGTTTGACCTGATCTAATTTAGACATTAAACAGAACATATAGGTCTTAAAACATCACATGATACCCCATTTATATAAATAATGGTTTACGTACCCTTTTAGATAAATTTAAATAAAAACATTTTAAAATAAACTTAAGATGAAAATACTTTAACCAGAGTCAGTAATTAGAAATTTATGCAGTTTTTTATATACAAAATAATCATTGAAGCCAAAAAATATTAAAATCATAAATGTTCAAAAAATTTAAATACAGTATAAATTGACATAATGAAGTTAGTTGTGGAGATGGGGTATCTTTTAAGAAAGACTGCTAAATGATTTTTACATACATTTTTCTTTCTGGACTGCGACTGTAACCATGGGATATGTTTGGCCCTAGGTTCAATTGCCAGGAATATAAAAAAAGCAATAAAAATAAAAATCAATCCAAACAGAAACCAGTTATGATAATATTGCACCAGGTATCACATGTTGAGAAAATCCAGGAGGAGAGGGAGATGACATGAGGAGGACAGATAAGATCATTATACATTGTACACATGTATGAAATTCTCAAAGAATAAATTTTAAGACATACATAAAAGAATCAATTCCTTTTTCTCTTAGGACATACTTAGATACATATTTAACTAAATACTTTAGGGAACTATGTCACCATGTAAATGACACAAAGTAAGATTTTATCCTTCCTTAAAGAAACTCAGTTGTTATGTGGGATGCTATTCCCATGAGTCATATAAGGTGGAGTTGCTAGGATTTCTTTACTGACACTCAGGACATTTTGTTGTATATATTATCCACCATCAAGGCATATAAATTCAGTAAAGAAAATTTGCTAGATACTGGATGGATTGTGACCTTTCACATTGTGGAATTTCAAGTGTCAACCATTCATTTATACTCAAAGCAATGTACCATGGTGTCTCTCAGCTCCAGGTGTGGTAGTTTAAAATTGGAGGTACAATCACTAGTTAATATTGCTATGAGATAAAAGGGGGGCTTTAGAATAAGTTTTAAGAGTAGAAATTTATAATTTATAATCTAAAATTGAGATATTTGATTCATAAGTGATTACAAAGCACCTGAAAACAAGAATAAACAATTTATTTGTATGGCTACTTAGAACTCTGAGCTAAATTCTCCTAAAAGTACAGAAATATTAGATTCTGTGTGTTTACTTGGGACTAAATGATCAGACAGGACATAAACTCCATCTTCAACCATGCCCAAAATCTTTGCCTAGATTTTAATTCTGCCCTCTTCACAAAAACAGCTATGTGCTCTTTGACAATTTACTAACATTTTCTGTCTTGTTTATTTATATTAAGTAACAATAATACAAATAATAATGCCTCTCTAAGTTGTCTGAGAAAACAAAATAAAAACTTGCACATGAGATCTCCAACTCTGTGCTTAGCTTGCAATGAGAATTTAATATAGATGAGGAAGTTTTCAAACTTTTAAGAGTAGCTTTGTTAGTGATTGACTCCTTGACCAGAATCTTGCAGACGTTGTAAGTACCGGAGCACAATAGACCTGCCTATCCATGTGGGACCACTTGTAATTTCCACATGCCTTGTCTCTGACCCCCACTGCCAGTCTGTACTGGAGTTCCGGACCCCTAGAGATCCACCTATCTCCTCGGGCCTCTCTGAGTACCTGCGGGCTGGATCCTTGACACCCATCACAGGGCCTCTGCCAAAGAGGCTTCAGCTGGAGAGTGCCAGGCCCAGGCTAGATGTGACTACCAGCTTAAGGAACATCCTGAGTCCCAGGCTTCAAGATCTTTTACTCTCATCCCCAGTCTCCTGCTGGAGCCTGATCTTTGACCCCCATCGCTGGGCCCCTGACTGTGGAGAGACCTCCTAGAGAGCTTGGGCCACCCAGAGCTACAGACACCGAAATTCTTACCCACCTAAGCCCACCAGGGAAGTACCATAGAGAGAGGGAGAGACCCCACCAACACCTAATGGAAGAAGCTAAGGGAAGATGGCAATACAAGAAAACACCTAAAAACAGAAAGACAAGCATGACAACACAAAAATCTAGGGAATCTACACCAACTAGACCAGAACACAACAAAGCAGGTGAAGCAGAAGAGAACGACTTACAAATTATCATCAGAAGAAAATGATCTCAAAGACGATGTGAGAAAATCCCTTAAAGAAATGGAAGAAAAAACAAACAAAAAAATTGGAAGAAATTAAAGAATTTCTTAAAGAAAGTACAGAAAGCCAAGATAAAAACAAGTAACAGGTGAAGGAAATGGTTCAAGGCTTAAAAATTGAAATAGAAACAATAAAGAAAACACAAACTGAAGGAATGCTGGAAATAGAAAAGCTGGGCAAAAGATCTGGAACTACAGATGCAAGCATAACCAACACAATTAAAGAGATGGAAGAGAGAATCTCAGGCACAGAAGATAAACTAGAGGAAAGAGATTCATCGACCAAAGAAAATCGTAAATCCCACAAATCCTTAACACAAAACATCCAGGAAATATGGGACACTGTGTAAGGCCACACCAAAGAATAATAGGCATAGAGGAAGGTGAGGAAGCCCAGCTAAAAGGTGCTGAAAACATATTCAACAAAATCATAGAGGAAAACTTTCCCAATCTGAAGAAGGACATGCCCATGAAAGTACAAGAAGCATACCAAACACCAAATACACTGGACCAAAGAAAACAGATCCCAAGACACTTAATAATCAAAACCCCCAAAATACAGAATAAAGGAAGAATATTAAGAGCAGCAAAGGAAAAATGACAGGTAACATATAAAGACAGACCTATCAAAATTACACCTTACTTCCCCATGGAAACACTCAAGGCCAGAAGGTCCTGGATACAAAGGCACCCACATTTGTAAAGGAAATGCTACTAAAACTCAAACCTCATATAAAACCTCATACACTTATAGTTGGAGACTTCACCATACCACTCTCACCTTTAGACAGGACCACCAGTCAGAAACTCAATAAAGAAACAAAAGAAATAACAGAAGTTGTCTCAACTGGGTTTAACAGACATCTATAGAACATTCCATCCAAACACAAAAGAGTATACCTTCTTTGCTGCTACACATGGAACCTCCTCTAAAATCGACCACATACTAGGTGGCATAACAAACCACAACAGATACAAAAGAATTGGAATAATCACCTCTATCTTATCAGAACACCATGATTTAAATTAGGAATTCAACAACAACACAAATCGCAGAAACCCTACAAACTCATAAAAATTGAATAGTGTGCAATTGAACCATACCTAGGGCCAAAAAGGAGTAAAGAAAGAAATTAAGGACTTCCTAAAATTCAACAAGAATGAGGACAAAACATACCCGAACTTATGGGACACCTTGAAAGCAGTGTTATGAGAGAATTTCATTGCCCTAAGTGCCCATATGAAGAAAACAGAGGATAGTCATTATGGGAGATGTCATTCTGTATATATGTTTCTCATACTGGTTAATGAATAAAGCACTGTTGGCCAATAGGAAAGGAAGATAGGAGGGACTAGGAGACATGGAGGAAAGAGGAAGGAGTAAGGAGGAGTCAAGATGGAGAGTCTGGAGAGAGCAGAACCTCCAGCCATCTCTCCCCAGTAACATAAGATCACATGGAAATACATAAAAATGGGTTAACAATTAAGACAGAGCTAGCCAATAAGAAACTAGTACCTGGCCAACAGCATTATATCAAATACAGAGTATTGGTGTGTTAATTGGGGCTGGCACAGCACAGTGGCAGGACAAGACCAGCGGAGGGCGGAAAAACCTTACTCTTTACATAGTCACATTAGAGAACTAACAGTACAACTGAAAGCTTTAGAACAAAAAGAAGCAAACTAACCCCGGAGGTAGATGCCAGGAAATGATCAATTTGAAGGCTGAAATCAACAAAATAGAAACCAGGAAAAAAATACAAAAAATCAATGCAACAAACAGTTGGTTTTTCGAGAAAATCAACAAGATAGACAAACCTTTATCCAAACTAACGAAAAGCAGAGAGAGAGAACATGCAAATTAACAAAATCAGAAATGAAAAGGGGGACATAACTACGGACAAAGAGGAAATCTAGACAAATTTCAGGTCATACTTTGAAAAACCTGTATTCCACAAAATGTGAAAATTCAAAGAAAATGAACAAATTTCTGGATAACTTATCACTTAACAAAATTAAATCAAGAACAAACAACTTAAATAGACCAATGAAATGGAAGCAGTAATCGAAAGCCTTCCAATAAAAAAAAAGCCCAGGGCCAGATGGCTTCAGTGCAGAATTTTACCAGAAATTCAAGGAAAAGCTAATACCAATACTCCTCAAATTGTTCACACAATAGAAAGAGAAGGTTAATTACCAAACTCTTTCTAGAAGGCCACAATCGCCTTGATGCCCAAGCCTCACAAAGACACATCTAAAAAAGAAAACTACAGAACAATATCCCTCATGAACATTGATGCAAAAATACTCAATATAGCTAAAGCTATAAGACAACAAAAGGAGATTAGGGGATCCAAACTGGAAAGGAAGAAGCCAAACTGTCTCTATTTGCAGATGATAGAGTAGTTTATATATGCAACCCGAAAAGCTCTACAAGGGAAAACCTACAGCTGATAAACACCTTCAGCAAACTAGCAGGATATAAGATAAAATAAAAATAATCAATAGCCCTACTTTATTCAGACAATAAAGAGGCTGAGAAAGAAATCAGTGAAACATCACCCTTTACAATAGCCACAAACAACATAAGGTATTTTGGGGTAATGCTTATCAAACTAGTGACAGACTTATATAATAAGAACTTTGTGTCTTTAAAGAAAGAAATTAAGGAAGATACCAGAAAATGGAAAGATTCCCCAATGCTCTTGGATATGTGGAATAAATATAGTAAAACTGGCAATCTTGCCAAAAGAAATCTACAGATTCAATGCAATCCCCATTAACATCCCAGCACAATTCTTCACTGACCTTGAAATGATAATAATCAACTTTATATGGAAAAACAAAAGACCCAGGATAGCCAAAACAACCCTGTACTATAAAACAACTTCAGGAGACATCACCATTCCTGACTTTAAGCAGTACAACAGAGCTATAGTTCAGAAAACAGCCTGGTATTTACACAAAAATAGACAGACCAATGGAATGAGATCGAAAATCCTGATATTAACCCACTCACTTATGAACACTTGATTTTCTACAAAAGAGCTAAAAGAATACAATGGGGGGGAGGAAATTCAACAATTGGTGCTGGCACAATTGGATGAGAGTGTATAGAAGACTGCAGATACACCTGTGTCTATCTCCATGCACAAACCTGAAGTCCAAATGGATCAAAGCTCTCAACAAATAGGTATAGGAGACAGCTTCCTGTGCATAACTCCAGTAGCATAGACACTGAGATCAACAATTAATAAATGGGACCTCCTCAAACTTAGAAACTTCTGTAAGGCCAAGGACACAGTGGACAAGGCCAAACGGCAGACCAAAGACTGGGAAAAGATGTTCACCAATCCTACATCTGACAAATGAAATGGCTGATCTCCAAAATATACTGAGAACTCAAGGAACTAGTCAACAAAACACCAAATAAACCTATTTAAAAATGGGGTACAAAACTGAAGAGAGATGTGGAGAAAGGGGAACACTCCTCCATTGCTGGTGTGAGTGCAAACTTGTACAGCCATTTTGGAGATCAGTATGGTGTTTCCTCAGGAAAATGGAAATTAATTTACCACGGGACTCAGCAATCCCCCTCTTAGACATATACCCAAATGATCCACATCCATGCAACCAAGACATGCACTCAACTATGTTCATAGGAGCATTATTTGTAATAGCATGAAACTGGAAGCAACCTAGATATGCCCCTCAACTGAAGAATGGATAAAGAAGATGTGGCACATTTATACAATTGAATACTACTCTGCAGAAAAAGAAATAATGGAATCTTGAAATTCACAGGCAAGTGGATGGCACCTGAATAAACCATCCTGAATGAGGTAATCCAGTCACAAAAATTGGAACATAGTATGCACTCGCTCAAATATGGATTTTATACACAGAGCAAACGATCACCAGCCTATAATTCACACCGCCAGAGGAACTAGGATTCATGGTGTATTCTAAGAGATTCATATAAGGTCCCTCATAGAAGAGGGAAAGGAAAACTCCCCCAGAGCACATGGTAAGTGGTGGGGTAGTGAACAGATACAGAACTAAGGGAAAGAGAAGGAGAAGAGAGGAAAGCATGTGCGACTAGGAAGATTGAGTCAGGGTCGGAATAGAAGACAGGAAAAGAGAGAGAGAGAGAGAGAGAGAGAGAGAGAGAGAGAACATAAAAACATAAAAGCTGGAGATATTATTGGTTTCAAGAGAAAACTGAACCTAAAGAAATATCCAGAGACCTACAAGACTGACTCCAGCTAACATTTTGAGCAACAGTGGAAAGGCTACCATAAATACCCTTCCATAATAATGAGAACAATTTATCCACCATCATGGAGCCCTCATCTAGTACCTGTTGGAAACAGAAGCAAACACCCATAACTAAACACTGAGTCAAACTAGAATCCAGATACACAGAGAGAGGACAAGACCAGGTTGCAGAAACTTATAGAGAAAGATGACCTGAACAAGGAGGAGCTAACGGCCCCCCATACTGATATCTGGGAATCCAGCATGGAACTGACTCAGACCCCCTGAATATGGGTCTCAGCTAGAAGGACTGAGCAGTCTAAGCGAACTCATACAGTGGAACCAGGATGTATTCCTAGTGCACAAAAGGACCTTGGGGACACATATCCCATGGAGGGATACTCACTTAACCTAGACACAGGAGAGAAGTCCTAAACCCTACTTCAAATGACTTGACAGATTTATACTACCCCAAGTGGATGGCATAGTCCTACATGTGGAATGGGTGTGGGGGGATGGGAGAGGAGGGTGGTCAGGGTGCATGTGAAAGGGGAGAGAGGGTAAGAGGATGGAGGGAGGGAGTGGGAACTGGGATTGACATGTTAAAAAAAAAGGATTGTAGGCACCTTAAAATGTCTGGAAAAATTAGCCTACAGATATTGACACCAACACAATTCTCTTTCTCCCCGTTCTACCCTGTTCTTTATAAAAACTACCCTCCTATATCCCACTGTAACATCCTGACACAGATGATCTCATTTGCTGTCATAGATCTGACATTGTTAGCATTTTCTCTCAAGTCTTTTCTTCACTCTCTTTGTTTAAAAAAAAATCCTTCCTATCTATTTGGAAGGGTCACTTTCTTTACAAAGCTCCATTGAATTTTCAAGCATATATAGAAATTATTAAGACCTTCATAGTTTCCAAGTAACTTGTGCATATGGATATTACTGTAAATGGTGAACCCCAATTAGGGGTGTATTTTTAGTGTCACTCATACAACATAAATGTTTTTGAGGATAGAGACATATTTTCTATTCGTGGGTACCTAGCCCCAAGCACAAATCTTGACATATAGTTGATGTGTAATAATGCTTAACTGAACTCTTGATATAAACTCAAAGTCAACTGCTGGTTGAGTCACTAGTTGTCTGGGAGTATGACCTGTGGACTTCTGGAGTTCTTTCAGTTCCTTAAACAGTCTATCTCCAAAACTCTCTCTCCAATTCCCAGCTTTCATGCACAATTAGTCTATGACTAATTCTAACCAACAAACCAATGCAGAATGAATAAATGTGCTGTTGCCTTTGATATATATATATATATATATATATATATATATATATATATATATATATCATCCTTATTTCCCTCCCCCACTCCCAATTGTCCCACAGAAAGAAGCCAAAAAATATACCATTCCAGACTTGTAATATTAACTCTTTAATCCCTGGGGCCTCACTTGGAAGAAAACACACAAGAGAAAACATACACATTTTAATTATACTGTATTATAAATGAGGTATGTGCCTTTGTTATATCAACTCATCAAGACCTAGAAACTTATTAGTGTATCAGAGCTTTAAATTTCCTAACTAATAAACCCATTCTGGTGAGTATATTTTAAAAGGTTCTTTTGATTAAGTTCTCCTGAGAACATTAGTAACACATAACAACAACCCACTTTGATAATAACATCCTTCTTCATAATCCAGAGAAATCTGAGAAAGATAATATGACATATAGTTTCTGGAAACTAAAAAATGAGACCTCTGACGTAAAAAGACTGAAAAGAATGCATGTAGAGAAAGGTATATCCTGGATACAGGATGGCAAAGATTGTCCTCATCTGAGTAAATGGTTTCAAATTTTACCAAAACAACAACAACCAAATCCACATTCACCAAAAAGAATTAATGTGCATATAACAAGTTCACTTAGAAATACAATACCACTTCCTTCTATTTTGCTTTCTCCTAGAAAAAAGCTGAGCAGTTGTATAAATAGACATGACTAGAGTCTTTAAATCAACAGTGGGGATTTTCTTTCTTTGGCTTCCTGATAAAGCTGAAGGATAAAGGCCTGTTTAGAAAGCTTTTATTTTGGCCCTGTTTGGATGTTCTGTTCTAAAACATCATCAATATTCTTTAAGGTATCAAAACTAATTTTAGCAAAAAGCCCCAGGAGTTGACTGTTTCTGGTCTGATAATGGATATCAATTTTTAAAACTGAAAACAACTAAGAGCCTTTTAAAAAAATCCTATAAACCAAGCAGACTTCCCTCCTCAAACCCTGGGCTCTGTGCTTTTATCATTCCTCACAGTTGTATCTTTTGTTATAAGCTACAAAGCATATAGCTGAACCATAGCAATAATATAATCCCTTTCATCTGAGACTTCTTACATTCACCCAAGTCATCTAATCTTGTGGCCAGAGAAGAGTGCAGTCATGAGACACATAACAATATTTCCATGGTCAGCAAAGACAGCATAAATAAAGGTAGTCTACTAAGGTAATAATGGAGCTTTCAAAAAAAAATGAAAAAAAAAACTATATCACCTGGTGATGCCCTAGCTATTTTAATATAACATATTACTCACTTATGTGTATTAATTCTGGTAAAACCTAGTGGGCTGCAATTTGAAAATTTGTACAGAATGCATAAGACATAATTCTGATAAATATTGTATGTATTTGCATACTCTGCTTTTAGAGCTATCTCTATGAACTCTTTATTACTTTATATTATGTACATCATGCTATGCTGGCAGCAGCCTCAAAAATTAGTACTTACCACACTTTGCCCCTCAGAGATCGATGCTAAGCCCATATTGTTGAAGATATTATGCATTTTGGGCATAGGATCTGAAAGATATAAGATGGATATGATCAGAAAGCATCTTACCTGAGGACTAACTTTCATAGTACAAGAATGTGTCATGTAAGCATCCAAGGGAAGGACATAACAAATAGTCTTGCCCAGCTTGTCTTACGCCTTTGAATGACAACAATTACTAGCATGCCATGATAACCCTAATGATGTAATAATGGCATGCATATCCTGTTGATAACCAACTGCTCTTTAATTGCACTTAAGACCAACTCAATAGGAATGAAATCATGCCTGGTACTGGAAATTTAGCCAAATATCTGGGGTTAGTGAGATCATAGATGTTAGAGGAGAATCTACTATTGCCATTTTACTAAACCAGCATAATTCCCCTTTGCATTCTAAATGTATGTACTTATACCACAGATAAGTGTAGCGTTTACCACTCATCAAAGAAAATTCTTTTTGCAACAGATGGAGACCATTATAGAAAACTACAACTAATCAAAATGCCAAGAACAAGTAATTGTATGATGCCTAACTCCAGATGATACATCTGCTACATCTCAGAGAACATCCAAGAAGAAGGGGCAGAAAGACAGTAAAATCCAGAATAGTAGGGAGGTTTTTTGAGATTATATCTTCTAGAAATATCAGGGAAGATGAACCCATAAAGTCTCAATAACATTCCTGCCTAATCAAGACCTGTGCAAAGACAACAGCAATAACTATACCAACATGGAATGGACAGTTCTTACATGGTTTCAACACAGAACAACCAATCAATCAATCAAATCTATCTATAAATGGATCTCTAGGAAGATATTAAGTCTATGATGAGCTTCCCTGGTTGTTAATACAAATACATTAGTGCCTGAAAAAATGACACTGGGAGTCAGAGTTAACGAGCAACAGAAACTTTAAATTTAGGACCTAGAGAGATGACATATCAGTTAAGAACACTTCCTACTTTTACAGAGTATGAGAATTAGGTTTCAAGTACCATGATTGGACACTTCACAGCCTTCTGTCATTCTAGCACCAGGGGATTTGATATCCTTTTCTGGCTTCCAGTAGCAACTACCTGTACATGGTGCACATACACACAAGTAAATGAACATATAAATAAGTACAAACAATAAAAAACAAATGTTCAAAAAAGAAGCAGTAGCTTTATATTTAAAACTATCATGAACTCTGTCTGATGCACTTCTTAACTTACTTTAAGATGAATCCTTGCTCTGTAAGTAGACCACAAAATGAATAAACTCCAAAGATAGTAGCTTTTTGGAAAGTCTGTGAACTGTTAATACTAAGCTACTATTAAAAGCTACTTCCCAAAGAACCAAATATTTTAAAAGCCATTTCTTTGCCAAAAATAAAATAAAAACAAAAAGATATGGGAGGAAACTATTTCTCAGTTTTCCTGGGACTCCTTATAACAGTAAAATCTATATGCAAATTGAAAATAAAGATTTAAGAGCAAGCTCAGTAATTTAGCAGCCATGTATACTTGGGCACTATATGTACTCCCTATCTGCTTCCATGGCCTCATCTGTGAAATGGAAAGAAAACCATGTAGATATAAATAAAACAAGATAATGTATTGGATATGTAATGTTTAAAATTAGTGTTTTATATCCATACTATCAAAATGTCTTCTTGTTGCCTTTGAAATAGTATGTGAAACCATACTCCATAAATTATTTTCTCACTATTTCAAAATTATTTTTCATAAACATGAAAATATTTTCAAATAATTGGTATTACTGGTAATATTTATAAAGTCATCTTATCACAAAGTTATAATATACTTAGATTGAAAGCATACTCATCATGTGCTGCAATGATATGACATTAAAGACACAGATCAGATAATGTAAGAATGAATATTCATATTATAGGTGTTAGAAGGGAACCATAAACTTGTTAATAATGATGTCTTAAACTTGCATGGTTCTCTCTAGATTTAAAAGCTTTCCAAGCATACATTTTTCTCTGGCTTAATAATTTTCTGAATTATAATGAAGAATTGCTAGAATATTTACTATTATCCTTACTTTATGGATACTTAAATTGAAATAGAATGTATGTCTCAATGTGTCCTTTTTTTATTCTTTCAACAAATAGTTACTTTCAAGTAATTTTCCTGTGAGATAGTATTATAGGCACACTATTTCTCATTGATTAAAGATATTTACAGATTCTGGTTTTGTAAATTTTCCATTAACTAAATAACACAAGTTAGATCTTGACTATGACTGTTCTAGAAGTAGTATGTCAAATATTCTTTCCTATCATTTATCTTTAATGTACAGTTAAAATGGCATTAATTTTCACCATGTTAGTCAGACCATTTATTTCATCTCTTACATTAAGTTATATAATTTCAAATAATCTTCTAATGTGATTTTGTGGAGCAGAGAGTGGAAAGACGATAAAAGTCAGATGTCATGGTAGACTGAGGTTTACAAGATATCTTCTAGACATCACTGGATTGCTTCACTTATGAATTCACAGGGGTTGTGGTTGCCTGAACAACTTCCCAAGAAAAAGCTAGTCAATGTCACAGCATAGAGGGGGGCTCACAAATATCCACCCCCAACTGTGGAGCTATGAGCAATAGATAGCTTAGAGTCCTTGGAGTTTTTAGGGTGTGGCCACTAGTGAGAGCAAAGATCCTTGTACTGGCTAGTCTTTTTGTGGGCCATCTTGAAAGAAGCTACAGTCCTAAAAGAGGAAGGAGCATCAGTTAAGGAAATGCCTCCATGAGATCCAGATGTAAGGTATTTTCTCAATTAGTAATCAATGGGGGAGGGCCCAGCCCATGGTGGGTGGTGCCATCTGTATGCTGGTGGTACTGGGTTCTATAAGAAGGCCAGCTGAGCAAGCCAAGTGGAACAAGCCAGTAAGCAACACCCCTCCATGGTCTCTGTTTCAGCTCCTGTCTCCAGGTTTCTGCCCTGTTTAAGTTCCCTTCCTGACTTTCTTCAGTGATGAATAGTAATGTGGAAATGTAAATGAAATATCCTTTCCTCTTCATCTTGCTCTTTGGTCATGGTGTCTCTTCAAAGCAATAGAATTCCTAATTAAGAAAATGCCCTAGTGAATTTGGGATCCATGAGTACAAGGGCAGCATGAATTGGATGCAGTTGGTTATACAAAGAAGAAGACATTAAGTTGTAATGGAGGTGGAATTGAAGTATAGATCCAGGAGGGCTAAGAGGAATAGACTGGGGAGTATAAACAAAATGCATTACATGCATATACAAGAGTCTTAAAAATTACTAAAATACTGTATTATAAATGGTTTCCTTCAAAATCCCATCATAAAGTAAATGAAAAAAAAATACCATAAATTTTGAAACTAAGGAAACACTTACTGAACAATCTATAGTCCCAAATGAGTAGAAATATACACCATCTTTTAAAATATTAAACTGATCAGAAAATAAAAAGAAAGAAGTTAGGGCTGTGTGCTCACTTGAAACTAGGTTAAAAAATGGGGACATTTCCTATATTTGAAATGACAATAGGGTACACTCAAGAATTCATCACATTGCATCTGGTGAGATGTCATGAGAATATAGAAATAGAAACAACCTAACATTTGTAGGTAGCTAATAATATGTTTTCCCAAATTATACATCCTATATCATTCCCTAAGAGAGATTTATTGGTTTCTACCAAAGTTACAGAAGAATAACATATAGATAAATAGATGAGGACTAGATAGATTAATAGATAATTAAAATATTTGCCCATTTAGCAGTTACTTATGGAACATCAATTACATCCCAGTAATTTTGTTGGGCACTCACAACTGAGCATAGTATAGATGTGGCACTGTATGAAGTTTTCCTGGGTATACACAACTGGGTATATTATAAATGCAGCAATATGTGAAACTATACTGCATATACTATAAATATAGCAGTTTGTGAATAGAATAACCTCTACTTTCTTGAGCCCAACAGCCTAAGATGATTGGACAACAACAACAATAACAAAAAAATGCCCTTCAAATGGAATATGTGTGCAAAAGTTAACCAGGTAAATAGGTGCATGGATATGAGAACTGACAAGTAAGAAGTATGGAGCTACCGGGGCACTGGGGCATTCAAGAATGTTCCAAACAGCTAAGCAATGTAGGCAAGGTAGAATGGTGAAGCCGAATGGATAGGAAAGGTTGTTGTCAGATCACAAAAAGGCTTTAAGAACTGAATTAAGGTGTCTGGTTTTGTTATAAGGTATTTAAAATATAACATGGAAGTTTTAGAGGAAAGAGAAGGGGAAATAATATAGCAATATTTTAATTTCATAAATAAAATAATGTATATTGTATTGAAGAGAATCAAAAACTCAGGGCAGGTTAGGAGACTATCACATTGAATCTACTTTTACACACTCATTCACGCATACACAAAGAAGAAAAAAAGAATATATGGCCTGAATCAGGATGGCTGTGTGCATGAAGAGAAGCTAGTAGAGACACATGTATGGAAGCAGAAAAGACACAGGATTTAGAAATAAATTGAACCTAAAGTATGTTAAGTTCAGTTTGGTACATTGACCTTAATTCAAAGAATTAGGGACACTGGAGAAAATGTGTTAGAATTTGATGACTTGGTTTGAGGTTCAAATTTGAGATAATTACAGAGAGCTATGGCTATTGGGACTCTGCTTCTTGCCAATCTCATAGAAATCTTGGGAGAGGCATTCACACTTGTTCAAACTAGCCAAAGAAAACACTGTATTCATTAAATGAGCTAAAGCCCTCTGAATGCCTTCATCTCTTGAATTTGACCATGACTCTCCTCCAATTCTGATAACTGCAAACAAATAATAATCCAAATTGATAATAGAAATATTCTCTCAAATGCATATTTATCATTTGTATCATTTGGAATTCAATGTCTTCCACATATTCATATGGACTGAACTTAGTATTGCATGCTTAATTTATTGCAACCTGTTTGAGAGAAAATCCCTAACACAATCCAAGAATACTTTTAAAAACATTAAATTCCTACATCACAACATTTAAAAACTACTTTTGAATTGTTTTCTTTCTGCCTAAGAGAACAAGATAGGCCTGTGGGAGATAGTACAGTATACTATTACTCACAAGAAGTAAAATATAAGCAAAATAACTTAAAATACCACACCAGGGCCCTAGGGACATGGACAAGTGGGTAAGAACATTTACGGTGCAGTAATATATCAATTAAAATCCTCAGAATCCATATCTGAGTTCAATTTCTAAGTGCACACACAAATATCTGTGCATATCTGTGAATGCCTGTAACCCCACCTAGTGAATCAAACACATATAGATCCTGGAAACTCATTGGCCATCTAGTCTAGCAGACACAGCCAGTCTCTCAGTCAGTGAATGATCCTGCCTTAAAGAAACCAGGCAGAAAATGATGTCAACCATCTGTTCAACTATGTTCATAGCAGCACTATTTGTAATAGCAAGAACCTGGAAGCAACCTAGATGCCCCTCAATTGAAGAATGTTTAATGAAGATGTGGCACATCTACACAATGGAATACTATTCTGCAGAAAAAAATAATGGTATCTTGAAATTCGCAGGCAAGTGGATGGCACTTGAAGAAACCATCCTGAATGAGGTAACCCAGTCACAAAAAGAGGAACACAGTATGTACTCACTCATATATGGATTTTAGACCTAGATCAAATGATCACCAGCCTATAATTCACAGCACCAGAGGAACTAGGATACAAGTTGTATTCTAAGAGATTCATATAAAGTCCCTCACAGAACTGGGAAGGGACAAGTCCCCCAGACCTCAGGTAAAGTGGGGGAGGACAGCTAATGGAGAGAGAAGTAGGAGAAAATGAGGGAGAGGAGAGGAAGGCATGTGTGACCAGGAGGATTGAGCCTGGTTAGGAATGGAAAATAGGAAAGAGAGAGAGAGAGAAAGAGAGAGAGAGACAGAGACAGAGACAGAGAGAGAGAGAACATAAAAGAGGGAGCCAATATTGGTTTGAAGATAAAGTTGAACACAAAGAAAGGTCGAGGGAACTACAAGACTGCTCCCAACTAACAATCTCAGCTCCCGTGGAAAGGCTATCATAAATGCCCTTCCCGGAGAGTGAGATCAACAACTAACTTCTCCATGGAGTCCTCAACTAATGCCTGTTGAAAATAGGAGCAAACAGTCATACATAAACACTGAGTCGAACTAGAACCCAGAAGCAGATGGAGAGGACAAGACCATGCGGTAGAAGTACATAGAGACAGCTTACCTGAACAAGGAGGAGCTAAGGGCCACTAGACTGATAGCTGGGAAGCCAACAGGGGACTGACTAGGAGCCCCCTGAATATGGGTCTCAGCCAGAAGGTCTGAGCAGTCTAAGAGACCTCAAACAGTGGAGCCAGGATGTATCCCTGGTGCACAAAAGGACTTTGCAAACATATGCCCCATGGAGGGATAACTGCCTTATTCTAGAGATAGGAGAGAAGCCCTAGTCCATACTTCACAGGACTTGTCAGATGCCAACTGGATGGCATTCCCCTACATATGGTATTGTGGTGGGGGGGTTGGGAGGGGAGGGTGTTTAGAGTGCATGTGAGAGGGCAGAGAGGGCAAAAGGGAGGGAAGGAGGGAGGGAGGGCTGGAGGGGAGGGAGAGAGGGAGGGAGAGGGAACTGGGATCGACATGTAAAATAATAAATTAAAAAAAAAAACAAAAACGCTTTGACTCCAAAATTTAAGTTGAAGAACAAGTTACTGGGGAAAAGGATTTCTATTTTTGTTTCCACAGAAAATGAAAAGATGTGGATTCCTTCCAGACTAATGTGGTTTGATCACGCCAGACCGCCTGAAACAGAGTACAAGCTGATCCTACATTCCAAACAGCTGGACAAAACAGCCCTACAGACTACAGCTAGGATATCTGAATCTTCTTCGAATCCCCCAAGACACTGCCCTTTACCAGCAGGATGTAGTTTGGAAAGAACGACGCCCAAATTCCCAAATATTGTGTATAAATGTTTGTTTTCATTTAATTGGACTTTGTTATATAAAATTAAATAAAAAAATAAAAAAAGAAAATGATGTCAACCACACACACACACACACACACACACACACACACACACACGTATGCAAGCCCACATGCACACGCACATACACATTTCAAGCCACCAGTTAAAACAAAACAAACAAACAAAAAGAAAACAACAAAAAAAACTTTCCTCTTAGATTCTGAGGTTCATATGTTCATATTCATTTTACCTAGCTGTAAATGTTGTGGGAATTCTGTAAATGGCCCATTTTAATCAGAGAGGCAGGGGTTTATATTATGAATGGACAAGATCTAGGAGAAGCAAGGGAGGAGATGCAGGGCAGGAGTACAACCACTTTTGAGCTGGGAAGCAAATGGATGGCAGCAGGGTGTTTTCAGTTTCTTGGATTCGCCTCAAGTTTTCTTTTTCCATTAATATTTGTGCACAAGATTTATTTATTTATGTTTCATATAAATTCTAACCCTTAGAGCCCACAAAAGAAGTTACATGTGGCTATGAGCCTGTAAACCAAGCACTTGGGAGAGGAAGGGACTAAGATGGGAGGATTGCTAAGGCATGCCAGCCACCAGCTTAACTCCAATTTCATTGAGAGACCTTGTCTCAAGATAATAAGGCATAGAGCAAACTTCCTCTTCTTCCCCCTTTATACTTATTTACACACACACACACACACCCCATACACACCATATATTCAATAAAACATAAGTAATGAATAAATAATAGCAAAGTCCATTTTCCCAAAGAATGCCAAAGAATACAGTGATACAAATTATCCAGCACTTGATCTAGATTCCCATAAATGGGCGGCATTATCAATATGAAGGGATAGGACAAAGTAGATAATTATAAAGCTTGAACGTTTCCCCTCTTTATATTTTATTGTTATGAAACATAACACCATGGTCAATTTTTCATAGGCAATTTAATGTTGAATTAACACATTTAAAAGGGCTTGTATTTGTATAATTATAGTAGGCCCAGTTCCTTAGCTGGAATCCCCTGAATCTATGCCCTTTCCTATGTCTATTTGCAATTTCAGTTACCAAAATCATAAATATATATACCCCTTTCTTTTATTTGCTATAGTTAGTAGAATGCTAGATGCTGATTGTGTGGTACTCAAGAGATCTTTCATGTTTCTATTCTCTTTGCATTTCTGATTTTCCTGGTTAGATGCAATTGAAACTTGATACATCCTAGAATCAACTGAGAGTAGATCCTCAAGGAACCGAGGAACTACTTAGATTAGACTGGTCTGTGGCCATGGCAATGGGGAATTGTCTTGAGGTAAACTGACATATGAGGACCAAGCCCAATGTGAGTAGTGATGGGAGATGTCATTCTGTACATGTTTCTCATACTGGTTAATGAATAAAGCACTGTTGGCCAATAGGAAAGGAAGATAGGAAGGACTAGGAGACAAGGAGGAAAGAGGAAGAAGTAAGGAGGAGTCAAGATGGAGAGACCCGGGGAGACCAGATGCATGCCCCACTCCCTGGTAAGGAAACCACGTGGAAATACATAGAAATGGGTTAATAATTAAGACAGGAGCTAGCCGATAAGAAACAAGTAACTGGCCAACAGAATTGTATTTAATACAGAGTCTCTGTGTGTTATTTGTGGCAGGAGCGGCAGCGGGACAAGACCAGGCGGCAGGTGGAAAAACCATACTCCTTACAGAGCAGTACCCTAACTATGCAGGTGTTCCTGAACTATATATAATAAAGTTACTTAAGTAATTTAGTAACAGAATTCTTTGTGGTCCCTACTACTTTGGTTTTGAAGTTAGTTAGAAGTTACACTATATTGAATAGCAAGAAAGCCTGCTTCAAAATTCCTGACTTAGGTTTCTACATGGACTTCTCTCAATGACATAACTGGTAGTATAAACCAAATATATCCATCCTTTCCTTCCCAAAGTTGTTTTTGGTCAGATTGTTTTTATCACATCAACATAAAAGAAGCTAGACCATTGCTGTTACCATAAAGATATCTCAGGAGGATGAAAGACAAGTATAGCAATTTTGACTGTTCAATTTTCACAGATAATAGCAATCAATGAGAAATATTCACATGTGTGTGAGGCCAGCTTAGAACAGGAGAACCACCTAAATCAACCACTCCACATTTATAAGCAATGGACACATTTTTTTTAATGTCACTGACAGGTTTTGGCATAAAGCAGTAAGGCATCAGAAAAGCTGATATAAAACATAAATGACTTATCTCAGTGCTGCAACAATCTGTCTTTACAAAAATTATGAATGTTTGAAAATACAACCAAACTGATACTGAAACATTTGAGAGGCAAAATAAGTTAACCTCAAAAGTTCAAGTAGAGTAATTTTTATCAGTCGTCTGAATTCTACCAGTTTGATTCAAGAAACACTACCACATTTGGACTATGATGCATTTCATTTCCAATTACATCCATATTACATTCAAATATCTCCAAACCCTTTGCAACTAATTCATCAACATTTTTTAATCCTATCCCAGAAGTTTTATTCATAAGATAAATACAAAACTTTGAAAGTTGTGACTCTAGAATATTTTGTTGCATATAACAAACATTTTGTATATTCTTCAGCCCTTCTACTTATATATGTGTATAATATATACCAATACATATTACAGCTTGATAGTAATCAGAACTTTGTTCTGTGTATTTGATGAATATGGCAGAGATATAGTCTTGCACAATTGAAACAAGTCTGTTTCATGTTGGGGTTCTCTTTAAAGTCTTGAAGGGGCTTGGAGCAAGTAATTTATGAACAAATCAATAGTCCTCTTGGTCCTGATGTTCTGCTCCCCAACAATTTAATTTGGAGACTCCTTGCTTGACCTTGGGTAAGAAATTCTTATCTAAGACATTTGATTGGTGTCTGTCTTTGGGTAAGAGTGACAATACAAATACCTAAGAGTTCTGAGGTTTTATTCACAGGCATTCACCGTTATTAGTGCTGATCACATGGAAGCAGGAATCTTTGGTTTCAGTTTGCCTTCTAGAAGGACTTAATCCTTCCTTTTGTAGAATCTATTGTTATAGGACTTTTCTTATTTGAGCTGAACTTTCTTCCTGCTTATTTGTCCCTTCTTTCTCGGTAATGTTTTTAATTTGCATTTAGAAGCTAGAAAATTTTTTTCCTCCTGAGTATTGTAATATAAAATTTTGTGTAGTTAAGCTCCTCTTTCATGGTTTTCTCATTTTGAATAATTTTTTTATTAAAAGAGTGAGAGAGGGGAGGGAAATTGTTGCCCATCCAAGCTCTACCTAGAGGATATAGTTTCAAGTCAGAATTAAAAAGGTTCCAGAAAAAAAGTAGTATTTTCCCCAAGATTTCAGAACATCTGGGCTTCATGTCAGCATTTTCTTCTTTATCTTAGTTGGGTTCCTTAGTTTGACACCCTTGTTTCACTGTCTTGATATAACTTCAAACTATATGCGTAGCAATCATGAATTGTCTGGGACATAGTAATGAATATAGTATGCACTTCCTTGCTATTCCTAACAATGTTATTCATGGGCTTCATATTGGTCCCCTCAGAATATTTCCCCTAATTGTTCTTCTTTTTTTAATTAGATTTTATGACTAGGAGCTTCCTATCTCATTTAAATTATTTTGTCTTTATACTATAAGTATGTGGGAAATTATTTCTTAGTCTCAACTTTCTGAATGGTATTGGGATATTTTGTAGGTGCTCCACCTGCACAAGCAACATCTACACACACCAGCATCACTAAAGGTAGACATAAGACTACCAGTTGGTTTCTTCTTTTTCCTTTTCAAATATGGTTTGCCAAGAGCGCAAGAACAAGGATGCCTCATCTCAGTTCTTCCCTTCGCATATTTGAACATAATTTTACTTAGTAATAGCCTCTTATAAGATTATAAAATGGTTATTTGAGAAGATACTTTCTTTTTATTATTTTTTTCATTTCATTTTTGTCTTATTTTACATATTGATTCCAGTTCCCTCACCCTTACATCCTCCCATGTCCCCCACAACCTCCCCTATGATAATCCCTATCTACTACCTAGGGAGGGTGAGGCATTACATGAAGGATCATAAAAGTCTGTGAAATCATTTGAGGTAAGGCCCAGGCCCTCCCCTGTACCTCTAGGCTAAGGGGGATCCCTTCATCGGGAATGGGTTCCCAAAGTCGGTTCCTGTACTAGGGATATATCCTGGTTCCATTGTCAGAGGTACCATAAACTTCCCAGGCCTCCTAACTGAGACTATGTTCTGTGGGGAAGGGCTGAGTCTGTCTTGTTCTGGTTTCCCATCTATCAGACTGGGGTACATGAATTACCCCTTGTTCAGGCAGATGTTTCTGTGGGTTTCTCCAGCCTGGTCTTTACTACTTTATTTATCACTTCTCCTTCTCTGCAACTGGATCCCAGGAGTTTAGCTTGGTGTTTAGCTGTGAGTGTCTGGGTCTGCTTCTATCAGGTACTGGAGGAGGGCTTTAGGATGCAATACAAGGTAGTCATTAATCTCATTATTGGGGAAGAGCATTTAAGGTAGCCTCTCTACTATTGCTTAGATTGTAAGTTGGGGTCATCCCTGTGGGTTTCTGGATATTTTCCGAGTGTAAGATTTCCCTTTAAACCTGTAATGATTCCCTCTATTATGGTATCTCTTTTCTTGTTATTTTATATTCTTCCCCCAACTCAATTTACCACATGTCCTCCCCCCTCTCCTCTTCTCCCCTTCTTTTTCTCCTAACTTCTTCCCTATGCCACCCCCACCCACCTGATACCAATTTTTTCAGGAGATCTTATCGCTTTTCCCTTCTGTGAAGGACCATGTATGTCTATCTTAGGGTCCTTCTTGTTTCCTAGCTTCTTTGGTGGTGTGGATTGTAGGCTGGTTATCCTTACCTGATGTCTAAAATCCATATATGAGTGAGTATATGAGTATATACCATATTCATCTTTTTGTGACTGGGTTACCACACTCAGGATGGCTTCTTCTAGTTCCATCCATTTCCTGGCAAGTTTAAATATTCCATTGTCTTATTCCAATGAGTAGTTCTTCATTGTGTAAATGTACCACATTTTCTTCACCCATTCTTCAGTTGACCGGCATCTAGGTTGCTTCCAGGTTCTGTCTATTACAAATAATGCTGCTATGAATATAGTTGAACCGATTTCTTTGTTGCATGAGTGTGCATCTTTTGGGTATATGCCTGAGAATGGAAATGCTGGATCTTGTGGTAGGCTGATTCCCACTTTCCTGAGTAACTGCCACCAACACTGCAGGAGTGTTACCCTTTCTCTATATCCTCTCTAGCATAAACTGTCATTGGTGTTTTTATTTTAGCCATTCTGACAGGAGTAAGATGGTATCTCAGAGTTGTTTTTATTTGCATTTCCCTGATAGCTAAGAATGTTGGGCACTTATGATTCTTTCAACCTCTATTGAGAGTGCTCTATTTAATTCTGTACCCCACTTTGGAATTGGATTATTTGGTGTTTTGGTGACTAGCTTCTTGAGTTCTTTGTATATATTGGAGATCAGCCCTCTGTCATATGTGGAGTTGATGAAGACCTTTTCCCATTACATGGGTTGTTGTTTTATCAAGTTGACTGTGTCCTTTGCCTTACAGATTTTTTTTCGGTTTCAGGATGTCCCATTTATTGTCAATCTCAGTATCTGTATTTTGTTTTGTTCAGGAAGTGGTCTCCTGTACCAATTCGTTCAAGGGTACCTCCCACTTTCTCTTCTAAGAGATTCAATGTAGTTGGATTGATGTTGAGGTTTTGATCCCTTTGGACTTCAGTTTTGTGCATGGCGATAGATAGATAGATATCTTCAGTCTTACACAAGCCAGCATCCAGTTATGACAGCACCATTTGTTGAAGATGCTTTCTTTATTTCCACTGTATATTTTTAGCTGCTTTGTCAAAAATAAGGTGTTTGTTGGTGTGTGGGTGAATATCATGGTTTTCAATTCAATTCCATTGGTCTACTTGTCTATTTTTGTGCTACTACTAAAGCCGTTTTCAGGATTATAACTCCATAGTTAGAGCTTGATATTAAGTATGGTGATGTCTCCTGAAGTTCCTTTATGGTACAGTGTAGTGAGATAGTCCTTCTGTGGCACTGACCACGCCCATTGTGGGGTGGAGCAATGGGCGGAAGTGACCTGTGGAAGGAGGTCGGAGGAAGAGCCGGGAAAAGCTCTCTTGCTGGCAGGACTCGGACAAGAGAGCATCCGGTGGAATTTGCTGGTGTTCATCTGTCTAGGTTGTAAGTTATTTCTCCCTGAATAAACATCTTTTCAGCCTATTTGTTTATCCTGATCCTTATTTAACAGCAATAGTCCAGGGTTGTTTTGGCTATCTTGGGTCTTTTGTTTTTCCATATAAATTTGAGTATTATCCTTTCAAGGTCAGTGAAGAATTGTGCTGGGATGTTAATGGGGATTGCATTGAATCTGTAGATTGCTTTTGGCAAGATTGCCATTTTACTATGTTGACCCTGCCTGCCCATGAGCATGGGAGATTATTCCATTTTTCTGGTATCTAATTTATTTCTTGATAGACTCATCGTTCTTGCTATATAGGTCTTTCATTTGTTTGGTTAGCATTACCCCAAGATACTTTATGTTGTTTGTAGCTATTGTACAATGTGATGTTTCTCTGATTTTTTTCTCAGCCCCTCTATCATCTGTAGATTGTAGGGTTACTGATTTTCTTTTTTAGTTCATCTTGTACCCTGCCACTTTGCTGAAGGTGTTTATCAGCAGTAAGAGTTGCTTATTAAAGATTTTTTTGGGTCGCTTATATAAACTATCATATCATCTTCAAATAGTGAAAGTTTGACTTCTTTCATTCCAATTTGCATCCCCTTGATAGCCTTTATTGCTCTAGCTAAAATTTCAACTACAATATGGAAGAGATTTGGAGCGAGTGGACAACCTTGTCTTATTCTTGACCTTAGAGGACTTGATTTGCATTTCTCTCCATTTAGTTTTATGTTGGTTGTTGGTTTACTGTATATTGCTTTTTATGTTTAGTTATGTTCATTTTATTCCTTACCTTTCCAAGACCTTTGTCATGAAGTGGTGTTGGATTTTGTCAAATGCTTTTCAGCATCTAGCAAGATGATTATATGTTTGTGTGTGTGTGTGTTTCATTTTGATTATCTGGTGGATTACATTGATGGATGTCTTCTTGGATTCGATTTGCCAGTATTTCATTGAATATTCTTGGTCTATAGTACTCTTTCTAGTTGTGTCTTTGTGAGGCTTGCATGGTAAGATAATTGTTGCCTTTAAAAAGAGTTTCGCAATGAACTTACTGCTTCCATTTTGTGGAACAATTTATGGAGTAGTGGTAGTAGTAGCTCTTCTTTGAATTACTCATAGAATTCTGCACTGAAGTCATCTAGCTCTGGGCTTTTTTTATGGGGGTGGGGAAGGGTGGAGACTTGAATGCTTCAAATTCATTATGGGTTATAGGTGTATTTAAATTGTTTATCAGTTCTTGATTCGATTTTGGTGATACCTATCCAGATATTTGGTCATTTCCTTTGAATTTTCAAATTTTGTAGAGTACATGTTTTTAAAGTATGAACTGATGAGTCTCAGGATTTCCTGAATGTGCATTGTTATGTCCCCCCTTTCATTTCTGGTTTTGCTAATTTACATGTTCTATCCCTGATTTTTGGTTAGTTTGGATAACAAGGTTTGTCTCTTGTTCATTTTCTGGAAGGACCAACTATTTGTTACATTGATTCTTTGTATTGTTTGCTTTGTTCCTACTTTATTGATTTCATCTCTTAGTTTGATTATTTCCTGACATCTATTCTTCTAGGGTGAGTTTGCTTATTTTTGTTTTAGAGCTTTCAGTTATACTGTTAATTCTCTAGTGTGAGTATTATCCAATGTCTTCACGTGGGCAGTTAATGCTATGAACTTTCTTCTTAGCACTACTTTCAAAGTGTCACATAAGTTTGAGTATGTTGTGTCTTCATTCTCATTGAATTCTAGGAAGTCATTAATATATTTATTTCTTTTTTGACCCAGGAATGGTGCAGTTGTGCATTGTTCAGTTTCCTTGAGTTTGTAGGGTTTCTGCAATTTTTGTTGTTGTTGAACTCTAACTTTAAAGCATGGTGTTCTGATATGATACATGGGGTCTATTCCTTTTTTTTTTTTTTTTTTTTTTTTTTTTTTGTAATCTGGTGAGCTTTCCTATGTTGCCAAGTTCCATGTGGAACTGAGAAGCAGGTATATTCTCTTGTGTTTGGATGGAATGTTGTATAGATATCTGTTAAACCCAATTGGGACATAATTTCTCCTAGTTCTTTTTTTTTTTCTTTGTTAAGTTTCTGTCTGGTGGTCCTCTCCAGTGGTCAGAGTGATGTCTCGCAGTATAAGTCGGTGAGGGTTTTATGTGAGATTTGAGTTTTAGTAGCATTTCTTTTACAAATGAGGATGCCTTTGTATTAGGGCATAGATGTTCAGAATTTAGACTTCATCCTGATGGATTTTTCCTGTGACGAATATGAAATGACCATCATTATCTCTTTTGAATGATATTAGTTTGAAGTCTAATTTGATAGATATTAGGATTGCTATACCTGCTTGTTTCTTGGGTCCCTTTCATTGGAAAATCTTTTCCCAACCCTTTACTCTGAACTAGTGTGTCTTTGAAGCTGAGGTTTGTTTCTTGTATGCAGCAGAAGAATGGAACTATCTTTATATCCATTTTGTTAATTTGTGTCTTTTTATAGTCTAGTTAAGACCATTAATATTGAGGGAGATTAAAGATCACTGATTGCTAATTCTTGTTTGGGATTTGTTAGTGGTGATGGTATTGTGAGTACATTTTCCCTGCTTGTTGTTTTGGGTTCCCACAAAATGGGATGGCCTATGTTTTTGTGAGTGTAGTTAACTTCCTTGGGTTGGAGTTTTCCTTCCAGAGCTGTCCGTACAGCTGAATTTGTGGATATGTATTGTGTAAGTCAGGTTTTGTCATGGAATATCTTGTTTTCTCCATCTACAGTGATTAAGAGTTTTGCTGGGTATAGTAGTTTGGGCTGGCATCCCTGGACTCTTAGTGTTGACAGAATATCTATCCAGGACCTTCTGGCTTTCTGAGTTTCCATGGAGATGTCAGATGTAATTCTGATAAGTCTGACTTTCTATGTTCCCTGGCCTTTTTCCTTCACTATTTGGTCAATTAGTCTATTTCCTCTAGGTTATCTTCAGTGTCTGAGAGTCTCTCTTCCATCTCTTGTATTCTGTTGGTTATGCTTGCATCTGTACTTCCTGATATTTGCCCAGCTTTTCTATTTTCAGCATTCCCTCAGTTTGTGTTTTCTTTATTGTCTCTATTTTAGTTTTCAGGTCTTGAACTGTTTGAATTGTTTCTGTCATCTGTTTCACAGTTTTTTTTTTTTTTGTTTTGTTTTGTTTTGTTTTTGGCTTTCCTTGCTTTCTTTAAGAAATTTGATGATTTCTTGCATTATTTGTTCATCTCTTCCTCTATTTCTTCCCATTTTTTTCTTCCATTTTTTAAAGGGTTTTTCTCATATCCTCCTTAAGACCCTCTATCATTATCATGAAGTTGTTTTCAAGGTCATTTCTGCTTTAGTGTGTTTATGTCTTGAGGTCTTGTTGGTCCCTAGATTCTGTTGGTGTCACACTGGTCTTTCTATTGTTGAATGTGTTCTTGTGCTTCTGTCTTCCCATCCCTTCTTCCAGTGGATGCAGGTAGGCCATCTCTCTCTCTCTCTCTCTTTCTCTCTCTCTCTCCTATCTTCTCCTCTCCCAGTGGGTGTAGGTGGGTCAGGACTTTGTTGTCTTAAACTCTAGATTGTCTAAGCTCTCTTTGAGGTGTCAAGCAGAGGGCTCTTACACCTAAGAACATGTAAGGTATAAGAAAGGATTCCTGTTATTTCCCCAACATTCACTGTTAGACCACTCCTCAGTGGAAAAGTATAGTTTTAAAAGAAAGTACACACTCATTCTGGCATATATTTATAATGAAAATAAAATAAGACCTAGGGCAAAGATGGCAAATACCTGAGTGCAGAGATTAATATAAAAAGAATATAAAAAGAAAAGGGTATAGCAGAGACTATGAAGATCCCAGCACAACATAAAAAGGGAAAAATATATAGTCAGGTATATGGAGCTAACATGTGATCCAAGAAACAAATTACATGCTCCCATTTTACATTACTGTCTAGTTTTTTTTTTTTTTTTGGCAGCTCTCAGCCTCCTGATTGCTGATAAGGTCGATAATAAAAGTCATTCTAAGTAGGATTTGATCAGAAACATGGTAGAGATAGACAGTGACAAAGGAGGGGATGGAGAACTCATGCAAACATGAAAATAAAGCTTGAAAGTATAAGACAAAACAGGGTAAGGACTTAAAGAGAGAACTGAATATTAGAAAATCAAGAAAGGAGTGGTTAACTAAGTAAATTATCACCCAACAGTCTAATAAAGTAAGGGGGCTGAAATAAGGTCAGTAGATCAGTGAGCAGCATGGAGATTATTTCCTAAAGACACAGCTTAAGAGATGAGACTTGTAGTTGGGTTGGCCTAGTTAGAAAACAGAGAAATGCAAGAAATTGAAATACATAACTCTGGAGCAGGGGATGGGATGGGACAGGTTAGGAGGGGAGGGAGAGTGAACAGGGATTGACATGTAAACCAAGATTGTTATTCATTAAATTAAAAAATATAGAAGGAAAAAATAAATAAATTGTAGGAATATATATAATAAAAAATAATGTCCATTGAATATAAAAATAACTTTCACGTCTGTGTTGGAATGTTTCTTCACCAAAATGTTTGGTATCATATTTTTTCTCTAAATGCTACATGGCTTTAGTTATTTGAACATAGTTATAATAGCCTGTTAACTCCTTATATGTCAAATCCAATGCAAAGGATGTATGTTTAGAAATAATTTCCATTCACTGCGTTTCTTCCCAAATTAGGTTATGCTTCCTTGTTTCTTTGTATGCCTCATCAGTTTGTCAATGCAGGCTGGCCTTTTCAGGTAATATGCTGCAATAGCTCTGATTCTATTTCCCACCTCAAGATAGTTGCTTTCTTTTTTTGGTAAGGTGCCTAGACTAAAGTAATAAAGGCTATTTCTCCCTCATGAAAACAATATGTACTGTGAACTGCATTTACTTCATAGCACCCAGACTGGGAAGAGATTAGAGAGATAGGATCTCAACTGGACGAATGCCTAAGATCAAGAACAGGTACTGCATATATACTTTCAAGATTGTTTTGTTTATAGAGTGTTGTTAGGAATTATGCTGGTTTAGTAGTTATAGATTCTTCCCCAATAACCGTGAATTTACTGGCACTGGGTTGATAGATATGTTTCCAGTACTGGGCATGCTATCCTTCTTATCAAAAGAGTCTTAAATCCAATTAGAGAGTTCTTGGGTACTGTCAAGATATGTGTGCTACTACTGCACCTTTGAGGTTATCATGCCATGCTGCTTATTGATATGGTTCGTAGGCATCATAGATTGGTCCTAGGACTACTGGTTGCCTCTTTCCTTTGCAAGCTTGCATGGTACTTTCTGGTACCATGAGAGCTAATTATCAGGAAGTAGGAATACAAATCAGTTTCTCTGGGTCTTATTTCTGAAGCACAGAGTGTCTTAAGCAGTAGAGACTTACTTTTTAACCTCTGGAGAATAAGCAAGAGCAACAACAATAGGCTGTCCATTTTAGAAACCTTTTAGACAGCTCTAGCCAACAGCTCAGAGTAAGTATTGGGGTTTTATTAGGTGGTTTTGGAGTCTAGAAATGTTCATTAAAACTAATATATGTATATTTGTTTCCTTGTGGATTTTTCAGTCATCTGTATTGTTATTTTACCTACTACCTACCTACCTACCCACCTCCTTCTCCTGTATTTACCACTCTTCCCCTTCCAAAACATCCCAAAATTTTCCATTTCCCCTTGGATCATTTTTACCCTGTTATCCCCCTTTACCCTCCTCCCACTATCTTCCCTCTCCCATTTCTATGATTAGATTACTTGGACCTTCCAACCTCCATTCCTGGCAACTTCCCTGTTTTACTTTCCTACTTTCTGTATTGAATACATGTTAAAGCTTTGAATATAGAAGCCTCTGATAAGAGATCATGCAATTTTTGTCTTTATGGGTCTGGGTTGCCACATTCAATATGATCTTTTCCAATGTATTCCATGGCTCATCTTTATTGTTACAGCTCCTTTGGTAACAGAGTTAAGAGTTTACATTTCAGCTAGGAAGCCTGATTATCAGGATAGCGTGTTCAATGTTATATAAAGAAGAAAAACATCTGAGGAATATAAACATCATTTTCCCTCACTATTCTCTAGAAATTGAAGAAAGCCTGTTTCTTCCCACATTTGTTGATATTCCAAATTTCTTTATTCAGTAATAGCAACATGTGACGTTCCCATGCACATGTCACAAATTCATTATAACATCACATAACCTTAATTTTAACTTCAATGTCCTGTACAGATGTTGATGTATACTGCTATTGAACATAGTAAGCACTGTATAGTGCCTTCAGATATGGGGAAAACTAGTGTTTAGAGAAGAACTTTCCAGGTTAGTTCCAGGTCATTCCTCAAAGTACTGTGCCTGAAATGTGTGGTATCTTCAACAAAATATTGCCAATATTGTTTTAGGTGTCCAGTATAATCTCCTGGCTTTCCCATGTCTGATACTAGGGATTTTGTTGATGGTTTATGGCTCTTGGGGAAAACCTTATCAGCCTCAAGTGGTGTAACTTCATTTAAACTATTATATGTGTATAGACACACACACACACACACAAACACACATATATGCATTTTAAGTAAACAAAATGTTTTCTTACATGGCTTTTATTTTTTAATTAAAATAGAATCTCCCAGTTTTATCACACTCCACCCCTGCTCACGTACCACTGCTTGCTTTCTCCAAACATGGCTTCTATGCTCTTATTCATGGAGATATATATTATGTTTAGTCTGTTTAATGTTACTTTCACATATATGATTTCAGGGAAACATTCCTCATCTTTCTTCCTCAACTGAAGCCTTGTACCCTTCTAGAGTTCCTTGCCCCCTGTGCTAGCTCCAACATTCTCTGCCACCAGCTACACACATACATGCACGCAAACACACACACACACACACACACACACACATACAAATAAAAAATAAAATCCGCTATCATGAAAGGTAGTGTAGTGGGATATTCACTTTGTCTCCTTCTGTGGCACTGACCACGCCCATTGGGGGGGTGGAGCCATGGGTGGAAGTGAGCTGTGGAAGGAGGTCTGAGGAGGAGCCTGGGAATGCCCTCTTGGTGGCAGGACATGGAGAGGAGAGGATCCAGTGGAACTTGCTGGTGTTCATCTGTGTAGGTTTTAAGTTATTTCTCCCTGAATAAACATCTATTCAGCCTATTTGTTTATCCTGATCCTTATTTAACTGCAATAAGGTAGTTATTAGGGAGGGGTCATTTGGGGCAATTCCATGTGTGGTGCATCTAGGGGCAGTTTTGGTCATGCATATTATCTTCAGCAATAGCAATTTGCCTTCCATCTGTGGGAGGACAAACAAGGGCAATATTAATAGCCTGTTATGTTTTAAGAGAATCTCTTGGGCAACCTGACTAACTCAGAAGAAGGTTTTTCTTGCCTGGTATTAGAATTTTATTAGATGATCATTTGGTTCATGGAATGTGTGGTTAGCCCAGATAGAAACATTTCATTTAAAGTATTTATGCATATTTATACATAGATTTATGTGTATTATGGGAATTTTCAGGTAGATAGTTAGTATTGTATTTCCTAGTGACATTTCCCCCCCCAGACATCCATACTGTAATTGTGACATCCTTTCTCCTGTATTCCTTTACCTCCCTACTTCCTAATTACAACTCCCCATTTTTCCCATCAAATCATTTTACCCTACTGTCCCCTCTCCTTATTGTTCCCTCAGCCGCTGCCCCACCCAACCACCTTGGCAATGGTTCCTCTTTACTTACTTGGTTTCTGAAGTTAATCCAAGATATGTACTCATACTGATGATTTGGAGCTAGGAGTCTCCCATGAGAAAGAATATGTGATGTTTGTCTTTCTGAGTCTGTGTTACCACACTCAATGTGATCTTTTCTAGTTACGTTCATTGATCTAAAAATTTCCTGATTTCATTTTTTTTGTTTAAAAAAATTGAATATTATTCCATAGTGTATATTACCACATTTTCATTACCCATTCATTGACTAAAGGACATTGGGGTTGTTTCAATTTCCTAGCTGTTGTGAATTTGGTAGTAATGAACATCTGTGGAGTAGGATGTCAAGTCCCTATATCTGTGAGATTTTATTTTAGCTTTCGAGAATTTTCTACACTGGTTTACATACTGGCTGCATCATTTTTCAATCCCAAATGTGGATGAGGGTTCTCTTTTCCTCATATTTTCACTAGCATATAGTATCAACTATCATGGTAGAATTTATAAACTTATAATAATAAAAAGAATAAAATTAAACATATGATTTATCTAAGAGAAGCAACCAACTGCTACACCCAGTTATAGTGCTTATAAACCACAACAATTACCAGCATGGCCCAATGAATATAAGGGTGCAGTAATGTCATGCATGCCTTAGCAGCTCTCTAGGCATACCTAAGATCTGCTCAAAAAAAAATCATGCCTAGTCCTGAAACCTAAAGAAATACCAAGGACTAGTAAAGTCCTAGACCTTATAGGACAGCCTACAATAACCACTTTACTAAGTCAACATAATCCTTAACCACACCCTAATTGTCTGCTCATATACCCACAGATAATTTTAGTCTTGATATCTCATCAAGAAAACTTCTTTTTGCAACACACAAAGATCATTACATGAAATGACAAACAATCAAAATGTAGAATTGTGAAGCTCAAATCTTAACAATATATCTACAAAACATCTTTGCATGAAACAGAAAAACAGTGAGAGGCAGAGCATCAGTGAGTTCCTGTGAGACTGTGTTTCTTAATATTATCATAAACTACAAAACTAAAGCCTCACCAACTATACTACCTAAATATGAACTGAACAGCATCAATACCATACATACTAAATTTATCATTGAAAAGTTTAGGAAGCCTCAATCCTGAACAAAGAAATATAGGCAATTGAAGAAAGCTGAGAGTTGGAAAATAATCTTCTCCAGGGAAGATCACAGTAAATGGTCAGTCCTAAAAACATCCATACAAGTAACTTTATACAGATTGAAGATATTACATTCATGAATATATGTATATACATATATGCATGTAAAGGCAAATAAGGCAAAAAGAAGGCACACATTTGAAATAGGGCAAGAAGATGTATTTGGGGTAGTTGGAAGGGGGAAAGCAAAGAGGGAAATGATGTAATTATAATTACACAAAGTAAAAGAAATAATTTTAAAGAATAAAATTAATTGGGTCCCTGCTAGGGCTTAGACAGCCAGGAAGATGACACCTAAGCACTTGCTTTGTCATCAGGGGCCACTATGATGAACAACTACATAATGGAGAGATGGAGAAGATAAAGTAGGTGGTAGAGAGATGGGAGAGAAAGATAATGGGAATGAGTTGTACCCTGTGGAAAGTAGAACTGGAGACTCCATGGTGGTGAAGAAAGAGCCAAGATGAGGAACCTGTGCTTACACCTGAATGTAGTGAGATAGTCCTTCTGTGGGACTGACCACACCCATTGGGGGATGGAGCCATGGGCAAAAGTGACCTGTGGAAGGAGGTCGGAGAGAGAGCTGGGAACAGCTCTCTTGCTGGCTTGACTCAGATAGGAGAGCATCGGGTGGAATTTCCTGGTGTTCATCTGTCTAGGTTGTAAGTAATTTCTCCCTGAATAAACATCTATTCGGCGTATTTGTTTATCCTGATCCTTATTTAACTACAATATCTGGTGTCAGAAGCGGGATTAGGATTTTCAGGGGACCTGGGTTTCACCCAGGTGGCAGATGCCGCTCCCCTCCCCCACCTTCCCCAATGGGCAGGGTCCATTGCCTAACCAGGTGGACTCACCACAGCTTTGGGACATTTGCCTCTTCCTTACGGCAAAGGAGATCTTTGCCGCCAAAGCGGACCTGAGAAGGCACTCACTGATTCTCATTTTTTGCCCATTTCCGCACTGCACTTTGCATTCACACAGAGCTGCTCGGCACCCACCCTGCTTGCAGGTTTTCATGCCCTTAGTCTTGTGGTCCCAGCAATTACACAAGTCTCCTTTTAACAAAATTTTGCTTGCCATAGTTTGTTAAGAGCTATTCTACAGGGACCTGAATCAGAAGGATCGTCTGCTGCAGGATATTACACCAAATATCCGGGCAGAACCGGGATCAGACGGGCCTCGGCGGCTAGGCGCCATTTGGTGGTACACCTCAGGCATAACTACCACAAGCTGAGATCTACAACTAAAAAGCATCAAAGTTCCAGGACAGCAGAATTACACCTAAGGTAATTGTAACATCCTTTGCAATTTAAGCTGATATAATATCTGAGATCAATTGTTCCATAACTATGGCAGATAATTTTACAATGCAGGTCTTTAGGAATTATTTTACTTCATATATAGAAGGGATTTTAGCAGAAGAAACTTATGACTGGACCAATATGTACTTTTATTTTGTAATAGCAATGGGTTTCATCATTAACATGATATTCTTAAAGAAATGGTTTGAGATTACAGCAAACAATAAGGAACTTTTACAAACTATAGGACACTTAGTAACAAGGATTCGAAACATTGAAAATGATAGAATTCAAAGCATAGAAAGTATAGAAAGAAAGGTTCAGAATATTGAAGATGGCGTTGGAGAGCTGACAGGTAGAATACAAATCGTGGAACATGAAAATGACCAAGTAAAAAACAGAATTTGTTTCATGTCAGATACCTCAATAACCAGAACAGAAACAATGCAATGCATTAACATGCTAGAAGAAACAGCTCGTTCCTGGTATGAGGAAGCTACTAATAAGTTTTAAAAACTGGAACATCAGATAGAAAGACTAGATGAAAGAATCTCTTCCATGTCTGAGGATAATGGCAAGCTAGCAGATAGAACATTGTTTCTGGAAGGCAGTTTACATGCCATTCAGATAATATCTAAGGATGAGAAGATTAAAAACATGGAATCATTTGTAGTTGGAGAAAGTAAGAAACTGACTGATGCAATGAAGTCTCTAGAAAGTTATTTGATTCAAGAAGTTCAGACACTCAAAGAAACAATGGTGAATAGATTTCAGGATTTAGAAGACCTTCAGTCTGATACATCAGAAGAACTACAAGTAACAGGGCATGAAAAAGACTTGAAATTTTCCACACCATTTAGGATCAGGGGAGCTTTCCCTGTATCTATTAATGAAAAACCAGCAATGAAAAAACACCCAAAAGGTGTCCTTGCATATCAGTGGGAACCAATATGTATGAAAGATTTAAAAGTTATAAAGGAAGCAGTAGTCTCTTATGGCATGCACTCACCTTATGTGAAGCAATTAGTAGAATCATGGGCATGAAATAACAAGATAACCCCTAAGGATTGGGATCAATTAATATCAGCTGTCCTTGAAAACTCCTCTCAATTAGAATGGAGGGCTTTATGCAGAGAGGAAGCAAAAGCTCTTGAACTTCAGGACTTAAAGAAAGGTTATAAAGCTCCCCAAGATACAATTCTTGATGAGGGTCTCTATGCTGACCCAGAAACCCAAGCTGCCTATGATATGAACATATCTTGTCTCTATGCAGTACAGCAGCTTTGAATGCTTGGGATAAGGTTCATGAATTAGGAGAGAGGATAGAACCCTATACCAAGATAATGCAAGGACCTAGAGAATGCTTTAGTGTCTTTCTAGAAATATTATCTAGGGCAGTACAATTAGAGGTAGCAGACATAGATGCTAGGCGAATACTCATAGAATCTTTAGCTTATGAGAATGTGAATCCTCAATGCAAACAGGTGCTTTGGCCTTTAAAAATGCGATCAGCACCCTTGGATGAATGGGTCCTATATACAGGCAGCATTGAATATAATGACAATAAAACTGAAGCATGGGTAGGAGAAGCTATATCTAAAGGTCAGAGAAGACATCAAGATAACAGAGTTCCTTACTATGGTGACTTAGAAGCTTGGGTAGGAGAAGCTATCTCCAAAGGTTTGAAGAGATATCAACATGTCAGATGTTATAACTGTGGTAAGATAGGACATCTAAAAAGAAATTGTAGGCAAAGCATTCCTAAAAATAACACTCCCAGGAATGAATCAAACAGAAGGCCTCAGCCTCCTGGGTTATGTAGAAGGTGTGGCAAAGGCAGACACTGGACAAATGAGTGTAGATCGACCAGAGACAAGCAAGGAAACTCTTTACCATCAGGAAACTCCTTGGGGGCTTCTCGAAGGCCCCCACGTCACAGGTGGTCCAAACATTCCCAGTCACAGTGGAAGACAATCTCCCACAGGACAATTAGAAAATTCTGTGCCTATTATAAAAACTCATACCACTCTGGATGACAAACTAGTGACTGAAGTTGAATCAAACGTGACAGAAGGAAATAAAAAACATATATTTTGGCAAACTGCTATAAATAGTCATAGGCCTAGATTGATAGTTAAGATGAATAAGATGTTTGACAGTCTCCTTGACACAGGGGCGGATGTAACTATCATATCTAATAAATCTTGGCCTCGAAGATGGCCCCTGCATGAGGTAAATGTTCAATTCTTAGGGATTAGAACCCTGTCTCAGGTAAAACAAAGCATGAGATGGATTGAATGTATAGGACCAGAAGGACAGAGAGGAAGGTTGAGACCATATGTAGCTGATGTAGTGATAAATTTATGGGGTCATGATCTATTACAGCAATGGAATACACAGATTAACATTCCTCCAGTATTAGATAGGAACCATAAACGACCTCATGATTGTGGAAAAAAATATTATAAAGTACTATACAAGACAGATACCAAATATCCAGGCTGTACAAAAACAGAATACAAGTGCTGAACAAACAGAGGAACCAAAAGCCCTACCTTTAAAATAGCTAACAGAGGAACCTGTTTGGGTAGGACAATGGCCTATGACCTCTGAGAAGTTAGAAGCTTTAGAAAGCCTGGTTCAGGAACAGCTAAATGCTGAACATATCGAGGAATCAACCAGCCCTTGGAATTCTCCTGTATTTGTGATCAAAAAGAAATCTGGTAAATGGAGAATGCTTACAGACCTGAGAGCCATCAATAAAGTTATCCAGCCAATGGGCTCTCTACAGCCTGGAATGCCCTTGCCTTCTTTGATATCCAAAGAATGGCCTATTATAGTTATTGATTTAAAGGATTACTTCTTCACTATACCTTTACAAGAACAAGATAAAGAGAAATTTGCATTCACGGTACCTAATTACAATAATTCTCAACCGGTGAAGAGATATCGGTGGACGGTTTTGCCACAAGGAATGCTAAATAGTCCCACCCTATGCCAATATTTCGTACAAAAACCGTTAGAAATAATTCGTAAAAATTTCCACAATCCATAAACTATCATTACATGGATGATATATTGTTAGCTGACTCTAAAGGAGAAATATTAGAAAAAATGTTTGAGAAAGTAAAGGAAGTTTTACCTCACTGGGATTACAAATTGCATCTGAAAAAATACAAAAAGGAGAGTCTATCAACTACTTAGGGTATAAAATAAGTCTACAGAAAATTAGACCACAAAAAGTACAGAACAGAAGAGATCGCTACCAGACTCTTAATGATCTTCAAAAATTACTAGGAGAGATTTCTCAAAAGCAAACCATTATTGTAGTAGAAGGGCATGTTTTGAAAAACCTGAAAATGGCCCTAAAAGGAGATCAGGACTTGAATAGTCCACGAATACTATCAGCTGAAGCTGAGAAGGAATTAGAATACTAGAATTAGAATACTAGAAGCACATGTGGACCGTGTGGATCCAAACGTAGACTGTATTCTGGTTATATTACCATCTAGAGAATATCCTTCAGGTATTTTGATGCAGAGAGAAGATGTCATATTAGAATGGATATTCCTACCACATAAACAGAATAAAAAACTAAAAACATATATAGAAAAGATCTCTGACTTGATTATAAAAGGTAAATTAAGACTTCATCAGCTAATAGGAAAGGACCCAGCAGAAATTATAGTACCTTTAACTAATGAGGAAATTTCCTCCTTATGGAAAGATAACGAATATTGGCAGAGAGCTTGCAGTGATTTTTTGGGAATGATTAGCAACAACTATCCCAAAATTGAGAGAATCAAATTCATGAAGAAAACAATTTGGATCCTTCCACTCATTGTAAGAAAAACACCTATTTCTGGAGTTTATACATTCTACACTGATGCAAACAAATCAGGTAAGGCAGGATATAAATCAGGAAAAATTAGCAAAGTGGTTCAAAGCCCTTACAATTCTGTACAAAAGGCAGAATCGTATGCCATTCTCATGGTACTTATGGATTTTAAAGAACCCCTCAATATAGTTACTGACTCTCAATACACAGAGAGAGTTGTTTTACACATTGAGACTGCAGAATTTATTCCTGACAATACAGAATTAACTTCATTGTTTATGCAGTTACAAGATACTATCAGAAAGAGGACTCATCCTATATATATAACACACATCAGATCCCATACGGGTCTGCCAGGTCCTCTAGCACAAGGCAATGATGAAATTGGTCATTTATTGATAGGAAGTGTGCTAGAAGCCTCAGAGTTTCATAAGAAACACCATGTTAACAGCAAAGGTTTAAAAAAGGATTTTTCTATTACTTGGGAACAAGCCAAGGAAATAGTAAGGAAATGTCCTACTTGCTCATTCTATAACCAAACTCCTTTACCACCAGGCAGTAACCGTAAAGGTATAAATAGGAATGAAATATGGCAAATGGATGTGTTTCATTTTGCAGAATTTGGAAAATTAAAATATGTACATCACACTATAGATACATTTGCAGGGTTTCAATGGGCTACTGCTCTGAGCTCTGAAAATGCTGATTCTGTTATCACACACCTATTAGAGGTAATGGCCATTATGGGCATACCTGCACAAATAAAAACTGACAATGCTCTAGCATATGTCTCCAGCAAATTTAAACAGTTTTTTTGAGTATTATAACATAAAGCACATAACTGGTATACCATACAATCCTACAGGACAAGCAGTGGTTGAGAGATCCAATAATACTTTAAAAGAAATGCTCCATAAACGGGCAGGAGGAACCAAGACACCCAAACACAGATTACATAATTCTTTATTAACATTAAACTTTCTTAATGCTGATGAAAAATGAAAAACAGCTGCAGAAAGACACTGGACAATAGAAAATACTTCTGAACTAAATCAGCCAGTGTACTTCAAGGATGTACTGACCTCAGAATGGAAAGCAGGATATGTGTTACGTTGGGGTAGGGGTTTTGCATTTGTATCTACAGGAGAAAAAAAAAACCTATGGATACCATCTAAGTTAATCAAGATGGGTATGGATACCATCTAAGTTAATCAAGATTCGAGTTGAACAAGAGAAACATCTTAATGAAGAGAAATGACAAGTAATCCAACACATTATGTCCCATGAGGTGTGCGGAGGCCTCTCAAAGTTAGGGGAAGTGTTCTGTTCTTGTTCTTACAGGAAAACAGAGAAAACCTATCATCAAACAGCCAAAAGACACTGAACATGTAGGTACCTACAGAAGAGAAGACAGCTCTTCAGAAACAATCACTTAAGGAAGCAGAATTGGATATATGGTAAAAAAAAATATTTAATTGTAGTAAATTATTTCTATACAGAAATCTATTTCTCTCTACTATCTAGTATTCCTGGAGTCCCAATTTATGTAAACCAATGCTGGCTTTGGAGTTGGATTTGGCTTTCCTTCTCTAAATTCAAGCATATTGTTAAGATTAAATTCATGGTTTCTGCCTTAAATCAAGAAGCCAATTGGTGTAAGGCAGAAGAAAACAAAATCTGGGGACTCATTTCTTATATGCATTTTTCTCTTTGAAATCCTAATTTTCTCACATACTTTTTAATGCTTGTTGTTGTCTTTCCCTAATGCATACATTAAAATGTGAAACTTTTACTTTAATATTGATGTTTAACTTTTCCACAAGGAATAATAACGATTCCTAACAGCAGTCTTTGAACTCTCTGGAAAGAAGATGGGGCCCCACATCATCATTTCCACTTGACTCAACCTGATGCATCTGAACTACAAACATCACCCTAAAACCGGTTTGAGATTGTTTTACTTGAGACAACTCATGACTAGCTAGCTGTAATGGTGCACCTTTTTATTACACCCTGGCCAGAGTTTCAAATAGAACTACAGTCAAGAATTTTCTGCCACACAGTGACTAGCTATATATGTCACAGCCAGTTCTGTTGAGACATTTGGTTGCTGAAAATTTTCTTCCTACAGGATCCATTGGAGCAGTCATTGTCCCAATTCAGCAGGAAGTAACATTAAGATAACGATGCCCCCTTTCCCTACCCTTGGAATTTTACGATAATAGTCATCATCTTTGGGTTGGTTTTAGTTATTTAAGGTTGGATATGGAAGTTGATGCTTACCCTTGGGTTTATTTTTTAGACAGTAATAGGGAATGGTTGGGAAAGGTATGGTTTAGATGGGATATAGATAGATTAGCCTATTTTCTTGTGAATTTGAGTAAGAATGAGATAGTATTTTACAGCTTACATTGTTATGTATTCTTATATGTGGTAAGCTATGTAAAATTAAGTTTATATTTTGTTATATTGTGTGAAATCTTTCCACTTACGATGTTTTATGCACATTATTTTTACCATATTCTATGTATGTATACTTTTCTTGTTTTCAAGACATTTGTATATTGATACAATTTGGGATATTTATCATGCTGCCCTTTATAGTTCTACCTTTTGCCTTGACATTTCTACTCTACCTCTATTTTAGGGATTTATATGTATGTATATGTATATAGTTATATTGTTTAAGTATTTGTTCCTGCTTTACTCAGGGAAGTTTTAATCAGTTTTTTAGCTAAGTTCCTGAGTATTACAGATTATCTTCTCTCATGTTTCCTGTACCTATGAGATTAGTCAGATATAGATGCTTAATCTTCAATTACTTCATAGGCATGCAGAACATGGCATTTGAATGTTTTAATATTAGTACCCCATTGACATGAGACAGCTTGCTCCTGACATGACAGTTGCTCTCGACAGCACTGTGCACTTTCCCGAAAATATGTTGGACACTGTTGTTGCTCCTGCTAGAGTTCATTCTCGCCTCAGCTAATGGCCTGTTGGGCAAAGAATTGCCCCCACCTTGACCACTGATTTGGACATGCAGTCCTATGTGCTTGCAGGAGACAAATATAGAAGATTGCTAGACCTTGCCAAGTCAGGGTAAGACAGCCATTCTACCTCCCTGCTGTTGTTGTGGTCTGTCAAGTTCTCTTGGCCTTAGCCAAAACTGGGTGTACCAATGTTGCTGTGAGACCTAGGGTGACTGTCCAGGTAGCCTGCTGCACCTTTTTGAAGTTGTCCACCCGCACTTCCTGTCTACTCTAGTATCGTTATTTTCCTTCTCAGGTCTTGATGAGGTTGAAGATTAAACTATCACAACTATTATTCTCTATTCCTAGTTAGATATATTAGGTACTAGACTTACGTTTTCCAGCTTAGGACAACTCTATTGTAAACTCCATTATGCCTTCACCCTAAGACTAGATATGTAGGTCATTTTGTTCTCGGTTTTCCTTTTCTTAGAACACACTTGGTATTCACTGTTTTGTATATAGTTTTGTATATAGTTTTGTATTAAGCCTAAATCTTTTCTTTAGACTAAAAGAGGAATTGTAGTAAGATAGTCCTTCTGTGGCACTGACCACGCCCATTGGGGTGTGGAGCCATGGGCGGAAGTGACCTGTAGAAGGAGGTCGGAGAGAAAGCTGGGAAAAGCTCTCTTGCTGGTGTGACTCAGACAGGAGAGCATCGGGTGGAATTTCCTGGTGTTCATCTGTCTAGGTTGTAAGTAATTTCTCCCTGAATAAACATCTATTCGTCCTATTTTTTTTATCATGATCCTTATTTAACCGCGATACCTGAAGCCATGTTGATGTTGGAGAACCATGTTTCCAACACAGGCCATGTAGATATTTGTGGTCTGGGCTACCATTTGAAGCCATGTTGAGGACCAATCACTGTGCTTGGCTGGCCTCACCCCTCACCAACCACTGCTCAGGAGAGCTGACCCACAGTTACATGGGTGTGATCTGGCCCTGCCCCTTGGTTAGGGGAAGAGGAAATCCAACCAGGACCTGAACTAATCAATACAGCTTCCACTCAGGCCCAAATCTATGGACTTAGGTTAGCTCACCCCAACATGTACCCCATCTATGAGCTTCTAGAGCAGGTGCAGGGGTCCAATCCTATGGAACCATAGTCACTGGTTTCCCATGCCTCTGGGCAACAGCAGGATAGCCAAGAAGAGTTTCAGAATGAGGGTCCAATATGGATAGGGTAGCAGAAGTCAGAGGTCTTGAACCAGACCAAAAAGTCATTACGATCAACATTTGCAAGTAAAGCTGTTTTGGCAAATGGTGTTCTTTGTGACACACCACTCCTTCCAATACCACTATGATGAATGAACATGTGATTGAGAGGCAGAAATATAGAAGAGAGGAGAGGTATATGTATGTGGGATTGTAGATATGACAACTGTGACTGGTATGAGAGAAGGCAGCAATTGATAGAAGAGCAGGTTATTGTCCAGAGGAATTAGAGAGATGGGCTTTTTCTCTTTTTAAATTTAAATTTTTATTTATTTTCTTTTGTGGAGAAGGTTATAAGGGTGAATAACAGATATGGAAGGACTGGGAAATGAGTTTGGTTGGGGTGCATGGTGAGAAATTTCTAAAGAATCAATAAAAATGTGTTATTAAAATATGCATGTATAATAAAATGAACCTTTAGCTTTGTATAATCATCATTTAAGCTTACTTTGTGGTATGAACATGCTTTATGCCTGAGAATCAAATGTTTCCTATTAGAAGATGCTGGGTGGTTCTTACTGCAGCTTAAGTGGACATATCATGAATGGTTAAATTGTCTTCAGTATAAATTATATAATGCCTGATGGTTAAGACATTTGAACTCAATATATGGAATGAATTTATGTATATATCAATAAATAAATGGATAGAGGAAACTATGATATGTATACACACTTAATGCAATTAAATTCAGCTATAATGAAGAACAGAAGAATGTAGCAATTAAAAAAATGTACACCATTAGAGAGTGTCATATTAAACTAAGACACACTAAAAAATTGTGTTTTTTTATTTGTGGATCTCATATTTTTATATAACCACATAAAACCATGTGTGAAACTGTGTAGGGAATAAAGTGTCATAATAGTAGAGGAAAGGGAGAAAAAATAAAGTGTAGGTTTTATGGTGTAGGTAGTTCAAGTGCATTTATTTCCTTCAACAAAATTATTCTCATGGAATCCAGTGTTATATACAATGAATATATTTTGCCAATCATAAAACAAAAATCTGACATATAACTTAATGTCTCTATATTTTATAGTTTTGTTCTATGGGAGTCATAAATATACCTCGAAGGATTTTTTTTTAAGCAAGACGATGTGTTGCTCAATAGCACAGTGCATGCCACAGAGCAGTTTCTTCAGAAATGATTGTTAGTAATAGGAAGGGTATGAATTGAAGACTATAATGTAGGCGTTAACTTGATGTAGAAAATGATAAGGCATATATGGAAAAACTAACACATAGAAACAGGGAGATGGGGAAAGGAGTGATAGGTTTTCTCTGGGTAGTTAGTTTGGGCTTTATAGCAATCTTCCCCTAACAAGAATTCCTTCTTGTGTAAGAAGCATACCAATATAACAGACTGAAAAGACTTTCTTCTGAATCTTGATTTTTCTTCCCAGAAGTGATGAAATGGTTACAGTGCTCTGAATCGTTTCACAGAACAAGAAACACATGCTATGGAATGTGATTACATTGCAAATATGCTGGAAAATGATTTCATGAATCTGAAATTTTCAATCACTCTTCAGAATGACAGACAGAGGGGAAAATGCTAAAAACAAGTTCCACTGTGAACATTTAAAATCAATGTGAAGTCTATTTTTTCTGTTATATGCATACTTTCCTTGAGATTTAATGAGGCAAGGTATTTGGCTGAGCCTGACAAAAGATAATCAAGAAAATTAATTAAGACTGTGTATATGTTTTTAGACATAGTAAGCAAGCAAGTTAGTAAAGTAAAACAGCCATTACCATCCATTTGGGTGTGAGAAACCATGTATTTTCTTTTTCATGGCTTCCTTCTTTCATGTTCATTCCTGTCTTTTAACTGGCTTTCTCTCTTCTTCCATCTGTTTAAATATTAGTATTCTATGGTCTGTATTCTTAGTGGCATTCATCAGCCTTATTGTCTTCGAACCCTACTAACATCCCTTCTAAGTCCTCATTTTGCTATGGCCTTTGCTTCTCTGTAAATAGATACCTTGTCCTTCTGCCATCTTGTGTCTACCTGCTTCCATCTGTCTTGCGGAAACCTCCATATAGATGTCCTACAATATTTACAATACCCTATTCCCATAAATTATATCTGAACAATTATCTTTTTATTTTTGTCATCATAATTTCTTTGGATATAAAAAAAATCCTATGAAGAAGGCATTTTTCTTTGAGACTGAGACTGAGATCAAATCTCCTTCGGTATATCCAAACAGCTTCCTGTTTTGCCTCCAGAAATCCAAAGCCAATTGCTTAAATTACACATATCTAAGATTATTTCACTTTATCTATTCCCTGATATAATTTTTAAGCTCAGAAGGCTAATATAGTAACTGTTTTGATCTTTTCCTAGTCCCTACCATATGGTAGGCATTAATTAAAAAAATTCTTAAATAAATGAATGAGTGGTACAATTGCACAATCAGAGCATATAATGTTCCCTAACTATCTGTGATCTTAGAAATAACAATAGTTTTGAAAATAACCTCATTATTTCTACCAGAATCTAGAGGGCTCCTTAGATATCACCAACTACCACACTCCTGACATCTAAAGAATCATCACTTTCTAGCACTATTAAGTTGAGAATGCATAGTACCCTTTCTTCCTCCTCCCTGCTATTACTTCATCGTTTAGGTTCTTATCATTTTTCCTGGACTCATTATGCTCATCTAATCCTTTCCTATCACTGCAGAATATTTTCTTCAAATACAAAACTAACCACTTTACTACTTTGCTTAAAATCTTTCAGCAGACTCCCTATTGCTTTGAAGATGCAATCCACATGCTTAAATCTGTCTTTAAACACTCCACAAACTAACAATCTCCTCCTAGCCTTCCTCACCCTACTCCTTTATATCTCTCTTGTCATTCAGATCTAACAGTATCCCAATTCATGTGTTTGCCTTTGCACACAACTCTCTTTGTCGAGAATGTTTTTAGAAAGGATTTTTATCTATCTAGCTCTTCACTTATCAAAACAAAACTAAAAACCCCTTCCTACTCTGAGAAACCTTTCAAAACCCATACAGGCAAAAAAAAGTGTTGTACTCTGTATTTAGAACTCTAAAAGGTCTTGGTCATAAACCCTAAAGACTTCAACAACTATTTATTATTGTCTTAGTTCTTTTGTTCATTAGCCTGTCCAATAGGCAAGGTCCAATTCTTATTTATCATAGGTGTCCTGGATTTCCAGATTCTTATCTACAAGTCATTTCTACAATAAAACCCTATGTCCAAAATACCTAAAGAGCTCTCAAACTCAATAAAAATTCAAGACACACTCAACATAAAATAGGAAAGAGATGTTTTAAAAGTCGTTGTAAAAGACAATACCAATATAACACCTCTGAAGACTCTATATTATTAATCTCAAAGGACATGCAAATTAAAACCATGAAGAAATAGTATATGAACTTGTTCAATGGTTCAATGGTTTGAAATAATTAAGTGAGCCTATTAAGTATTGCCAGGGAGGTAAATGGAAAACAGTGCAATTTGTCAATAAGTTAAACTAATAAACCCATATAATCTGTCCATTCCACTCCTACAATTTTTGTGTTTTTTTTTTCAAATACAAGGGAAAGCATATGTCTGTACAAAAATTATTATAGAACTTTTATGCATGATGACTTAAAATTGGAATCTACCCATTGCATATCAGGAAGCTACACAGCAAAGAAAAGAATGAACAATTAACAAAATTTCAAAATGATGATATTGTGGGAAAAATAGTCAAAATGAATTAATATTGTATAATCACATGCATACATACTACTACAAAGAACCAACCAACACACAGTGACAAAAAGTAGAGTAGCTTCTCTGTGAGTATGTTGTCTGGGATGGAAATAATAAAAAAAAGGTATCACTAAATGGTAGTAATATTTTCATTATGTTTATAGTAATTATGGTTTCAAAGTATATACTTGCATGGTATTCCCTAAATAATATTTTCATTTTGAGTCAATAAATATGCTTTTAAAACACCCCTAGTTATGTTAATCATGATGTCAAGAACTAATCTGCTAAATTACTATATGATTCTTAGCATAGTTATTTTAATTCATTTTACAAGCTCAGTGAATATCCTGAGTTCACTTGTCCATTAACATCCACTTAGATGTCTGGCTCAGCAAAGGAACATTAAACCATTTTCTCTGCCTTCTGTAACAATCTTCTCTCCATCCTGTTCTTTTAGCTGTTCTTATTCTCTTTCCTAAAAAGTCCCTTATTTAACTGGTACCTTACAGGACACTTCAAAACATATGCATAGAGTCTTATAGAGCATATTGTCATGAATGGAATAATGGCCCTTATTTTCCAGCTGATTAAAATGCATGACATCTCTCAATTCCATGGATACTTTTAATCTCATGTATACTAGCATTGCATCTTTAACATACAAAATAAAGAATTTATAAATTAAATTATACATTATTAACAATGCATCTATATTTAAGACTGCATAAATTCCCTACTCATGTAAAATGTTATCATTAGAAGGCAGAAACTGAGGTCTAGAAAGAATGTGACAATGAGTAGGAAGAGAGGCAAAAGTAACATATCGATGAAAACAAACATTTAGAAGTGGGACTCATTTATAGTTACAGAAATGGGATAAAATGATAGAACATTGCAAAGAAGAGCTCATTTCCTTGAAAGAAGACTCCTTTGTGTTTCTAGACAAACGAAAAAGGAGCAAAGCACAGCAACCACACACAGCATCAAGACTAGTAGCTTCTATTAGGAAATAATCAGCCATTGCTTTGTGCCTGCAGGAGAACACAACGTGATTAACTGCCTCTTTCCATTCCTGGACAGCTCCTTTCTGGAGGGAACAATACGGTGGGTGTTAAAGCTTTATGCTTAAGTGGTAGCATCCTCCTCGACTCCTGGTGGCAATATTTTTCATCTCTACATTTTTTCAGCCATATAATGACTTCATTTTTATAACTGAAAGAAAGCCACAAGTAAGAAATGACTTATGTCTACAGAATTTGGAAAAATGCCCATTGTATCATTACATACATTAACTAATGATTCTCTGCTATCCAAAAGTACTCCTTAGACTGGATGCATGAGAAGTGCCTGAGAGTTGGTTAGAAAGGAAGGATCTCAGCTGGATGTGGTGGGGGAACATCTATAATCTCAGCAGTCTGGGGACTGAGGCAGGAGGATTACAAGTTTCTACACCATCTTAAGCCATATATAGTCAGTTCCAGGCCAGCCAGGACTTTTTCTCAAGAAATGCAATATAAGCATGTCTTATGAGGACCCACTCCAGAGTTTCTGAATCAGAATCTGAATTCCAACAAAATGCCAAAATGGTTTATGTGTCCACACATTCAAATCAAGAAGTGTCTTTCTAATACTCACATATCTCATATAACAATCAACATTCCTATTACTCACTTGAGAAAATGGGAACAGGGAGATAAAGTTTCTTCATATTTCTTTATTTTATTTTTAATTAATTTTTATTTAAATTATAAACCAATATTATTTTACATACCAATCCCAGTTCCCTCTCCCTCCAGTCCTCCCATTCCCCTGACTGGCTCCCAAACCCAGCCCCCATCCACTCCTCAGAGAGGGTGAGGTCTCCCATGGGTGAATCATCAAAGTCTGACTCATCATTTGCTGCAGGGCTTAGGTCCTAGTCCTTGTATCTAGGCTGAGAGAATATCCCTTCATAGGGAATGGGCTCCCAAAGCCCATTCATGCACTTGGGATAAATATTGGTTCAACTAACAGTGGCCCAATAGACTGACCAAGCCCCTCCAAATGACACCCCCATTCAGGTGGCCTAGTTCAGTCTTATGCTGGTTCCACAGCAGTCAGGCAGGGGTCAGTGAGCTCCCACTTGCTCAGATCAGCTGTTTCTGTGGGTTTATCCAGCATGGGGTTTACCCCTTTGTCCATTGCTCCTTCCTCTCTACAACTGGATTCCAGGAGTTGGGCTCAGTGCTTAACTATGAATCTCTGTTTCTGCTTCTAATAGCTACTGGATGAAGGCTCTAGGATGGCATTTAAGGAAGTCATCAATCTCATTATAGGAAAAGGCATTCAAGGTAACATTTCCATTATTGCTTATAATCTTAGTTGATGTCATTCTTGTGGACACCTGGAGAATTCCCTAGTACCAGATTTCACATTAAGCCTGTAATGCCTCCCTCTACCAAGGTAGAGAGGTAAAATTTTTTGATGTGGATCAGTAACTAAAAAGCACCATGATTGATATTTCAAAGTTGTTTCCATAATTTTAAATTCCAGTCGCTTCTCACTTCCACTATTCTTATCTTTCTGTATAAAATTAGAAGCTCTATGCAGTACTACACATTTCCAACTTAATCCATTCTTAGTTCTGATACCCAAACTTACTCTCAGATATGTAAGACTGATGTTAATGATTACCTATGTCTTGAAATCTATGAAGTTACAAACTCAATAAAATCCTTAAACCTTAATAATTGGGATCTTAACCAGAGTATTTCCTCTACCTATCAGTAAAAAGACAAAGTAGTTTGAGACAAAGTATTGAAGAAATGAAAAAAGATGAAAGTAAAGTACTCTGAGTTATAAGTTGACATGAGTCAACCCTTCCATGGATCCTGCTTGTCCTTGAAGTTTGTAGCAGTACTACAGTTTGAGCCTATTCAAGGACCATGAGCCTCTGGATACTTTGAATCAAGTGTATATCCTTTCTCTACAGTGTTTCCAGGAAAATGAGAACAGAATATCCCTCAGAGATTTAGCCCTGTGATCCAGAGCAATGGAGAAGAAATGTGAAACAGCTGCGCTCTCCACAGCTCAAGGCTACAGCAACACAAACAGGCACACACACAAATCCAGACATTTCGAAGATATTTCCAGTGACTATTTTGTAGTCTGTACCATGTATTTAACAAATATGCCAGTAATTATATTTAAAGTATTTAGGAGATGCACCTGACTAGAGCCTTCTTTTAGAAACTAGTATCACACTTATTTGGTACAAGTGACAGATTTCATCAATAAATTTTTGTAAAGTTATAGTAAGTGCTTTGACTGTATTTATTCCTACAGTGCTCTTCTGCTTACTCCCCTAACTACCCTCTTATCTATTCCTTTCCTCTTCTCTTTACTAGGACAGAAAGTGTGTGATATTGGTCTTTCTTAGTCTGGCTTATCTCACCTCCTATGATGATCTGAAATATTATTTATTTTCCTCCATATGCCATAATTTCAAATCTGGCTTCTCTGTCAGACATGTAGGAGGCAAAAATTCGCTCCCTTCCTACATGAACACACTGCTATGGCATGCTTACATGAACCTCCTGTTGTAGCATCAGTGTTCAGTTCAAGTCACCTCTGTATCAGACACTTTATTTCTTTGTAATTTTCAAATCATACTTTACTCTTGTTTCCTATTTTATTCACATTCTTTACCATTTAACTTGAGCTTAAATCTGTTTATGCCTGTGTCCTACCTTCCTATTCAAATACTTAAAACTTTCAACATTCTTTAGGCCACAGACTGGAGCAACCTCGCAAGAGTACAGTAGTATCAGTAATTGCTTTAAAAACTGGATGAGACAAAAAAAAAAAAAAAAAAAAAAAAAAAAAACAAAAAACAAAAAAACTCACCCAATGGCAAACTTGGAATGAGAACTATCCACTGTTGTCAGTGCAATTGTTATTCTTTATATGTAACTTGCAATACGTGATGGTCCCGTTCTTGGAGCCATTGACCTCAAAATTTTTGTGTTAATTCTTGAGTTGTGTTTGCTTTTGTTTTGTGCTAATTTAATTATACCTCATTCTCTTCCAAGATATGAACACAATTTGTATTTCCTTTACATTTGTCAATCCTGCCTCTGGTTAATTTGTATTCTAAGAAAACAAAGAAAGATAATAAAAGTTCTTGCAACATTTTATTTTTCATATACTTGCACATGCTTATTCTCTAACATTTGAGAATTTACTATATGTTAAATGATGTGATAAATATGCTATATATATCTCAACCTTCACAGAAATAATCTAATGATATACATGATATTGGTATCCCTATTTTTGCACAGGAGGAAATATAAAGAAGTATCTTATACATGATTACACTCACAATGTGGGCTACATCTTAGTCATAAACACTATTAGTCAGGGTTCTCTAGAAGCACACAATTAATAGAATGAATAATTATTATAAAGGTGACTTATTAGATTAGCTTACACAGTAGGGGCTGGGTACTCCAATAATGGCTGTCTGAATACTGTAGAGGCCGAGAACCAGGTAACTTCTTACTTCATGAGGCCTCAGCAGTAGTTACAAACTAGAGAATTCCTGAAGAGCTGCTGGTCTTCAGTCCAGCTTGGAAGGCTAAATGGCAGTAAAGGATGGTGGTGGCAGCAGCAGCAAAAGACACAGACCCACTCATCATCAAGAAATGATGGCAGATAGGCAAGCAGCACTGATTTTCCCCAGACCTCTTAATTCATGGGGTATCTACCAGAATGTGCCCACTCAGGGGATTAAAAGATACTCTCACATTTAGTTGTGGAATCTCTAGACTTTTACCCCAGTATCTACCTTTCTTCCTTCTGTAGCAGGTACTAAGCAAACATAGATGAGTCCTTTCTAGCTTCAACTAAGCTTTGAAAATTACAACTTCTTAATGAGTGTTGGCATCAGTATTATTTTCATAGATCATTCATTAGAGGAAAATTGCAACTGCCACTAATGTCTTTGAAACTCAATATAAAAGGTTTTTGAATGTTTCAAATGTTGGATTATTCACAACCACTTGACCTTCTCCAGTAGTAGAAATCTCTGAGAGTTGACATGTTACAAGCATTTAAAGAATCCATTATGCAAATGGAGGTATCATGTCTGCTCAGATATTTGTTGTAGGCATTATTGCAGACACAAAAATAGCATAATGCATCCTCTCAAAGGAAGGGTTGTGCACCAACTTTGGTGGTGGGTGGATAAGCTAGATACATTGTATAACAATGACAATTTTAAATGGATCTTTGAGAAGATGATGACAATAGCAAGTTAATGCATGATTATACCACAGCAATTCAGATAATACCAGGCTTGGGTAAATGATGTAAAGAGCTCAGAGGGGACACATGGAATTAAAGTTACAGTACGAAAACTCAATAGAATTTAGCAAGGAAGTACATTTAGAATAGATTAAAATAGCATGGTAGACTAAAGGATGTACTTTGGCATGTTTCTTCATTTTGCTTGATTTGGGACTCTGTGCTGAGTAAATATATTGTAACTTAGATGAAATTTGTGATTATGTAGTCTAAGGGGAAACATTAGAAGATGGAATTAAGATGCCTGCTACATTCTTATGGCTATGAAGTTCACACTGAAGGTGAAATGGCAACTATTACTATTCAGTGAACTTCTAAAAATATATAATATAATCACATCATTTCTCCATCCGTCTAAGCCTTCCCATATGTCCTTCCATGCTCTTTCAAATTCATGTCCTCTTATTTCATTGGTTGTTGCTACATGAATAATATATGTGTATGTGTGTCTCTGTGTACACATGTATATCTCTAAATATAACCTTATCATTCTGTATAATGTTATTCATATATATGTTTTCAGGGTTGAACATTTTTTACAAAGACAATAACAATAGACACGCCAAAATGATGGAAGAAAGCCACAAGACCTCAACTCTACACGAAGAACTACAGATAACTAAAGAATGTTGAGAGTAGGAGAAATTGTCTTCCTCGGGGAAGAGCATAGCAACTGGTTATTAGTTGACTTTCTTTGACTATCACCAGACAAGGTTTGGGGTATATCTGATGAGGAGTCAACTTTGCAGAAACACTACGTGGCATAGTCCAATCTTGTTCTAATAGGTCTTTGAAGGCTTTTTCGGGTAACTGATTCAAAGTAAGATATTGTAATCAAAATATGCTGCATAGTTAGTAGAGTTTGATGATACCACTGGGACACTGCTAGAGGCTACCCTCTAAGGGGAGCAAGAGAAGCCACCACTACCACAGATTCTAAAGTAGTTTCTAAATCTTGGACCTTGTCAAAGGGGTAAGAAATTTCAAGACCACAGAGAATCTGTCATTTGAGACATAAGGGTTTGCTTGAGTGTTTGTGTACATAATTATATTAATGTCATGGAAATCTCTGAGTATAAGAATTATGGTTTTACATGAAAAGGCTACCATAAATGCCCTTCGCAGATAGTGAGATCAACAACTAACTTATTCATGGAGCCCTCATCTACTACCTATTGGAAATAGAAGCAAACACCCATACCTAAGCACTGAGTCGAACTAGAAACCAGATGCAGATGGAGAGGACAAGACCAGGTTGCAGAAACACATAGAGACAGCTGACCTGAACGAGGAGGGGCTAACGGGCCCCCAGACTTATAGCTGGGAATCTAGCATGAGACTGACTCAGGCTCCCCTGAATATGGGTCTCAGCCAGAAGGACTAAGCAGTCTAATGGACCTCAGACAGTGGAGTCAGGATGTATCCCTGGTGCACAAAAGGACCTTGTGAACACATCCCCCGTGGAGGGATACTGACTTAACATGAAGACAGGAGAGAAGTCCTAGTCCCTACTTCAAATGATCTGACAGATCTACATGACCCCACCTGGATATAATTGCCCTACATGTGGAATTGGGGTGGGGGGATGGGAGGTGAGGGTGGTCAGGGTGCATGCAAGTGGGGAGAGAGGGTAAGAGGGAGGAAGGGAAGGAGGGAGGGAGGGACACAGGAAGGAAGGGAGGGAAGGAGATGGAACTGGGATCGACATGTAAAATAAAAAAATAAATAAATAAAACTGAAAGAAAGTAAGCACACATGATCATCTCATGAGAATCAGAAAAGCCTTCTGACATGGTCAACACTCCTTCATGATAAAAGTCTTGGAGGGATTAGGAATACAATAGACATATCTAAACATAATAAAGGCAGTTTACAGCAAGCCCATAGCCAAAATCAATTTACATGGAGAGAAATACAAAGCAATTCTCCTACAATCAGGAACAAGCAATGTTGTCCAATCTCTCTACACCTATTCAATATAGCACTTGAAGTCTTAGCTACAGCAGTAAGACAATTAAAGGACACCAAGGGGACATGGATTGGGAAGTATCTTCATTTGTAGATGATTTATGTTAGTAGGCATAAGTGACCCTAAATATCCCACCAGGAGAGGGAACTGGGATCGACATGTAAAATAATAAATTAAATTAAAAATTTAATAAGAAGAATACAGTTTTACGTTTTATATATGACAAAAGTTAAATTAGATGCTTGGCCCATTGACAGATTTGAAGCTCAGCAATACAATCACTCTTAAGCAACTAAAGAATTTGTCTTATATGAAAGAAAAGAATATATATACTGTAGAATAACAATCTAGCTAACATTTGCATTAGTTCACACAGCTATATTTTTAACAACATAATATTCTGCATGCAACAAATGCATATGATTTTATCTGCCATTGAAAAATATGATCACTTCTAAAAGGAAGGAGATATGAAAGGTCTCAGAGAGGTCCTGTGTTTCTCCGTATGCAGATCTGATGCATGTGAGGTAGGCTCCAGAATGTGGAAGTATGGAAGAAATACAAACCTAGAATATGGCCACAGTTCAAACTGAAGAGAAAACCTTAAGGGAAGCCAAAATTTAGAGGATATAATGTAAGATCCTGGAACAGAGAGCTTGCTGAAGAGCAGCCTAACATAAACACCTTCAGTCTGCCCAAAATTATGACTAATAGCTTACCCAGAAGGTGATGAAGAATGGCCTATCTTCTTGTTGAGATACCCATGGAAGTGTATTCAAGAGGCATGTACAAGAAAAACTGACTGATCCTTTCATCACATTGCTTCCAAATTCTCAGTGCAAACTGTAACCTTACAAACAGAGGCCATAGGGCTGGAGAGATGACTCAGCCAGCAGTTAAAGGCTAGGCTCACAACAAAAAGAGGCCATATATGTACACATTTAACATAAGCACATTGTACAAGATTCAGAAGGCATATTAAAATGAGATGACTCCTCAATGAATGATGTACATAATTAACAATGTTATACCCGATGGGGAAAAAAGACAGGAAGAAAAATAAAAACATGACCAATTTGAAACCTTCTTTTGAACCAAGCAATAGTTGCTATTGTGTATATAAAGGAACCATAAACATTATCGCCTGTAAAATATCATTCCAAATGAGATCTGAAATTCACCTATTGGTGCTAAGTTTTATTTCATGGCATTATATTTACTAAATGGGAATGTGGGGAACTGGAGAGATAGCTCAGTGGTTAAGAACACTGACTGCTCTTCCAGAGGACCTGGGTTCAAGTCTCAGTACCCACATGGCAACTCACAACTGCCTGTAACTCCTAGATCATATACCATCACACAGACATGCTTTTGACCTAAAAGTACGTCTATTTTACTATAATCTTTGTCTTGGAATTTTGTCCTAAATGATGAGAGGAAATAGAAGAGAATTAAGACACAGAAATTCAACCCAGGGTCAAGACACTGATAAATAAATGTTACATTAGAAGGCATAAATATAACAGAAGCAATGAGCAATGGTGTGTGTGGTGCATGAAAAAGGGATGGTTTTTAACCCTTCAACTTCCATGAATAAGTGGAGAACTCACTATTACTTGGTTGGTTATAGTACACAAATAGTACACAAAAAGAAGTAGAGTAAGTTTAAACATGCACTAGAGTTTTAAATACAGCAGAGTTCTTCTTATGCTAACAACATGAATGACCATGCTTGCATCTTCACATGAGTTGGCTATAAGATGAAAGTAACCTTAAAGAACCTTAAAGAACAGTAAGATCAAGGGAAATGGGGCTGCAGAGCTTGCTCTATGTTCAGAGAACTCATGTTCAGATCATAGCACCCATATTAGGCAGCTCACAACCGCCTGTAACTCCAACACCAGAGAATCAAACACCATCTTCTGGCTTCCAAAGACACCAAACATACATGGCAGGCACTCATACAAACATATAAATAAAAATAAATATTGAAAGGGAAACTATAAAACAAATGAAGTTTATGAAAAAAAGAAAGTCATGTACTTTTTTAATTAAACAATATTGATATTGAATTTTTTAATTCATCCTTTAGAAAATGATTTTAACTTAATTTTCAGTAGAGAGTTACAGGTTTTGTAAAAGAAAGGAAAACCTTTATAGTTATATCCTTGTAGAACCTAAGGTATAAATTAATAGCAAGTCACCACCCACAGGACAACACCACATTCAAAAGAATTAAACAAATGTGTTTCCTCCATTGCATAATGAGAAGTAACTTAAAATTTGTAACCCGAGAACATAAATCTTTATTAAAACTAAATGCCAAGGTAAAAAGTTTTCTTAAAGAAATTATTTTTATTTATTTAGCTAGGCCACTTTCTACTGTATTGTTGAAAACAGCAGGAGCTGAGGAATGTTTTCTGAAAAGAAAGCTAGGACAGCCTCATCAGGTAGAAGTGAAAAAACTTCAGTGAAGATGGCTTTACCCTTTTTTAATCTCCTGTACAAAACTCAGATGAACATGAGCTGTGTGACTTGAGCTTTGTATTTGCAAAAGCAGAGGATGGCTGTCCATCCTAACATTGGACTTCACATCACCTTTAATTCAGTTCTCTGGAAAATTTGACAGACTACACCTTGCAATCTAGGACAAATACTATGGTTTCTAATATGGTTTAATGTCAGTACACAGTGTGAGGTAGGCTTGATTGCATATATTTCTTAAATTTTTATAGCAGACCCCTTTATTACATGGTGCTTAATGTACACTTTTATAGAAACCTGTTATAGATTAAGTTTCTCTCAAGCTAATTTTGAACAAAACAAAAACTTGAAGTATGACAATAATCCCAGGATTCAAGAATAAGGAATTGAGAGATGAAAGACAATCAACAAGCAATATACCATTTATTATTGTTTATTATTAAATGATTATTATTATCAAATTATTGCTCTAAGAAACAATATTTCATTTTACTGGAATCTTCTGAAGAAGATACAATTATCTCAAGAACTGTCTACATATGTTAGGAAGCTTTGCTCCTGGGTGTGGATTCTTCTACTGAAAGTCAAATCCAGGGTGAGAGTATACACCAAGAAAAATTAGGAATATTTACAATGTACAGTTTGGTTGCCACTATTAACACAGTAATAATAGGGCTTGTAAAAACAATGACATCTTGAAATTCTCAGGCAAATGGATGGAACTAGAAGAAACCATCCTGAGAGAGGTAACCCAGACACAGAAAGACAAACATGATATATACTCACTAATAAGTGTATATTAGACATAGTGCAAAGAATAACCAGCCTATAATCCACAACCCCAGAGAAGCTAGAAAACAAGGAGGACCCTAAAAGAAATATACATGGACCCCACCACCCAAGAAGGGGAAAAGGACAAGATTTCCTGAGTAAATTGGGAGCATGGGAGAAATGGAGGGAGGTAAGAAAGGGGGGAAAGAAGGGGCAGAGAACATGAGGGATCAGGAAGGTTGAGTTGGGGGAATGGACAGAAAAGGAGAGCAAGGAAAGAGATACCTTGATAGAGGGAGCTACTATGGCCTTAACGAGAAATCTGGAACTAGAGAAATCTCCAGGAATCCACAAGGATGACCCAAACTATGAATCTAAACAATAGTGGAGAGGCTACCTTAAATGCCCTTCCCCTATAATTTCATCCTAGATCCTTCATCCAGTAGCTGATGGAAACAGAGGAAGAGATTAACAGCTAAGCACTGAGCAGAACTCCTGGAATCCAGTTAAAGAGAGGGAGGAGTGATGAGCAAAGGGGTCAAGACCAGGCTGGAGAAACCCAAAGAAACAGCTGACTTGAGCAAGTGGGAGCTCACAGACATCTGGGAAACCAGCATAAAACTGACCCAGAGCCACTGGATGTGGGTGTTAGTTCGGGGGACTGGGAGTACATGGGGCCTCTGATAGTGTATCATTATTTATCCTTAGTGCATGAACTAGCATTTTGGAGACCATTCCCTATGGAGGGATACTCTCTTAGCCTAGATAGAGAGAGGAATAGGAGGTGAGGGAACTGGGATTGCTTTGTAAAACAAGATTGTTTTTATTTTAAATTAAAGAATAATTTTAAATGTGTTCACTTGATTTGGGTGGGACTGAAGTCAAATGGGAATTGAAAAGATCAGACACAGACACCAGAAACATCTGATATAAGAACTCAACCTGTAAGTGTTTAAACCTAACACTATCTAGGAAATGTGGTCATCAAGGGCATAAAGAACATAGGAATGGTAATTATGGTGATTTGAATGCGAATGACCCCATAGAATCATATGCTGAAATACAAAGCCCAAGCCATTCCATTCCCATTCAGTGTTCTCTCTCTCTCTCTCTCTCTCTCTCTCTCTCTCTCTCTCTCTCTCTCTCTCTCTCTCTCTCTGCCTTGTGTTTGTGGATAAGGATGTAAGCATTCAGTTACTGCCCCGGCACCATGCCTGCCATGCCTGTCTATTTGTAGTCATGCTCCCTTCTATGATGGTAATACATGGCAGGCACAAGAAATACGTAAATAAAAGTAAATCTTAAAATATTAAGTACAAATATAAAACAAATAATGTTTAGTAAGAAAAGACAAACATGTACTTTTAGAAGTAACTTACTCTCTGAAACTGTAAACCCCCAATAAACTCTTTCTTCTGTAAGTTGTCTTGATTATCACTTCACAGCAATCGGATTTAAATAAGCCTGTTAGTCAAGGCACCCTCTGTTTCTCTGAATCTGTGGTTTTACATAAAAGATTGTGTTGCTTTTATTAAAACCATATTCAATAAGCATTGTTTTGGTTGGATTTGCTATAAATATGCATTAAAATTTACTGATATGTCTACAAGGTTTATTTTCAGTAGTAAGTGATAAAAACTAACTTGTACTCTATTTGTCATTTTAATTAAAATTCAAGCAGCATTATCTTCTCATGTACTTTTACCTATTCTCGTGGATTCTTCTAGCTTTTTGTTAATAAAATGCTTTATTTAGTAAGATTTTTAAAAGAATATTTGTAAATATCATTAATGCAAATGAAAACATAACCACAAGGTTTGTAAATGATATATTACAATGGAGAGGCATAATTATTAGAAAGATTCAAATAGTACCCTAACAAGTTGCTCTTTTATCTCACAGTAGAGATTCATAGAACAAATATTCCTTAAGAAAGATGCTACTATAAAACTGGGAATAATTATTCTGAGTGAAGTAATCCAGACGCAGAAAGATAAATGAAAAATATTCTCTCTCACATGAGGATGTTAGTACTGAATCTTTACATGAATACAGTTAAATTGGAATAACCACAGAAGTAAGAAAAATGGTTAGGAACCATGCTGTGGCTTTCAAGTAATGAATACTAGAATACAGAGAACATAAAAGATGAATAGGAAATAATGGATTAAATGAATTGAGAAATAAGAGGACATGGTAGAAGTGAGAGTATGGGGAGTTAACACTAAAATCACTTGAAAAAGATATACGGAACTCTTTATAAATATTGACAATTTTAAATTGAATTACTCTAGAAAAGGAGGGCAATACCTTTCTTGATCATGGTAGACTATCAAATAATAAGTCCAGGATGGATCACATCTTTTCGAGTGTCTGGTTGGTGAAATCTCATGCCCCATAAACATTATAGGTTATTGTTGTTTTGGCTTATCCTCTAGATGATAACCCTCAAACTATAAGACTATGTTGCTGTTGATGAACACACTACATACCTGAGTCATTAATTATGGAGAAATAAAGTTGGTACTAACCTGAAAACATTATTCCTCCTACTGGCTTTTCTAGTACTGGGAGGTGCTATATTGCAGTTAAATAAGGATCAGGATAAATAAATAGGCTGAATAGATGTTTATTCAGGGAGAAATAACTTACAACCTAGACAGATGAATATCAGCAAGTTCCACCGGAACCTCTCCTCTCCATAACCCTCCAGCAAGATAGTATTCCTGGCTCCTCCTCAGACCACCTTCCACAGGTCACTTCTGCCCCTGGCTCCACCCCCAATGGGTGTGGTCAGTGCCCCAGAAGGAGACAAAGTGAATATCCCTCTACAGTGCTATGTATGCTACTAGGAGAGGAGAGTAGTCATTCCTACCCATATGTAAACCTTGAAAGATGTAACAACAAGTAAGACATGCTTGCTGATGCAATAGTAGCATGAATGTCATGAAAGTATCAGCTATTTCTTGTTTGATTTAACCTCTGCCGAAAAAGACAGAATTTGTTTGGCCCCATTAATGGAGACCAAATCCCATGCTTGTGTAGTTCGTAAGTTGTAGGGGAGAAACTACTACTATTAGTCTGCTAAAAGGACATAATATTAACCTACTCCATACACACTTATCTTTATACCTATTGATCTGTGTATTTCTGCATCTTCATCACAGAATCTATTTTTCACAGTAGATGACTATTTATATAGAGACCCACATCAGGTCAATGTTCAAAAAATAAGAGGCCATGGGAAGCTTAGCCTTAAATGAGACATTGATACTATAGCCTCCTCCTTCCAAGGATTGGGGATTATTGTAGAAGAGAGAAAAGTAAGATTGTAAGAGTGAGAGGTAGCAGATTACTATAGAAATTCAGTGTACTACAGACACAATAGGACACATGCACAAATGAACTCACAGCAGCTATGACTGCTAAACAAATTTGGGCAATATCAAGACAAACAAAATCTCATCATGGATGTGGGAGAGAGTAAAAAAGTCCTGGCCCTAGCTAAGGATCCGTTAGAAATTAATGGATGTTGCATAGAGGAAAGTCAATAGTTTTTTTTTTTTTCAAGGTTAAGATCCCATGATCCAGTATATGGTTCTAACAACCATGTACACACAGTCAAACTATGTGGACCCTATGTTTTGTTCACATTCTCCTTTTTCTTTTTTTTTTATTGAAATTCAAAAAATAAAAGCTTGTTTTACATGTTAATCCCAGTTTCCTCTCCCTTCTTTCTTCTCCTGTCCCCCAACCCCCCTTCCATCCCATTTCTGCTTCCCAGGGAAAGTGAGATCTTCCATGGGGGGATCTGCAAAGTCTGTCACATCATTTGGAGCAGGGACTAGGCCCTCCCCCACTTGTCTAGGCTGAGAGAGTATCCCTTTATGAGGAATAGGCTCACAAAGTCCATTTTTATAATAGGGATAAATAGTAATCCACTACCAGAGGCCCCATAGATTGCTGAGTCCTCCTTACTAACACCCACATTCTGAATTGGCCCTATGCTGGTTTCTCAGATATCAAACTGGAGTCCCTGAGCTCCCCCTTGTTCAGGTCAACTGTTTCTGTGGGTTTTTCCAGCATGGTCTTGACCCCTTTGTTCATCACTCCTCCCTCTCTACAACTGGATTCCAGGAATTGGACTCAGTGTTTAGCTGTGGGTGTCTGCTTCTACTTCGATCAGCTACTGGATGAAGGCTCTAGGATAGCATACAAGGTAGTCATCAGTCTCATCATTGGGGAAGGGTATTTAAGGTAGACTCAACACTATTGTTTAGATTGTTAGTTTTCTCTTTAAACCTATAATGGCAACCTCTATTATGATATCTCTTTTCTTGCCCTCCTTGATTCTTTCCCTGATCCAATCTTCCTGCTACCTCATGCCCTCATCTCCCCTTCTCTTTCTCTTAACTTCCTCTCCCTCCAAATTTGCTCAGGAGATCTTGTCCCTTTCCTCTTCTCAGGGGAAGAATGTATGCCTCTCTTAAGGTCCTCCTTATATTCTAGAATTTATGGCAGCGTGGATTGTAAACTAGTAATCCTTTGTTCTATGTCTAAAATCCATATATGAGTGTGTACATACCATGCTCACCTTTTTGTGGGTGGGTTTCCTTACTCAGGATGGTTTCTTCTAGTTCCATCCATTTACCAGCTTATTTCAAGATTCCATTATTATTTTTTTTCCATTGAAAAGTACTCCATTGTGTAAATGCACCATATTTTCTCCATCCATTCTTCAGTTGAGGTGCATGTAGGTTGCTTCCAGATTCTAGCTATTAGAAATGATCCTGCTATTAAGATAGTTGAACAGATGTTTTTGTTGTATGCACATCTTTTGGCCTAAGAGTGGAATTGCTGTATCTTGTGGTAAACTGATTCCCATTTTCCTGAGGAATAGCCATACTGAATTCCAAAGTGGCTATACAAGTTTACACTCCTACCAGCAGTGAAGGAGTATTCCCCTTTCTCCACATCCTCTTTAGCATAAACTGTCTTTGGTATTTTTGATTTTAGCCATTCTGACAAGAGTAAGATGGTATCTCAGAGTTGCTTTGATTTGAATTTCCTGATAGTTAAGGATGTTGATTGTTTTCCTAAGTGCTTTTCAGCCATTTTAGATTCTCTATTGAGAACTCTCTATTTAGTTCTGTACCTCACTTTTTAATTGGATTGTTTGGTGTTTCGGTAACTAGCTGCGTGAGTTCTTTGTACATTTTGGAAATAAGCCCTTTGTCAGATGTGGGGTTGGTGAAGATTTATTTATCTCCATTCTGTAGGCTACCATTTTGTCTTGTTGACTGTGCCCTTTGCCTTAAAGAAGCTTCTCAGTTTCAGTAGGTCCCATTTATTAATTGTTGATCTCAGTGTCTGTGCTAATGGTGTTATGTTCAGGAAGTAGTCTTCTGTACTAATTCATTCAAGGATACCTCCTAGTTTCTCTTTTAAGAGACTCAGTGTGGCTGGATTTATGTTGAGTTCTTTGATCCATTTGAACTTAAATTTTGTGCATGGTGATAGATATGGATCTAGCTGCAGTCTTTTATCTAGCTATCACAGTTGAAATGCCATAATGGAAATCATTACTTTTTCTGTTAATTTAAAAATATTTTAAAAAAGAAATATTCTCTTTAAATGAGCTCAGCTTCAAGTCCTCAGCATTGTATATACCTAAAGGGCAAGTTTTGACAAGGAACATGAAACAATTGTAATCCCAAAGCTTTCAGTTCACAACCACTGAAAATTAAATCCATAGTCTCTCAGAGTCAAAAGAAACTGAATCTTGTTTCTGAACTGTAGTGAGATATCCACCCGCCCACACCTGTTGCACTGATAATGCCCATTGGGAAAGGTGGGGGCATGACCTTGGGGGACTAGGTCTGGGGTCCTGGACCCGAACCCTCTCTCTCTCTTACCTCCTGGTTGGAGACAGAGAGCATCCAGAGGCATCCTTGGAAAGGGAACCTGCAGTGGTCATCTGTTTCTGGTGTAAGTGATTTCTCCCTGATTAAATATCCATCAGCCTATTATTTCCCAGATTCTTATTTAGCACCCTTACTGAACAAATCTAATCTAGTTCATTATATAAATTTAGAATATAGATCATTAGATAAACTTAACTGGCTGAAACTAGAAGTCTATGAATAAGAAGTCAACACAGGCAATACATATTTAAAAAAAAGGTATGGAAATTCTTCAAAATATTGTATTTTTTTATTTTACATATCAATCCAAGTTTCCTCTCCTTCCCTCCCTCCCTTCCTACCTTCTTCTTTCCCTTTCTCCTACCCTCACATGCCCCCCCACCACCATCCCCTCCCACCCCCACTCCACATGTAGGGTGATGCATCCCAGGAGGGGTCATCTAAATCTGTCATGTCATTTGGAGTAGGGCCTAGGCCTTCCCTACTGCCTCTATTTTAAGGGCGTATCCCTCCATGGGGAATGAGTTCCCAAAATCCTATTGTGAACCAGGGATACACCCTGGTTCCACTGTCAGACTTCCCTTAGACTGCTTAGGCCTTCTAACTGGGACCCATGTTCAGGGGGTCTGAGTCAGTCCAATGCTAGATTCCCAGCTATCAGTCTGGGAGCCCATTAGCTCCTTCTTGTTCAGGTCAGCTGTCTCTATGTGTTTCTGCAGCCTGGTCTTGTCCTCCCTCTCTGCATCTGGATTCCAGTTCGGTTCAGTGTTTAGTTGTGGGTAGCCTTTCCACTGTTGCTTAAATTGTTAGTTGGGGTCAGTCTTGTAGGTCTCTGGACCTTTCTCTAGATTCAGTTTTCTCTTCAAACTTTTAATGGCTCCCTCTTTTATGGTCTCTCTCTCTCTCTCTTTCTCCTCTCTTCTATTCTTGATATTGAACAAAAAAATGAATAATTTCAGTTCCCTCCAGGAAGGACTTCGATGTAATAAACCCATAGATGTCTCACATGGTAAGATCAGTAAAGAGACTTTTGGCTTTGACTTTTTAAATGTTTCTTCTCATTCAATTCACATAGTCAGAAGGAATGTCAGATGAAAGATACTATTCATGGCAGAGAAATCTCTCCTGCTCCTCACCCCCACTTTTGGCCCACTTAAAATAATGAATATATCTGTATGAATAGTAAGAGCATGTCTGTGATTTATTTGCTTCTGAATGTAAGGCTAGTATTAAAACATTACTAAGTTATGTAAAATATATTATTGCTAGATTAGAAAGCAAAGCAAAATTTAACAGACTGAGTAACAATGGTATATTATCATAAACATTTGATTACATGCTTCTGGGGTCTTGCATATGTGTGTATATGTGGGGGTATTGTTTGTGTATGACTGAATGGGATATATGAATGTATGTGTTCATGAAATCTTGCCTGTGTGAAGGCCAGAGATTATTGTCTGTCATCTACCTTGATTGCTCACCAATTTTGTTGTTTTGTTTTTAGTTTTTTTGTTGTTGTTTTGTTTTTTGAGATTGGGTCTCTCCTTGAATTTCGAGGTCCACAAATTTATTTGCTAGACTAGCCAGACCTTATGGCCCCAGCATCTGCCTGTCTTCACCCTTCATCCTGGGATCACAGGCATGGGAATCAAAAATGCAACCAGCTTTTCTATGGGTACTAGGTATGTAAAATTCAGGTTCCCATGTTTGTGAGGCAAGCACTTTACCCTATGAGCCATCTCTCCAACCTCATCTTCGTCATTTCTTTGAGATATTTTTGTCTGCATATGATTTTTATAACCTAATAATAATGAATGTTTTGTAATTTAAAATTTATTTTGAATATTTATTAATATTATATGGCATTGAAATCATATAATATACACATATGTAACTCACCAAATTCAATGAATTATATATACCGAAATAATTGTTATTCCCTACTGATATCATTTGGATTAAACTTTACAATTTTCCAAGGGTCAGCACTGTCTAGGATTTGGTATATTTCTTTCATTTATGCTTTATATATGTTTATTTGAATATTCCCTGAATTCAAAAACGATGATTTAAATTTATTGCCATACAATATATTTTGGGTTTTTAAGTGTATTTATTTTGATCCCTAATGTTTTAAATTTTATAGAAAAGATACACTCCTTATATGCTTCTGAAACCAACTTTCCTCATTCATTATTAAATTTGTAATTTCATCCATATGCATTTACATATTTCTAGGCCAGTTGCACTTTACTTTTATATATTATTCTCTTGTATGACTAAGCAATAACTGAAATGTAATCTTGATAGATATTTGAGTCTTTCTGATTTTAGCTGTCACAAAACTTTTTCCAATAATATTGTTTTATTGGTATCTAAATGTGATATGAGAATTGATTCAGAACATAGACTTATGAATAAAGTTAACTCTTTGTTTCATAATCACTGAGGAGCTGAGTTTTGCTACCCAACAATCATATAAAAGCTGGGCACCGTGATGCATGCCCATAATCCAAGTACTGTCAAGACAGGAAGAACCTGAAGGCTTGTTGGCCTGCCATACAGGTTTTCAATTCCTGATATTCTGTATTAAATCCCAGAAACCACATTTTTTGAGACTAGATATCTCTGTGTAGCTCTGGCAGTCCTGGAACTTACTTTGTAGACCAAGCTGGCCTCCAACTCACAGAGATCTTCCTGAATTTGCCTCCCCAGTGCTGGGATTAAAGGAGTGCACATAAATAAAGAACTCTTAAAAGTTTCCTCTGACTTCTATACACACCACAGCACTTTAACATTCAAATACATACAGAGCTAAATTAATAGCCTAGCACAGTGGCAAATGACTTTAATCCCAGAACTCAGGGGCAATAGACAGGCAAATTTCTCTGAGTTAAAGGGCAGCTTGCCTAGGCTACATATCTAGTTCCATATCAGCAAAGGCTACACACACACACACACACACACACACACACACACACACACACACTATATATATATATACATATATATATATATTATAAGCAAAATTTCTTCATAATAGTAGAGGCAATATATTAATATGTACTGATAGACTGATCTCTAATTTTTTGTATAAAGTTATACTTATAAAACTAATTTACAACTATCACAAATAGCATGAATGAGTTTTGAATAGAATTAATGACTAGTACATTTGAGACAAGTTTGTGAATAGAATAGATATTTGAGAATTGCTTGTGTAAATATCCTACACATTTTTCTATGAAATTCTCTTTATTCACTAATTTATATAATGAGAGGAAACTTAATAGACATTCAATAATGATGCAGATGTTTAAAGTCTGCCTAACTTTAATGAGAGAACAAACTGCAAATAAAATATGTTGGTTAGTGTGGGATATACAAAAAGTTACTGGTTTTCTGGACCCTTAGATGAAAAGAAAAAACATCTTCCATGGGAACATAATCATTACCAGGTTATGTGTTCTTAGCAATAGTCACAACAATATCTACTGGGGGTGATATCCTGGATATTATTTGTGTTCTTGCCTTATCAGTTAAATATTATATAACATATTATATGGATTCAATAATTGCAATATTTGCAATATTTCTAACCAACCACTTAGTTCTATGAGGGTGAAGCTATGGAAGGGGGAAGGAAATGGGTGAGAATACAGAGGGTTAGTTCCTAAGTCACAGTTTTAAATGGTCTGACATGAACTTATACACATACACACACACACACAAATAATTCACTTTAAAAAGGTAAGTTTCAAAAAAAACTGATTAAAATAGAGACAATTTCCTTTAAAAGTTATATGTAATTTATTAAAATGGATAGCATTAGAGAAATTTTCATTTTCATTTTCTGAGTCACAGAAAGATAAAAGTCATATGTATTCCTTCATATAAGGAAACTTGAAAATGTTGATCTCAAAAAAGAGCATAAATCAATGAGTTCCGGGGTCCGGAAAGGGTATGAGAAGGGCATGAGGAAAGTTTAGTATCTAACTGGATGAATAAGTTCCAGCACTTGGCATTATAACATGGTGATCACCATTTACAATTATTGTATTATGGAGAGCTAAAAGACAGGAATTTCATAGACTCAGCTACAAGAAATGGGAATGCTAATTATCTTGATGACTGCATGTGATGCAGACGTATTGACTTATCACACTCTATTGCTTTAGTATGCACAATTATTATATGACAGCTTTAAAATAAAATTAACAGGATAAATACAATTAAAAATAGGATACTCAGTGAGTATAAACCTTCACTAAACTTAGAAAATAATTTTTTTCTTTATTTTTAATGGACAGGTAAAAGTGTATGCATTTATCATGAATATGCATTAAAGTATGCTGCACATGTATTGTTGCCATTTCCAAGTTGCAGTGATCATTTTTAAGCCACTTCCATTGTATTTAAATTTCTTCCTTTCCTTTTTTTTCTTTATTGAAGTAAAATGATAAACAAAAAATGTAGGGTACACTTACAGTAAAAGAAAAAAAATATTTCAGAAAGAAGGAAAAACATCCATTTCTATTTAGCTATAAAATAAAGATAATATTATTCATCTTGTCGGATTGTCATAAGCATTAGGGATTAAGGATGAATAGGCTGAGCATAGTGCCTGGAGCTGAGCAAGTACTTTGAAAACACTGTCTCCCTATATTCTATTTTCCCAGAATTACAGGATTATGGAATTATTTTTATTATAAAGAAATACCAATATGTTGTTTTATTATCTTACCTTTTGTTGAAAGAATTTAAACATCATTATCTGCTCAATATGCTTGTAGTTATTATAACACCCCAAATGAGCTGACAATATTGGAGCAATGAATTGTTTTACTTTGTGCTCAAAGAGCCACAAAACAATTTCAAATATGATGCAGGGTTAGAGTTCAAATTTGTGGGGGAGCAATATGTCACTAACAATGTATCATGAGGTTCCTTACATAAGAATCTCTTCCTAGACCACTAATTCACAGCCTACAGGCTGTTTCAGACTTGAAAGTCAGATAACACAGGTATCAGAAATGCCTGCAAAGTAGGAGTAAGGTCTGCGGTGAATCTAGTTAGCTTTCTTATGGTATGGTAAAGAGCAGAAATATGGGTACTTTAGTAACCTTGATGATATTTTATAGTGCCTCTGTTGTTCTTGACTATATTTCTGATAGGCAACAACTTGAGAACCCCCTTTCAAACTAGAATTTCTTTCTTCAAAATGCTACTTGATCCATAGCTTCCTCTTCAAAAGTAAGCATTGTTGTGGAAATGCACCCAAGAGAATTTATTTTCTTTTCCCCACACCCAAGGAGAGGATATATTGGATTTTAAAAAAATTAAAAGAATCAATAATATTTCAGCCTCTGGGTATCTTACTGTTCACAGCTTCAAACTTTATATTCTAAAATGTACTGAGATAATGTGTATAGCAGCCTATGCAGAACCCATAATGGCAAAGGCATAGTTCTATTTCAAGGTTTGAATCTCAGAATACCTCTCCAGTACAATATGTTTAAATGGCAGCCAAGTCATATAGGTTATTCTAGAAGACTATATAAATCACAATTTAAACAGACTTTAATATAAATGCTGTATTTCTGAATGCCATTAAGAAGAACACAGTGTTCTTTACTCTAGTGTTTCTCTTTGGGGAGAATATTTTGCCTCTTTTGTCCTCTTTTCAGGTCTGTATCTTGGTGTTGTCTCAATTTTTTTTCATATCATCCTCATCAAAGCTCAAAAATACTTTATAAAGTTGAAATAATATGCAAGTAGATGGAACTTACTCATTCTTACATGAGAATGACACCTAATCCTTCCAAAGAATTTCAGTGTTCACAACATAATTTTTGATAACAATGCACAAGCATCATTATAACTAAGGAATATTAACAAACTAGTGGGAGCTCACAGACACCAGTCTGACAGCTGTGGACCAGCAGAAGGACCAACCCAGGCCCCCTGAAACTGGGTGTCAGTTAGGAGACCTGGGAAATCTATGGGGCATCTGGCAATGGATCAGTGTATGAATGGACATTGGGAGTCCATTCCACATAGAGGGATACACTGTCACCCTAGATACACAGGGGAGCAAATGATGTGATAGACTCTAATGATCCCCCCATGGAAGGCCTCAAACTCCCTAGGGAATGGATGACATTGCATTGGGGAGTTTAAGTGTGGAAAAAGGGAGGATGGGAGGGAAAGGGAACTGGGTTTGATATGTAAAATAAGATTGTTTATGATTTCAGTAAAAGTTTTAAAAGACAAACTAGCAGGCCCAACATAGTAAAATGGCAATCTTGTCTAAATCAATCTACAGATTCAATGCAGTGACCACATCTCCAAGCAGGCAAACATGCTGCTGGGTGCTGTATAGACCAAGGTGGTGAGCACAGCTCTTACTACTGGTGGTACAGGTACATGCTGCCATCTTGGATAAGACCATGGCTAACACAGCTATGACTTTCATTTTAGCAATGTTGTTGTTTACCAGATAAAAGACTCATGGCTACCATAAGATAAAGATTTACAGTAAAGACAGATTCACATTAAGAACACTGTGTGTTGTAAAATATATGTAAGCTTAGGAGAAAAAAAATAATAAAATAGTTTTAAAAATACAGCGAGGATCTGGGTGTGGTGGCGCACGCCTTTAATCCCAGCACTCAAGAGACAGAGGCAAGCAGATCTCTGTGATTGCAAAGTAAACCTGGTATGCGGAGTAAATTCCAGGACAGATAAGAGTTACACAAAGAAACCTGTCTCAAAAAATAAAAAGTAAAAAATAAAAGAAACAGAGTAATAATAAAGCCACGTAAAGATGAAACACTCAGTAAGAATCTGCATACTGTACGGCTTTATATTGAATTTGTATTGTTTGACTGCTGAGAAAATAACAACAACCATTAAAACACATGCTGCTGGATCAATCCAATTTTTATATTTTAAAAATGCAACGGGACAAGACCAGCGGCAGGAGGAAAAACTTTGAACTAACCATACTGACTGACGTAACCCAGTTACAAAAATGATGAACATGGCATATACTCACTCATATATGGATTTTAGACATAGAGCAAAGGATTGCCAACCTACAATCCACACCACCAGAGAAGCTAGGAAACTCATAACAGCACCCACAGAACGGGAATGGAACAAGATCTCCTGAGAAAATTAGGAGTAGGAGGTGAGGAAAGAGGAAATTAGGAGACAGAGAAGGAGAGAAGAGAAGGGGAGAGGAGAACACGAGGGAGTAGGAAAATTGAGTCGGGGAAGAATAGAAAAGAATAAGAAAAGAAACATCATAATAGAGGGAACCATTATAGGTTTAAAGAGAAATCTGGCACTAGACCTACAAGGATGACCCCAAATAACAATCTAAGCAATAGTGGAGCAGCTACATTAAATGTCCTTCCCTGAAGTTGAGATTGATGACTATCCTATATGCCATCTTAGAGCCTTCATTCAGTAGCAGTTGGACACAGAAGCAGACAACCACAGCCAAATACTGAGCTGAACTCCAGTTGCAGACAGGGAGAATTGTTGAGTAAAGGCTTCAAGAACAGGCTGGAGAAACCCACAGAAACAGGTGAGCTGAACAAGGGGGACCTCATGGACCCTAGACTGATAGCTTGGAAATCAGCATAGGATAGACCCAGACCCCCGAAACATGGGTCTCAGGAGGCCTGGGCAGTCTATAGGACCTCTTACAATGGAACCAGGATGTATCACTTGTGCAGGAACGGACTTCGGGATCCCTTTCCTGATGGAGGAACACTCCATTTGCCTTGGGACACATGGTGGGCCTAGGTCCTATCCCAACTGAGTTTTCAGATTTTGATGATCCCACATGGAAGGCCTTACCCTCTCTGGGTAGTGGGTGGGGGATGGGATGAGGGTTGTGGGGGCTATGGAAGAATGGGTGGGAGAGAGGACTGGGATTGACATGTGAAATAAGAAAAAATTAAGTAAAAATTATAAAACAAAGAAAAAAACAAATTACCAAAGTGAATCACATTTTGATGATATACTGAAATTAATGGAGACTGGAGTTAGTTACCTTTGCTTTGAGAATTTCTATCCAGTAAAACTCTCTGCTATCTACTTCAAATGCAGTAGGCAGTAGCTTTATCTACAAAGCTTTTAGAATTGGTCCAGTTTTATGCTGCAGGCTAGAATATATGAGATCCTTTTAGAGAATGCACTAGCATATATTGTATGAAATAACTGATTTCATTGTGGCATTTTCTCATGCATACTTTGGTACCTAGCTGTTTTGACTCAGTTGTCTCTTTGGAGGTACATCTGCCTGCTTGGCTAGATGGGTAGTAGATGAGGGTATATGTTAGACCATGCCTACGTAGAAATTAAGAGGCCAGGCTGCAGGCTGAGGGCTCCAGCTAGAGTAGATGCCAGGGTTGAGAGTCACAGGACAAGGGGAAATTGATCCTCTTGTCTGAAAGTAGCCTGTAGTAGTGCTGGAGGACGAACTAGTTATCTTCTATATAAAGCAGAGTTTTCTCTTTTTTTATTATTAATAGTTTTATGTGCCTTGGTTTCAAAGTGTCAGATGCTCTGGAACTGGAGTTATAAACAGTTGTAAGCTGTCATGTGGGTGCTGGGAATTGAGCCCATGTCCTCTGGAAGAGCAGCCAGTGCTCTTAATGGTCACATTCGAAATACCTATGTTTTGTTTACATTCATGTCTTGAAAAAAATCCTTGAAGCTTTATTTTTTAATCTATCTGGTGGGTTTTTGGGGGGAAATTATCTAATACACCCCTAAAGTAAATACTTCTCAGTTTCTCTTTCTGACTCCACCACAAAATAAACGCCTGAGGAAGTAAAGCTACTGGACTGGAAGTGGTTAGTAACCCTGAACTTGACATAGGAAGATGGCTTGCCTCTTCATCGTAGAGTCAACATGAATATTAGTCTGAATTCACATTATCTACAAATGCAACAAAATATTAACACAGTTAAAAGAAAATTGAATTACCTTCAATGTTCCCATAAAAACACTAGACACAATTACTAAGTCTAGGCTTCTGGTCAGTGAATTTGAATTCTTGGAAGAAATAGATTTGGGGATAGCAATGTGAGGGATACCTTCAAGCAGTTGTCATGCAGTCATTTAAATTGTATTACTGACTCATAGTTTAGGAATTCCATTATTACTCTGAGCTTGATGAGATGATTGTATCTTTAATAACACTGTAAAATATGCCTTGAGCCTCCTTTATATTCTTCTGGCAGTCATTAATCCATGGGAACTAAAAATACTCATCTTGCCCACCTTTAAATCTTTTTCTTGCCCTAGTAAATTCACTGAATCTCACTACTGTCCCTACACTATTGTCCTTGATACAACTCTTGTCTTTCTCACTTCTGTCTATTTGCTTATGCCTTTGCTTCTCAAGGCAATTCTTCTAGCATATCATTGTTTTTAATAAGATGTTTTATTCTTAAACCTGAAAGTAGTAAGGTAGTAAATAAAGATTTGGTTGGTGAACTCCACTAAAAAGTAGTGTACTTAATGTGTTCATTTTTTGTTCAAAATGATGTATTAACTCATTCATGTATGCCCAGGGATAGACTAATTGCTAATGCAAAATTAGTGAATAAGATAGATAAAGTCTTGATTTAAATGAAGATTATCAAAAGGATATACTGCACAATAATTACAAGAGTCCAGATGCTATATAGTGTCACATGTCACATACATGTGTCACAAAATGATACTAGACAACATGTGAAGGTCATCTACAAGAAGTGGTATTTTAGCAAAATATGAAAAGTTCACTACTAGTTCAAAATGGTAAAGGTGGGAAGGGGTCATACATGAACAAAACATGAATGCTTAAAGGCAAATTAAATCACTACACACTTTTGGAAAAATACTTTCTTATAACCATCCTATAGAAAATGAAGCCATAGTGATAAGGGTTGAAGCTTTGGGGATGGACATGATTCAAATTATGGGAAACTTAAAATGTGTGCAACACAACTCTTATAAAATAAATCATTTAGTTGTGAGCTTGCTTATAGTTTCAGAGACAGTCTATAATCATCATGGTGGGAAGAATGGAAGCACATATGTAGACATGGTGCTGGAGCAGTATCAAATAACATCCTGCTCTATAGACAGAAAGAGAGAGAGAGAGAGAGAGAGAGAGAGAGAGAGAGAGAGAGAGAGAGAAGAGAGAGAGACAGAGAGAGAGAGAGAGAGCCTGAACATTGCAATGGGTTTTTGAAACTGCAAACCCAACAGTCAGTGACACACTTCCTCCAACAAGGTCATACCTCCTAATTGGTCTAATCCTATCAAAGAGTTCTACTTCCTGGTGACTAAGCATTCACTATATATGAGCCTATGTAAGCCATTCTTATTTAAACAACCACACATGACAAGGGGCTAGTGCTTTTCCCAAGGGCCACTGTGAGCTAATAGGCTTCAGGCCTCATGGTGATACACAGATTAATAGAAACAAATTAATTTAAGTTTTAAATAAAGCTAGTGAATAATAAGCCTGAACTAATAGGACAAACTGTTTGTAATAAATATTAAGCCTCAGATTGGTCAGTTTGGAACTGACAAGCAGGGCAAGAAACCTCAAGCTACAGGTCAGAGCATACTTTTAAGTTGGGGAGTAACATCTGTAATACAGACCTGTCTCTGGCTTTAATTTACAGACAGAGCTGTGAACTGCAATAATAAGTGAACTGCAGTTATGAAGTTGCTTCCAAGCTCAGCTTCCAGCAACAGGGAAGTGTAAGGTAACAGGACAGATATCTTACTGAAAATATCTAAGTGTTCTGAAAATATAAGTTAGCTTAAGTAATTATGTGTGATCACAAGAAAAAATGACAGAAATGAAAAAGGAGCTAAAATCACAGAATCTAGCAGGATGGCTTCTTTTATGACTTAGCTAAGAGATTGGGCTTAATGCATAAGTAGGAACAACAATGTTATTGTTGCAGGGTATTCACCAGAGACGACTGTTGGAACTTGGGTTTAAGTCCATAGAACTTCCTTGTTAGCTGGCTGGAAACTACACCGAGTGTTCAGGATTCCAGTTAAGTACTGATCGTTTCTCAGAATAAGCTTTTAAGCATAAAAACCAACCATGTCCTGGGCTGACATACTTTAGTTAACAAGAACAGCTAGCCAGAAAGCAGAGCTACAAAAGCTCAAATACAAGGTTAGTACATTTAGAGACTTTCCCAGAACTATGGACTTTGATGGATTAGGTCTTTATTTTCATTTTCTTTGTGGCAATTGGTAATGTTCAAGTGCTGAATTTTACAGCCTGAATGGCACTTCCACCATGACCATGTTACAATATGAAAATGAGGCTTGGTGAAATGGAGAAACCAATAAGAGCTAACTCATCAGCAGGAAGATAGAAGAAATTTTCAGGGGGAAGTCTTGATTACTACTTCATTAAGAAAAGAAAGCTGTATCCTAAAGCCTGGAAGTGATCTTGCAGATGGGTATTTAAAGATTAAATATATTTTCTTTATCAATATACATCCTAATGTTGAAAAAGAAAAAAATATTAAGTAACTTTGGGAGTTGTTACGTGAAAGAAATGAAAAGTGGCAGTATTTCCAAAGTAGTGCAAGATGACTTAGAATAATATAATATACATAGAAAATTAAAATTTTAGGAGAGTTTGAATAAGTCTAAATATACTACAAAATAAGAGCTTTCATATAAGAGCTTTTGTATAAGTCTGAATATACCAACAGTCATGAAATGTAACAAGACAAAATTTGTCAAAAGCAGAGAATGGCAATTTGAATAAAGTAAATGTGCACAAAGTATGAAATAAATTTTACTCAAACACAGCAAACATGACTATATATAAATATTAATGAAAATGGAACTTCAAAAAAGTTACTATTTGGTGGTTTAGTGAGAATTACATTCATTAAAAACTTGATAAAATGATATAATTTTCAATTGTGCAGATTTCGTGGTGCATCTTCAAAATTTGTTTAATGAATGATCATTGAAATGGGAATTTTAAATTTCATTCTCACAATAAAATATTTTATTACACTTTTCTGAGTAACTAGAAGACCAAGTATGCCTTAAAAATTGTAAAATACAGAAATTTGAGCAACATTGTTTAACTCTTAATTTATTGGATAAACTTAAATAAACCATTTTTCTTTTTCCTCATTTTTTTAGTTGTTTGAAATTTTGTACAATAGATTTTGGTTATTTTTACTCTGTTCCTCCTGGTCCATTTCCCCTTTCCTACCCACAATTTGTCCACTTTTTAAAAATCATGTGGTGCTTCCCTTAGATTGAAATTACTCTTTCTTTTCTTAGGATGTAGGCTATGAGTATGCCTTTCTATGATGCATTGAACATTTGTGAATATTCAACATAAAATGAAAGCTAACACTGACTCATCAAACATCAAGGACTCAGTTTAACATGGGTGGACTTTCATATAATGTTGAAACAAACTTCTGTTATGGGAAGTTTATTGTTAATTTTACCCAAGGTAAAGTCATCTAAGAGGAGGGAATATCATCTAAGAAAATGCCTCATAAGATTATGCTGTAAGGCAAACCTGCAGGGCAATTTTTTAATTAATGTTTGACAAGGAAGGACGCAGCTTATTGTGGGTAGTGCTATCCCTGGGCTGGTGGTTTTAGTTATATAATAATGCAGGTTGAGCAAACCATGGGGAGCAATCCATTAAGCAGTATCCCTCCACTGTCTATGCATCTGCTGTTGCCTCTGGGTTCCTGCCCTGTTTTAGTTCCTGTGCTGACTTCCTTCAATGATGAATAGTGATATGGAAGTGTAAGCCAAATAAACCCTTTCATCCCAAAGTTGTCTTGGTCATGATGCTGCAGCACAACAATAGTAACCCTAACTTAGACACCTTCTTATGTGTTCTGAGAAATTTACAAACACTGTTTTCAATAAATCCCTGGTCAAGGAGTGTGTGATCTGAACTGGGAGCAATGAGTCACAATGCTATATATTGATAGTAACTCCCCAGCTGGTAGGTAGACCACCAGGTTGCTGCAAGCAAAAACTGATGAGTTGATACATACATAAAATAGTTAACAGGAAGGTGCAAGACAGCAGTAGCAGGTGCTTCCCTTTCCATTAAAAACCTTGCAGTACAATTTACTCATTTTATATTTTTTTGTTTTATTGCCATAGTTTCTTTTTTCCTTTCTATTTTTAATAATTTTAATTAATATTTTTTTCTTGTTTTACATATCTATCCCAGTTCCCTCTCCCTTCCATCCCCTGCCACCCACAGACCACCCCTATCCCATCCAGAATCCACACTCCAGAAAGGATGAGGCCTATAATGAGTGATCATTAAAGTCTGTCAAAGATATATGGGCCAGGACCTAGGCCCTCCTCCTATATCTCTAGGTTAAGGGAGTATCCCTCTATTGGGAATGGGCTCCTGAAGTACTTTTGTGCACTCCCAGGGATACATCCTTGTTCCATTATCAAAATCCTATAGATGGCCCAGGCCTCCGAACTAAGACCCATGTTCAGAAGGTCTGGGTCGGCCCTATGTTTCCCAGCTATCAGACTGGGGTGCAAGTGCTCTTCCTTGTGCAGGTCAGCTGTTTCTGAGGGTTTCCCCAGCATGGTCTTGGCCCCTTTGCTCATCACTCCTCCCTCCTGGCAACTGGATTCCAGGAATTTGGCTCAGTGTTTAGCTGTCGGTTTCTGCTTCTGCTTCCATATGCTACTGGATGAAGGCTCTAAAATGGCATATAACATAGTCATCAATCCCATTATCAAGGAAGGACATTTAAGATAACTGTTCCACTATTGCTTAGATTGTTTGTTGGGGTGGTTCACGTATGTCTCTGGATATTTCCCTAGTGCCAGATTTCTATTTAAACCTATGATAGATAGATAGCTCCCTCTATTATGGTTCTCTGTTCTTCCCCTGGCTCAATCATCCTACTCCCTCATGTTCTCCTCTCCCCTCCCCTTCTCTCCTTCTTTCTTCTAATTCCCTCTTCCCTCACTCCCAGCTCACAATTTTCTCTGGAGATCTTGTCCCTTGCCCCTTCTTCATGGGATTATGTGTTTCTCTCTTAGGGTCCTCTATGTTTCCTAGCTTCTCTGGCAGTGTAGATTATAGGCCGGTAATCCTTTGCTCTATGCCTAAAATTCATATATGAGTAGTACATATCATGTTTGTCTTTTTCTGGCTGGGTTGCCTCACGCAGGATGGTTCATTCTAGTTCCATTCATTTGCCTGTGAATTTCAAGATTTCGTTGTTTATGCTCTGCAGAGTAGTACTCCATTGTGTAAATGTACCACGTTTTCTCTATCCATTCTTCAGATGAGGGGCATCTAGGTGGCTTCCAGGTTCTGACTATTACAAATGATGATGTTATTAACATAGTTGAATGGATATATTTGTTACACAAATATGCATCTTTTGGGTATATGCCTAAGAGTGGAATTGCTGTATTTTGTGTTAGACTGATTCCCATTTTCCTGAGGAATCGCCATGCTAATTTCCAAAATGGCTGTACAAGTTTGCACTCCCACCAGCACTGGAGGAATGTTCCCTTTTCTCCACATCCTCTCCAGCATAAACTGTCATAAGCGTTTTTTATTTTAGTCATTCTGACAGGAGTAAGATGGTTTCTCAGAATTGTTTTGATTTGCATTTCTCGGATGGCTAAGGATGTTGAGGACTTAAAGTACCTTTCAGCCATTTTAGATTCCTCTATTGAGAATTCTCTATTTAGTTCTGTATCCCACTTTTTAATTGGATTATTTGCTTTTTGATGAGTAGTTTCATGTGTGCTTTGTATGTTTTGGAAATCAGCTCTTTGTCATATGTGGAGTTGGTGAAGACCCTTTCCCGTTCTGTGGACTTCCATTTTGTCTTGCTAACTCTGTCCTTTGCCTTACAGATGCTTCTCTGTTTCAAGAAATCCCATTTATTAATTCTTGACCTCAGTGTCTGTGCTATTAGTGTTATGTCCAATTTGTTCAAGGGTACCTTCTGGGTTCTCTTCTAAGAGATTAAGGGTGGCTGGATTTATCTTGAGGTCTTTGATCCATTTGGACTTAAGTTTTGTGCATGACAATAGATATGAATCTATTGGAAGTCTTCTACACACCATCATCCAATATCATTTGTTGAAGATTCTTTTTTTTTCCATTGTATAATTTTAGATGATTTGTCAAAAATCAGGTGCTTTTAGGTGTGTTGGTTAGTATCTATCAGGATTTTCAATTTGATTCCATTCATCTGCCTCTCTATTTTTATGGCATTACCAAACTGTATTCAGGTCCTTAGCGCTATAGGACAGATTGAAGTCAGGGATGGTGATGCCTCTTGATGAAGTTCATTTATTGTACAGGGTTGTTTTGGCTATCCTAGGTCTTTTGTTTTTCCATATAAAGTTGAGTATTGTCCTTTCAAGGTCTGTGAAGAATTGTACTGAGATTTTAATGGGACTAGCATTGAATAGGTAGATTGCTTTAGGCAAGATTGCTTAAGCAACATTTTTATTATGTTGATCCTGCCTATCCAAGAGCATGGGAGATCTTTCCATTTTCTGGTATCTTCTTTAATTTCTTTCATGGAAGACTCAAACTTCTTATTATATAGGTCTTTCACTTGTTTGTTTAACATTACCCCAAGATATTTTATGTTGTTTGTGGCTATTGTAAAGGGCGATATTTCTCTAATATCTTTCTCAGCCTCTTTATTGTCTGTATATAGTAGGGCTACTGATTTTTTTTTTTTTTTTGTGTGTGTGTGTGTTTATTTTGTATCCTGCTAGTTTGTTGAATATGTTTATCAGCTGTATGAGTTTCTTGGTAGATTTTTTGGGTCAATTATGTGAACTATCATGTCATCTGCAAAAAGGGAGAGTTTGATTTCTTCATTTCCATTTTGTAGCTACTTGATCTCCTTTTGTTATTTTATTGCTTTAGCTAGAACTTCCAGTACGATATTGAAGAGATATGGAGAAAGTGAACAACTGTGTCTCGTTGCTTATTTTAGAGGAATTTCATTCAGTTTCTCTCCATTTGTTTGATGTTGGCTGTTGGTTTACTGTATTCTGCTTTTATTATGTTTAGGTATGTTCCTATTATCCCTGATCTCTACAAGACCATTTTCATGAAAGGGTGTTGGATTTTGTCATAGTTTTCAGCATTTAGTGAGATTATAATGTTTCTTTTTTCTTTTTCAGTTTGTTTTTATGGTGGATTACATTGATAGATATTTGTATGTTCAGTCATCCCTGCATCCCTGGTATGAAGCCTACTTGGTCATGGAGGATGATATCTCTGATGTGTTCTTGGATTCAATTTGCCAGTATTTTATTGAGTGTTTATGCATCAATGTTCATGGTCTATTTTTCTCTTTCTTAGTTATGTCTTTGTGTGGCTTGGGTATCAAGGTATTTGTAAGCTCATAAAAAGTTTGATAATGAACTTACTGTTTCCATTGTGTGGAACAATTTGAGGAGTATTGGCATTAGTTCTTCCTTGAATTTCTGGTAGAATTCTTCCATATGGCCTTGGGCTTTTTTTGGAGGGAAGACTTTTGATGACAGCTTCTATTTCATTATGGTTTATAGGTCTACTTAAATTGTTTATCTGTTCTTGATTTAATTTTGGTAAGTGATATCTATGCAGAAATTTGTCCATTTCCATGAATTTTCAAATTTTGTGGAGTACAGGCTTTCAAAGTATGGCCTGAAGATTCTCTGGATTTCCTCAGTGTCCATTGTTTTGTCTCCCTTTTCCTTTCTGATTTTTGCTAATTTGCATGTTTTTTCTCTCTCTCTCTGCTTTTTTATTCATTTGGATAAATGTTTGTCTATCTTGTTGATTTTCTCAAAGAACCAACTGTTTGTTACATTGATTCTTTGTATTGTTTTCTTTGTTTCTACTTCATTGACTTCTGCCCTAAATTAGATTTTTCCTGGCATCTACTAGTTTTAGGGCTTTCAGTTGTACTGTTAATTCTCTAATTTACTCATTTTATAACCATTATATACATGTACAAAATTATCAAAGAATAAAATAAATTAAATATGGAATTCATAAAATATAGAAAAAAATACATTAAATCTCATCAAAGATACACAGGAAAATAGCTCTTAAATTTCAATTTAATTCACATGAAAATTCCCTCATTTAAAGAACATAATAAAAGCATATTACAACTATCACCATTATTTAATTTCAGAGTATTTCATCACTCCAGAATGAAATCCTATCCATATTAGCAATCAATCTGTATCCTCCCCACACACACACTTCCAACTCCTAGCAACTTCTAATGTCTTTTATTTGTCTGTGGATTTGTCAATTGTAGGCATTCCATTCAAACAGTAATCATGAAATGTGTGGTCTTCTGTGCCTAGCTTCTTTCACTTAGCATATTGCCTCAAGATTCACCACCATGTTCTAATGCACATCAGCATTCATTCCATTTTATTTTTAAACAATATTTCACAGTATGAATAAGGTGCATGTTTTTTAATCATGCATTAGCTCTTCAACATTTGAAATGTTTTTGTATTGTGGATATTATAGATAATGCTCAGTGCTCATTCACAACATGTGCTTTCCATTTTCTTGAATTTAAATCTAAGTGGGAAAGTGCTAGGTCATGTGGTAATTGTATATTTAGCAATTTTAGGAACTGCCAGACTTTTCCAGAGCAGCTGCACCATTTTACATTTCCATAACTATGTAAAGCTTTGCATGTCAATGTGTGCAAGCATCAAAGAAGGAGATAAGTTTCCATACCAGACAAGTAGCTATGGCTACTATTGCTAAAATACAGCAGCTTTGGAGTCAGAACAGCATCAATAAAAGCTCATAGTTGGACAGCTGGGTTTAGTTTCCATTAAGAGAAATGAAACTCATCACTGATGCATCACAAAATTACAAAGCAGAGGGTTAGAAGATCTACAGATGTAACAAGCAAGTTTGTTCCCAGCTTTTAACCATGTCATGGTATACAGTGGAGCTAATACTTTTGAGATTAGGTGTATACAATCAACAAATGAAACAAACATGTCTTATCATGTCAACTCTTCATGATTATGAGCATTAAGTTGAAGAGGCAGCAAAAGTGCTCATGTGAGTTATGGTATAGCAACATTAGTTCTAACCAAGGCATTGTCTTTGTTTAGCATCAATATGATTTATAGAATTAATGTCAGTAAACACATGAGTTCTTTTTATTACATGTCTTTATTTCAAGGGACACATATGATATAGAATTGGTAGATGAGGAATCATTTAATGTTGTGATTCTGCTAAATACTGTTTTATGCTCCACTGTGCGATTTAAAAGTAGAAAAACATTTCCATACACCATTGAGAATAATGTGGGTTCCTATGGAAGATCTGTTAGAGCCAACTGACATTTCTTTGCTGAATTTTAGTTTAGAAGACATATCTAAAGATAAAAATGAGGTATTTAAATCTCTAAATATTACTATTTTGGGGCCTCTCTAAACTTTCACACATTTTAGTATTGAACTTTTTTATGTATTTGACATTCCCAACATTTTGTCTTTAAGTACTTACAGTTTGTATATCTTCTTAATGTATTATTCTCTCTATTAACATATAGTGACCTTCTTTGTTTCATCTACTAATTGAGGACTGAAATCTACTTGGACAGATGCAGTAACATCTATATCTATGTATTTATAAATTTTTTAAAAAAATAAAGAATATTTTTCTCTCTTATATTGCATCACAACTATGCTTTCTCCTACATCCTCTCCCCCAGTCCCTTCCCTAAACATCTTCTCTCCCCCACACCCACCCCTCTTCCTTTCCCTTCAGGAAAGAGATAGCCTCCCATGCATATTAACCAAATACAGCATGTCAAGTAATAAAAAAAAAAAAAAAAACTAGGCTCATCCCATTATTTTAAGGCTGCAGAAGGCAAACCACCATGAGGAAAAGGGTCTTAAAAGCAAGCAAAAGAGTCAGAGGCACCCCACTTCCCACTAAATTAAATGCCATGAGAGGGAGCCCATGCACGACACTACCTACAGAGTCAGGAATCAGAGTCTGGATAGCCCACACAAAGGATAGGATCAAACACAATCAGAAAAAAGGCAATTAAATGATTATTAATGATAATCTGATGTATTCTATACTTGTAGACCAGAACATAGCCCAACAGTCATCAGAGAGGCTTCACCAGCAACTGATAGGGGCAGATGCTGGTGAAGAAGAGAAGGAAGGAATATTTATGAATTCTATTTAGGGTAGTCATTTGTTCTCCATCCTTTTACTCCTTTTACTTTTTTCAAAAGTCTGTGCCAGTAAAGTGTGTTTCATGAAACCATTCATTGAATCTTGGATTTTCCAACCCAGTCAGTTAGCCTATGTCTTTTGAATGATGAGTTGAGGCCATTTGCATTTGAGAATACTACCAAGAGATACTTTGTATAGTTTTGTTGGCTGCTAGTTTGGTTGGTTGGATTACTGGTAGGTCTTTTCTTCTTTCCCTGTTAGTATAAGGGATTTGCTGATTTGCAGTGTGTAGCAATGATAAATTCCTCCACAGCTCTTCTATGCTCATATACTCCTCTCACAATATATATTTTCCTATGTTCTTGTAATTGATATTTTATTCTTCTGTGTATAATGTTCTTTTAATTATTTTCTACATTGTTTGAGTGTCATGAATCGCCTTAGTTTGTGTTTCTCTTGACATTTTCTTTTTCTCCATAAATTGTAACTTTTCTGGGTATACAATCTTTGTTGACAATTATTCAATTTTATACATTGAAATATATCATTTCATGCTTCTAGCTTTAAGATTGACTATGATAAATCTTTTGTAATTCTAATGTTCCTGACTTTGCCTGTGATGTGATCACCTTAGAGATTTGTATGGAAGGTGAAATTAAGTAATATCCAATAAGCCATTCTATGGCAGAGAATCAGCAATTGTTTCTTCATATTCCTCCCTCCTTCATTCCAGCCAAAATGCTTAAAGCTTTTGGGGGAGGACATTAGAAATGAAGATAACACAGAGTATAAAACATACATAATCTAAAAACACAGATCAGGGACAGAATAACTTAGGTCAAGTGCTTAGATAATATTCATATAATAAAAACAATATTGGAAGTTGGTTCTATGAAATAATGAAATATTCAATATATTCATTTTCACACAAGGAGTAAAGTGGCTAAATGTCTAATCTAAGGTATGTATGATTTTTAAGCTACTATGGAACAAACAAGGTGCTTTACATACATTAAGCTGTTTGCCTACTATTTGAACAGTAGAATTAGGAAGATACCATTTCAATCTTTATTTCATAAATAACTACATTGAGTCATATACAGATTAATAAGAAAAGATAGAAAATATCCATAGAAAAAGGTGAAAGGTGAAGAAAATACAGTATGAGGATCAAGAAAAAAGACCATGATTAGCAAGTACTACTGAACAAGCTACTTGGGCTCATTAGATCATACCGAATACTGGGTGCTTTAAAATGTAAATTGATTTGGTATGTACAACAGGAGTAGTAGACAACTGCTCCCCAGAGAATTTATAGGTATTATGTATAACATCCTATGAACTGTTAGACCATTAGGTACAGTCTTTGTTTACGACGAGCTTAATGTATCATGGGCAACGTTAGGCATATAATATTAAATAAGATCAATACATGAGATGACATGTTATGCTAAGGTTTTGAAAATTGTAAAGAGGCAGGCACTATGGCTGACAATGAACTATGATGTAGTTTACTATAAACATGAGTCACTTTGCTAAGTAGAGTGGTATTTTATGAAGTGGCAATGCAACAAGAGAAATTCTTAAAGCAGGAAATAACAGTGATTTCCAATGAATTGTGCATTCTTTAATTTTGTAAGTGTACCAAAACAGTGACATGAAGACTACAAAAAGAGCTTTCTGTTACTCTTACATGAATATGAAATTTTGTCTTACGTTTTAGAATAATTGTATGCATGGTAAATATGGGAGACAAAGAAAGTGTGTGTGTGTGTGTGTGTGTGTGTGGTGAATAATGGAATAAGGAAAGGTGAGAACCAGTTCTTTTTCCCTTGTTATAATCGAGACAATTGATGAATATCAAACAGCAGTTAGCCAGATAGAACCAAAATTTTGACTAACTCACTTCAAAGTTCATGGTATATAATGAAGTAGGGAATGAGCTTAAAGTATGAGAGAGATAGGTGAAGAGTATTTACCACCAAATTTATTGTTAGCAAATCCATGCCTATTATGATTTCATACAAGTTAAATTATAGAAAACAAATTTCTAGAAGCTATTGATGTCAAATTTAACAAATAATGAAAATATTCCCTCCCCTATAAATTCTTGTAGAAAGTTGACTTTACCATATGGGAATAATGCTCTGTATTTAATTGACAACATATTTCATAGTGAATGCAACCCTATGACTTAGACTATTAAAATTAATGGGTAAATATGCCTGGATTTTTAAGATGTAATTGTAACATTTATTAACACAGGCATGAAATGATCTGCAGTGGTTTCATGTCTGCTAATGGAGAGTTCAGAAAGTCGTTGAATAATATCACTCCAAAGTCCTGGGTAGAACATTTTAAATTATGCTGTTTTCACAGGTTCTCAAATGGAGGTTAGAAATTATATATGTTGAAAAGTCAATAGAAATATGGAGGAAGGAAAATATATCTATATCTATATCTCTCTATATATATGTCATAAATACTTATGTTTATATGATTGTCTATATAGATTTACATATACAATATGTATATTTAGTCCTTTGACTAGTCACTGAAAATATTAGTATTAATAATTTATTTTATTATTTTGTATCCATCTACTCAACAATAGCCATCACATCTGAAAATTTCAAAATGCTAAACTCAGTTTTAAGGTTTTCAGGTATAGCAATTCATAAACTACAAAAAATGTCAGAATTACAAATAATTTGCTTTATAGGTGAAATCTTCATTCCTTATGCACAGGATATTGCACAAAACCACAAGTTTCCCCCTACTGTGGAAATAAAGTGACAAATGCAAAACAGTAGGCAGAAAAGTATAAAAGACTTGATTAGGAGCAAAACCACAGAAAATTATGTCTTTACAAACCTCCTATCTACTACTACGTCCTGTAGCTACATAACCAATCACTCATAGAACTTGTCGTTGCATTCCAAATCTGCAAAAGGTTTTCACCTCCACTATTTTTGTTTTGAAGATTTTCCAACAAGAGAAAAATCTATTTGTAAAATAAGAGCCTATGTAATACATTCCTTAGATACTATTTTAAAATACTGCTTTTGGGCCAATGTTCAACACCTAAAACCCACATTGAAGGAAGAGGAGCAATGCCCAAAAGGTATGCTCTGACCTCCACCTTTCTCTCTCTCTCTCTCTCTCTCTCTCTCTCTCTCTCTCTGACTCACTCTCTCTCCACCCCCACAAATGCACACATATGCGATACACATATATGCATACATATATCAACAATAATAATGATAATAAATTAAAAATGCTATTTTCTTAGTCTAGCATGCTAATAACATACGTTACTCTGGATTCACTCAAGGAGAATTGTAACTGTTTCTCCTTAATGGAATAATTTTTATTAGGAAAAAGTAACTCCTACAGGACCAATGAGGGCAAAATAGAAGAATAGTAATTCAGCTATGGTTATGAGGACTTAACATTTTTTCTTCAGAGTAGGCCAGTCAAGAATAGTGTTACCACGAGGAACTTAGGAGGAGAGGGTCAGCCTTATGAGTGAATACCATAAGAAGACCATCAAAAGCAGAAAGATTATGACAGGTGCTAGCCTGAGCTGTGAAGGGAACAATGATGATTTATTAGTGCAGGAAGAAGAGGTACAAAGAGGCAGTCAGAGAAGAAAAATCAGAGAACTTGACACTTGTGCGATGATATGTGATCACTGAGTTTCATAACACATTCTAAGAGCTTTTTACTGGTTTTTTTTTTTGTGAGATGGCAAAACCTTGAAGACTTTTGAGCAGCTCATTAATATGAAACTTGTTATCTTTTCAAGATCATTGTAGCATTATCATTGGAAATTGACTATTTAAAACAAATTAAAAAAATGGAATCCAATTAAGCCACTATTACTGATTACAAGAATCAGATAAGAAGTATTGATGACTCTACCAAAAAAGAAGACAGTTTCAGGTCAAGTGAGTAAGGTTTCCTTGGGGATCAGATGTGAGGTATTAGGGACAGAGGACTCAAGGACAACACTGAGATGCTTTGCCCAAGCGACTGCATCGATTAAGCTACTGTTATCTGAGATGAAGTAGAGAAACTATTGGTAAAATATATGAACAATTATACTATATGAACAATTGGGGATGTCACTCCTAATTGGAATGCTCAGAAAACAGTTAAAAATGGGAGCAATAGTGACTTTAAAGCAGCAATTTCAGCTTAAATATTTTCAAGATGGCCAGAAAACAATGGAAATAATGATGGTTTAATCGTGATTTTTGTTTGGTGATGTATGGGGCATTTAGGGGTGGGATGTGACTGCCTTTAGTGGGCTACTGAATAGGATAGATGGTCCCCCTGAGTACAGGGAGACCTAAAGAAAAAGATAAGGAAGCAAAGATAGAGGAACACAAAACACAAAAGATAAGCTCCACCTATTTTACACACTGCTATGAAAGAAATTGGAAAACAAACAAACAACAATAAAATAACACAACTCTATCTTGTACCTTATCTCTATAGTTCAAGAAGTTTGGCACCTCCTTACTTTCCAGAACTAACATTTAAAAGCACTGCTTCAGATATATATTGGAGATATATATTGGAGATCCTTAACTCTGAAAGAAAACAATCACCATTTGTAAACTGTTTAAACAGATAATTCCAAATCATGACTCTCTCATTTGAAAATACAGTATCACTTCATTTTAAAACCCTAAGCCCTCCATAATTAAAGAATGTAGTTGACAGTCTCTAGTTGACAGCATTCCTTTCACAGTCACTTGCAGTTTTTTTTCTTCTTATGTCCTCTACTTGTCCTTAGAGAGCATGCAAATAGGAGGATCATGGGGCATCATTATTGGGCTCTTGAGTCATAATGCCATTTTCAGTGACTTCTAACTCTCTGGAAATTGAATGATACACCTTGACTCTGTGACAGCTCAGAACCTTCCCTCAGTCCTCCTATGTGCATATGGCTCTCCATGATCCATGTTTGTCTGGTAGTACTTACATTTAACTCCTGTTTCCATCACAGCACTAGCCAGTATCCCAGAAAGAATTAATCATTGCTAAATTGAAACATGAGTTGCAAAGCTTTCAACTTTTAGTTTGATGGCTTTTGAAAAAACATAAATCATACATTTTAAAACTATTTAGACTGCTTTCAGAAGCTTCCCTTTGTTATGACCTCAACTTTGGATCTGACTACTACATATTTAAGCTAAGCCAAAGAGTAAGTGATTAATCTCAGGCAATGACTCTAACTTTTCTGTGTGGGGGAAAAGTCAAAAGCATTATCCAAATCCAAGGCTAGCTCTAATAATCATTTATTAAATATAAAATCTGGAATAAGATGATCAAATGTTCACCTCACATTGAATGCTTGCTAAACTTTCACACATTGCCTACTTGTGGCCTCCTGTAACCGTTCTGTTTCATAATCATAAAATACAATTTAAAGCATAACATTTCCATAGAAAATGGGAAATCATGAAATAAAAATATTACAATAAAATAGTATCAGTGACACTCATAAGTTTTGACTTTTACAGATCAGAAAAGTAAAGTCAAAGGAAATGAGCAATTTGACTAAAAATCCTGGATAGATAGAATGCTACTGAGCAGTGCAAGTGAAGGAATACATACAATAAATACAGGTGTAATGGGGAGCAGATTTTCACACACACACAATACACACAAAGATGGCAGGATGGAACCAGGCCCCCCTGCATGTGGGTGTTACTTAGGAGGCATGTACAGTATATGGGACCCCTGGTAATGAAACAGCATTTAGACCTAGTGTACAAATGGACATTGGGAGCCCTTTCCCAATAGAGAGATACTCTCTCAACCTAGACACATAAGGAAGGGCCTAGGCCCTGCCACAAATGATGTGACAGACTTTGATCCCTCATAGAGGGCCTCAGCATTTCTATGGAATAGAAGCAGGGTGGGATGGTGGTTATTGGGGGCATGGGAGAATGGGTTGGAGAGGGACCTGAGAAATGCTAATCTCAAAAAGTTACATAGTGCATGATTTTACTTATGTGACATTCTTGAAATGACAAAAAAAAAAACATTTGAAAGTAAGGAAAAGATTAATGATTTCCAATGACTTGGATAGTAAAATAGGTATTTCTACAAAGGGAACAGGGATTTTTGTGGCAATTGAAATTATATGTATCTTTACTACCATGATGGTAATATCATAATAGTAATGTTATAATATACTATAATTCTAATTCATACTATCAATTGGGTAAAGAATATATACCATTTCTATGTATATACCATTTCTATGTGTTTTTCTTAAAGGTGAATATGAATATAAAACTATCACAAAATACAAAATTTAATTTTTAATAACAGCATATTTCAGGATTTTAAGATTCAAAATCAGCTCTGAAAATGTTCTATAACATGATTAGGTGGTAGTTACAAGGTTGCACAAAATTTTTCAAACTTATCAAATGTTTTAGTTACTTTTATTCTTGTAAAAAGACATCAAGATCTTTTGACATTTGTCAACATGTGCAGATCTGTCTGTGAGAGCTTATGTGGTGGTTTGAATAAGAACGCCCCCCTCATAGATTTAGTTTGAATACTTGGACCATAGAAAGTGGTATTATTAGGAAGTGCTGTCTTGGTGGAGTACATGTGTGGCCTTGCTGGAAGAAGTGGAGGCTGGCTTTGTGGTTTTATATGAGCCACCTAGGCCTTGTGGGGCAGTCTCTTTCTGCATATGTTTCAAGATGTAGAACTCTCAGTTCCTTCTCCAGCACCATATCTGTCTTCAGGTTGCCATGTTTCTGCCATAATGATAATACACTAAATTCTGAACTTTAAGTCTGCCCCAGGTAAATGTATTGCTTTACAAGAATTGCTGTGGTCATGGTGTATCTTCATTGCAACAGATACCCTAAGACACCTGGACTTCTAACACCTTAAAAAACTGGGTGGACTTTGAAAACCTGTACTCCACAAAATTCAAAAATTCAAAGGAAATGGAAAAATTTCTGGATAACTTATCACTTGACAAAATTAAATCAAGAACATATAAACAACTTAAATAGACCTATAACCCCCAATGAACTTGAAGCAGTATCAAAAGACAACCAAAAAAAGGCCCAGGGCAAGATGGCTTCATTGCAGAATTCTAGCAGAAATTCAAGAACTAATACCAATACTCCTCAAATTGTCCCACACAATAGAAACAGAAAGTTCATTACCAAACTCTTTTTATGAGACCACAATCACCTTGGTACCCAAGGCACACAAAGACACAACTAAGAAAGAAAACTACAGAACAATATCCCTCATGAGCATTGATGCAAAAATACTCAATAAAATACTGGCAAATCGAATCCAAGAACATATCAGAGAAATCATACACCATGATCAAGTAGGCTTCATCCCTGGGTTGCAGGGATGGTTTAACATATGAAAACCTATCAACATATTCCAACATATAAACAAACTGAAAAAGAAAAACCAAATGATCATCTCCCTAGATGCTGAAATATCCTTGAACAAAATTCAACATCCTTTCATGATAAAAGTCTTGGAGTGTAAGGTGTACGGCTTTTCCACCTGCCGCCGCTGGTCTTGTCCTGACACTGCGCCAGCCCCAAATAATGCACTGAGACTCTGTATTTGATATAATGCTGTTGGCACGGTTACTTGTTTCTTATCCGCTAGCTCTGTCTTAAGTATTAATCAATTTCTGCTGATCTATGTATTTCTCTTACCGGGAAGCCAGCCGGCATACTGCTTTCTCCTGACTCTCCATCTTGGCTCTCCTTCCTACTTCCTACTTCCTCCTTGTCTCCTAGTCCCTCCTATCTTCCTTTCCTATTGGCCAACAGTGCTTTATTCATTAGCCAGTATGAGAAACATATACAGAATGACATCTCCCATCATTGGAGAGATCAGGGATAACAAGAACACACCTAAACATAATAAAAGCAATATACAGTAAACCAACAGCCAACATCGAACTGAATGGAGAGAAGCCTAAGGCAATTCCTCTAAAATCAGGAGCAATACAAGGCTGCCCTCTCTAAATATATCTCTTCAATATTGTACTTGAAGTTCTAGCTAAAGACAACAAAAGGAGATCAAGGGGATACAAATTGGAAAGGAAGAAGTCAAACTTTCTCTGTTTGCAGATGATATGATAGTTTACATGAGTGGCCTAAAAAAACTCTGCCAGGGAACTCCTACAGCTGATAAACACCTTCAACAAACTAGCAGGATACAAGATAAATTAAAAAAAAAATTAGTAGCCCTATTATATACAGACGACAAATGGGCAGAGAAAGAAATCAGAGAAACATCATTCTTTACAATAGCCACAAACAAAATAAAGTATCTTGAGGTAACGCTTACCAAACAAGTAAAAGACCTATATAATAAGAACTTTGTGGCTCTAAAGAAAGAAATTAAAGAAGATACCAGAAAATGGAAAGATCTCCCATGCTCTTAGATAGGTAGGAACAACACAGTAAAAATGACAATATTGCCAAAAGCAATCTACAGATTCAATGCAATCCCCATTAAAATCCCAGCACATTTCTTTGTTGACCTTGAAAGGATAATAATCAAAGTTATATGGAAAAAACAAAAGATCCAGGAGAGCCAAAACAATCCTGTACATTTAAGAAAATTCAGGAGGCATCACCATCCCTGACTTTAAGCTCTACTACAAAGCTATAGTTCTGAAACCAGCTTGATATTGGCATAAAATAGACAAGTAGACCAATGGAATCACATTGAAAATCCTGACATTACCCACACAACTATGAACACCTGATTTTTGAAAAAACAGCTAAAAGTGTACAATGGGAGAAGGAAGCAACTTCAAGAAATGCTGCTGGCACAATTGGATGATGGTGTGTAGAGGACTGCAGATAGACCCATGTCTATCACCATGCATAAAACTCAAGTCTAAATAGATCAAAGACCTCAACATCAATCCAGTCACATTGAACCTGTTAAAAGAGATAGTGGGAGGTACCCTTGAACAAATTGGAATAGGAGATGGCTTCCTGAACATAAGTCCAGTAGTACAGACACTGAGATCGACAATTAATAAATGGGACCTCCTGTAAGGCAAAGGACACAGTTGACAAGACCAAATGGCAGCCCACAGACTGAGAAAAGATCTTCACCTGTCCTACATCTGCCAGAGAGCTAATCTCCAAAATATACAAAGAACTCAAGAAACTAGTCAACAAGACACCAAAAAAAAAAAAACGCTATTCAAAATGAGATACAGAACTGAATAGAGAACTCTCAATAGAGGAAATCAAAAAGGTTGAAAGACTCTTAAGAAAGTGCTCAACATTCTTAGCTTTGGACAAATGCAAATCAAAACTATTTTGAGATACCATCTTACTCCTGCCAGAATGGCTAAAATTAGAAACACCAATGACAACTTATGCTGGAGTGGATGTGTAGAAAGGGCAACACTCCATTGCTGAAGGGAGTGGAAACTTGTACAGCCATTTTGGAGATCGGTATGGAGGTTCTAGAATAAGGTATCTCAAATCTGATCATATCCTGTGAGTACACCTTATAAAGTGGCAACCTTTATGTGAAAGGATGATAGAATATGCCCGAAGTAAAACAATATGGAGAAGAAAATAGATGTGTATGTTCAAATATGGATATGTTTTATAATAATTACTACATTAGTTACTGCCCTTCCTACTATAAATAAATACAAGAAGTAACTTAAGGAAAGGTTTGTGTTAAAGGATTCATTGCAATGAAATACATTTAAGCATGGCAGGATGATGTGATAATAGGAGCACCAAGTGAAAGGTCATATTATATTCACAGTGAGAGAGCAAAGCTAATAATAAAGTGTTCCAAAACATGAGGCTACTATGACTATTTCACAATAAAATCCAACTACAGAAAGTAGTTTCAGTAGGCTTAAGTTTGACACCCTTATTCATCTACACTGGTCTCATCCTCAGTATGCCAACTGTGTTACCAATTATTGTCATTGGTGACTGGACCTCTAAATAAAAATTTCAGATATTTGGCATGGTGGAAAAGAATTTCTTCTGTCTACTTTGTTCTCTTAGTCTCATTTCAACATTCAATATTTGCTTCCCTCTCAACTCTCTCTCTTTACAAAAGTTTCTTTTTGTTATTTTGAACCTGTTTAATTGTGGAATAATAGATATGGAACTTTACAGTTGCAGCGATATTTCAAGACCAAAAAAAAAAATGCCCAATTATAATCTAGGAATTACTGACTAAATGGGATTTTACAGGTGTTGCAGAAATCAGGAATATCATCTGGACTACTGTATTGGTTGAATAAAGGCTTGTGGGTTGGGCAGACAAAGCATATAGGAAATTGTTCTGAACAAGTTTCTCCTCTGGACCCTTTTATTATTTATTATATTCAATATTCCATTGCCTCCTGACTTAGCTTAGTTCACAGCCTTCGGGTTCCTAGTTCTATCCTAAGGGGCTATTCTGAGGGATGTTTATTACTGCTCATCCTATTAGTATCTCCAGGAGATAATAAGTCCAGTGTTCTTGCCAACAGACAACTTCCTACAATTAGTTTATTGAACTTCTTCTGTGCTTGCTACCTTAGCTTCTTAATCCTGCAGATTGCCTCCAATTAGTTTGAGAAGAAATGAGAGACTGTCAATGTGATATTAATAGTAACTTACAGATATACAATTTTTTTTCAGGGGAAAAGAGGATGTAACCAAATCAAACTGTATTAGTGTCTTGTAACTTCCTATGCTCAGTGCTGAGCTTAGGAACTGCTCCTTTGAAGGACTTTAACAATGGCAATTTTGGCTTAGATAATGGTGCTTGGTGATTGTGTGGTTTGAATGAGAAATGCACTCATGTGTTGGAACACTGTTGAGGAAGGTTGTGGAGACTCTTGGGGGAGTGGGTCAACACTGATGACAGGCCTTGAGGTTTTTATTGCCCAGAACTACTTCCTGCCTGTGGCTTCCATGTGACTGACTGACCTCCTACTCCTACCACTCTGCCTTCTCCATCATGATGAAATGTATACTCTCCACTATGAAACATGATTAACCTCCCTTCCCTAAACTTCTTTTTCAGGCATTTTGTTACAGCACTGGGTATAGTAGTTAATACAATGATTTCAAGGCATCAAGCACTTACCTTAGAAGGAAGATCCAAATGAAAGGATGCATTCATTCTCCTTCCCCTCTCTTTCTGTAGTCTTGACCTTTTGTTTTGGAATGGTACATCATGAAGCCACAAATGTAGAAGCTTATATATTGAGCTTCCAGCCTCCAAAGCTACAAGAAATTAATTTCTGTTCTTTGTAAATTCCCCAGTCTCTACTCTTGTAGCAGGACAAAATGGACTAACACAGCTATCTCACTATTTTTCTTATTAAAAGGAAAGTTGCTTACTGGAAAGGGGAATTAAATTATAAAGTAAGAAAGTTATTTGTTTACCAGAAAATGACTCTGTAATTATTAGTGGTCACTAATACTATAAAGCAAGGGATATAGTAGAACTTACAAATCTAGAATTATTTTCTCAATGATAATGCTTTTTAAAATTATTTTTTATTTCAATTAAAAAAACAATCTTATTTTACATGCCAATTCCAGTTCCTTCTTCTTCTAGTCCTCCCACTCCCCCTACCATCTCTCCATTGCAACCCCCATCCATTCCTCAGGGAGGGTGCGGTCTCCCATGAGGGATCATCAAAGTCTGTAACATGGTTTGGGGTTAGGGCCAAGGCCCTTGTATCTAGGCTAAAAGTATCCTTCCATAGTGATTGGGCTCCAAAAAGCCAGTTCATGCACTAGGGATAAATACTGGTCCCATTGCAAGCAGCCCCATAGATTTCCCAAGACTCCCAACTGAAAACCATATTCAGGGGGCCAGGTTCAGTCTACTACAGGTTTCCTAGCTGTCAGTCTGGGAGTCTGTGAGCTCCCACTTTGTCAGGTCTGCTGTTTCTGTGGGGTTTTCCAGCATGGTCTTGAGCCCTTTGATCATCACTCCTCCCTCTCTACAACTGGATTCCAGGAGTTCAGCTGAGTTCTTAGTTGTGAATGCCAGCTTCTGTTTCCAACAGCTATTGGATGAAGTAATTTAAGGTAATCATCAATCTCCTTATAGGGGAAGGGCATTTAAGGTAGCCTCTCCACTAATGCTTAGATTCTTAGTCAGGGTCATCCTTGTGGATTGCTGGGAATTTTGTTGGTGGCATGTTTTTCATTAAGTCCAAAAAGGCCCCCTCTGTCAAGGTATCACTTTCCTTGCTCCCCTATTCTGTTCTTCTCCCAACACAACATAATTGATACCTCATGTTATCATCCTCCTTCCCCTCTTTTTCCCCCTCTCTACTAATTTTTCTCCTAATAATTCCCCCCTATGCTCCCAATTTATTCACTTTAGTGAGGTAACCCAGACCCAGAAAGAAAGGCATGGTATGTATTCACCCATAAGTGGATATTAGACATAGAGCAAAGGATAACCAGCCTATATTCCACAACCCCAAATAAGCTATGAAACCAGGAGGACCCTAAGAGAGACAGACATACATGGACGTCCCCAAGAAGGGAAAAGGGTCAAGATCTCCTGATAATGCTTTCTTTAAGCAGTGTTGATAAACCCAGTTGACTTGTGAGCCAGTTTCTTCAAGTTAATTAAGGACATTTTCAAAATTACTTAGGAGATATTTTCACCAGGTAAGAGGAAAATTAATAGTTTTAAGGGAAAAATGAGCATATATACTGTAAGATCTCTATATGTTTAAATAATTTAACAAAGTTTAATTAAGATAGAATAATAATTCATAAAGACAAGTTTTACTTTTCATCATTTAATAATAGGTATTTGATTTATTTTAAATTAATTATTTAAGAAAATGTGTAATTTATCAAAATGAAATTCAAAAGTTATATGAATATTTTATATTGCTGACTGAATAGACAAATTATCGATTTTAATTGAGCAATGAATTATGGTACTTAGAATCGGTGAAAATTGTATTGATGTCCTAACACTCAGAATTCCTCCATTTTATATTCCCAAACTCAATTTACTGATTTGTACAATTGTAAGGTTTATTGTTAAGTAACAAAGAGCAGAGGGAGAGGTAGACAGTCTTCATCAAGAGTGAATGAAGATTCCCATATTTATAATTTTCATCACTCATCTTTGCTCACACTATTGTGTGAATCCTAGAGTAATTTAGGCATGAAGATTGAGAAGTTGAACCAATGAATGTGGCTCACAGAGTTCACATTTAGGCTTCTTAAACAGATATTGTCCTTTCTATGTATGTCAGAAGTCTTTCATTATCAGTGTGCTGTTTTAAGTCTTGTCTTTCTCATTATTCCATTGTTCAATTTAATTGTACAATATTTGATAAAAACTAGAAATTGTTTGAAACATAACTAAAGGGCTCAGTAAGAGGGGAAATTATATATTGGTAGTCATTATAGTGAGTACTGTAGGAAAATCAGGGACTTTTCATTAATTGTTTAAATGTAAATGCTGGGCCAGTGAGATGGCTTATCAAGCAAACCTACTTGCTGCAGAGCATGACAACTTCAGTTTGAAACTCGGGGCCAAGAAGGTAGAAAGAGATAACTCATACCTTCAAGTCATCCTCTAACTTCCATACAAGTGCCCAGGCACTTACAGTCAATCTCCACCCCATGTTGCACACTTGGACATGGACACAAAATAAAATAGAAATGTAATTAAAAATAATAAATACAAATTTTGTACATTAAACATCATCATAAAGACAATTACTGTCAAACCCTGCCCTTTTAATTAAAAAAAAAAACTTATGTAATTATTTCAAACTTTTTAACAAGGATGGATGCCAATACTCTATTAGAAAGTATAGGCAAGTATATACTCCAGGAACAAATATCTCCAAATCCAAAGTGACTTACCACATTTAAAAATGTTTCTCACCAATAGTACATGGTTAAAACAGATCCACATAGTCTCAACTCATTCTTTTGACTCAGCAGTTACTTTTATAGAAGTGTGGTGTTGTCACCAGAGTGTGGCACATATTGGTTTTAAAGCTGTCAACTTGAAGAAAAACACACAAATTACTTCTGTTACATATTATCAACCAAAGCAAGTCACATGGCTATGACAAAGGACAGGAATAGTCCCAAACAAAACTAGTAACTAACATATGTCATAGATGGATGCTTCATAAGTTGAAAACAGAATATGCTGTTGTCTAACATTCACTCTTTTCAATGTAACAGGTTTGGGCATTCTTGTGCTGACATTTCTGCCATTATTAATTGATTTTTTTTAATTAGTCCTGAACTTCTCCTTCAAAACCCAGAGACAGATATTGGGGTTAAAGCTAAAGATCAGAAAAGCAAAGCAGTCTAGCTACTGGAGAGAATGTGTCACTACTGCCAAGTCATAAAGGCTAACTAGTGTGGCTTCTGTGATTAAAGGTACATGCCAATACTACATGGCCTGTATGTATGGCTTACTAGTTTGCACTCTGATCTTCAGGCAAGCTTTATATCTTAGATCATAAACAAAATATCGCAACACAACAGCAAGTATATCATTTGACATTTTTGAGTCATTTTAAAGGGTATGCACTATCTACTGAGGATCAAGCTAGAAACCAAAATCCTTAAGTCTGAAAACAAAGCTGTCAACATGGATATAAGCCTCCTGTCTGATAATCACTGAATGTCTTTAGCTAATTGTCAAATATAACCTGACCCAAGAGACATTGTTAACACACAGTTGGCATTTCCAAGTTATTTTATGTTCTATGAACTTTATTTTCCTGGCATGTTCAAATTAATGATATACAACCATACTGTATGATTTCATTAACATGGTGTTCAGAAGCATGCAGAATTAATCCATGGTTTCAGAAGTCAGGAGAGCCTTCACATTTGAAGAGAATGACTGGAAAAGTGGAAGGAGACTCACCTTGTGTGTGTGTGTGTGTGTGTGTGTGTGTGTGTGTGTGTGTGTAAGAGGGGAGATAGAAGGACCAATTCTGTTAGTGCTGATACTTCTTACACAGGTATGTATGATGTATTTGAATACAAATATCTCTTTAAGAGAACGAAGTGAATTTCTGTGACAGCTCCATTATGTCTATGGCACCATTTCCCTTAGGGAAGACAGAGAAGAGTCCTTTCATTTCCCCCTCTCCATTGATTCCATAAATGACACTTCCTAATACTTGTTATAATCTTTTTTATGTGTACCTTGAAATAAGATGGGGAAAAGTCTTGGTGAGTGTTCACACTCAATTATGCAATCCTTTTTACTTTTATATATGCACTCAAAACTGCTAATTGGTGGACTACCCAAGTTGAACGCTTTTATTATGTCATTATACCTACACCAGCTAAACCACGACTTCCATCTCTAAATGTACTGCTCTCTCCATAAACATTGGCTCCACTTGTTGCTCTGCAATGCCATCTCTCCAATAGATTAAGAAATTCTGAGTTTAATGTTTCTCCAACTTTTTTTCATTTCACAAATGAATGGTAACAATATTATTTTCCAGTAAACCATATCATAGAAGTTAATGATGTTTGAGATTGTCTCTCATAATATTTCCTAGTGAATAAATTCAGATTATTCTTTATAAAAACAGTTTGTAATTTATTTCCTTTTTAATTAAAAAAATTTAATTAAAGTACAATTGCATCACTTTCCCCCTCCCTGTCCTCCATCCTGTGTGACGTCTGCCCATTCCCTCCTCCATTTATTCTCAAATTAATGGCCTCTTTTTATCATTATTGGTTCAAATATAGGCATAAATACAAACATACAACATATATATATATATATATATATATTATTTTAAAGCTGGACATTTCATAGTGGATAATTAGTTGGATCATCCCTGGGTGAGACTAATTCTTCCTCCACTAACAGACATTAGTTGGCTAGAGTTGCCTATCTAGGGAGTGGTCCCTATGAGATTCCCCTCTTCTGTGTCAGCATATCTATTGATAGTATCATTGCTTAAGTCTTGTTTAGAAAGCTATATTGGTGAGGTTATCAATAGGCAGCTTCCTATAATTTTGAGAAGACACAATCTCACAGAACACTTCCTTGCTTTCTGACAAAAATCTCTCTTCTCCTTCTTCTATGATGTTTCCTGAGCCTTGGGTGCAGGATTTGTGTTGTAGATGTATCCACTGGGGCTGAGTTCCACAAGATATGTTGATCTTTGTATTATGATCTGTTGTGGTTTTCTCTGTCTCCCTTTGCTATAAAAGAAAGCTTCTTTGATGAGGGGTGAGATCTGCCTGTGGTTATAATGAAAAGTTTTAGACTGTAGTTAGGAATTACTCTGGTCTAGTAAAGGAATGAGATTAGCTTCTCTTTTAAGATCCATGACAACAGTAGCTGGGTTTAGTTGGCTGGTTTTCTAGTACCAAAAATTATTTCCCTCTTATTGAGTGGGCCTTAAGTCCAATTAGATAGATGTTGTTCACTGCCAAGATATGAGTGTCACTACTTTACCTTTAGAGACATCTTTCCATGTTGGTCATTTTTATAGTCTATTGTCATGACAAACTATTGATTGTTTCCATCCTATGGCACTATGAAGACTAAAGTACAGGAAGAAGGCTTTCATATTTGATCTAGCTCAAAATTTGAGAATCCTGTGTCTTAAGCATGTAGTATCTTTAACCATAGGGGTTTACCTTTGAGATGTAACTATGAATAAGAGCAAAAAACTATATTGTTTAGTGATCAACAACCTGAGTGGAGGTTTTTCATATGGTACTAATATTTTTTTAAAGATAGATAATCTATGGCTCTTATGGTGTGCATTGTCAGCCCAAGTAGCATTGCTTTCTTTAAAATGCATGTGGTATATAAGTGCTTATATACACATATTTATTGTGTATAATTTTAGTTATGTATAAACTAGTATGATTCTTTGAGGCTTTATCAAACATCCTTGGTGTTATAGAGGGGAAGAGAATATTTGCTAGCTATACTTCAGACAAAGAATAAATATCCAAATATAAGGAATTCAAAAAACAAGAGTCAAGAAAACAAATGACCCAAGTAAAAAAAATTGGTTATGGATATGAACAGAGAGTTCTCAATAGAAGCTAAAATAGCTAAGACATTCTTAAAACATGTTCATCATCCTTAGCAATTAGGGAATATAAATCAAAACGAATTTGAGAATTCATCTTACTCCAGTCAGTGTGGCAAAGATAAACAAATGTTGATGAGGATGTGGGAAAAGAGGAACTTTCATTCACTATTGATAGGAACACAGACTGGTGCAGCAGCTATAGAAATCAGTGTAGAGAATCTCCATAAATCTAAAAATAAATGTACCATATCATCCAACTACACTACTCATTGGCATATGCCCACAGAACTCTACTCCACAGACACTTTGTCAGTCATGTCCATTGTTACTATATTCACAATAGCCAGAAAATGGAAAAAACCTAAATGTACCTACAACCAACCAATGGATAATTAAAATGTGGCACATATGTACTATGGAATACAGTTAGTCATTCATAGCTATAATGAAAATGCAATCATGAACCTATGTAGATAAATGTGTACAACTAGAAAAGATCATATTGAATGAAGTAATTCAGACACAGAAAGACAAATATAGCATGTTCTTTCCCATTAGAGGCTCCTAGCTCCAAATCTCAAAACATGAATTTAAAACATAAAATTACTACAGACAGAAACCAGAAAAGAGAAAAGGGACCATGGAAGTCAGGGCAGAATGGTGAATAGCAGGATTCAGGGAATGGAGACATGGAAAAACAGGGAGGGGGCTCTCATTGTGGAGGGAGGAGAGAGGCTAACCTTTATTTCCTCTGTGACTTCTTTCCAGTTAGATCCTTTTATATTCATCCAAAGTCAGATTTGTTTAGGTTCTTTTTACCTTAAAAGTTAACAATAACATACATTTTCATTCATTTAACAATATTCATTCAGCAGTACCTCCCTCCAACTTTCTCTAGTGTCCCTACCTTGTCTCCTTCCAAAAATTAAAGTAAGCTTTTTAAAATGGTGTTAATAACTACTGAGTTCAGTTACTGTTGCCCCTATGTCAACAGATATAGGGCCATCAAATGGGGCAGGGACAACCTACCAGCAGCCATCCCCAAAGGAGAGAAACTTACCTTCCCTCAAAAGTAACCAATTGCCAAAATGTCCTCTATTTGGGATGTGATCTCAAGAGTACTTCCTCCATACAAACTGGAATGGATACTGGCTTGATCCTATGAAGGTCTTGTGAAGATAAGCTCAGCCACTGTGAGTTTATGTGTACTACAGCCATATCATGTCTAGAAGTTAGCATTTCACAGCTCTGCCCAATCGATCAGCTCTTCATACATTCTGTCCTCTTTTCCATGATGTTTCTGACTCTTTGATGAAGGAAGACTGATAAAAATTACCTATCCCCAGCTGAACACTCATAGTTACTTATGCTATGCACCTTGACCACTTCGAGTATCTATATTGATGGCCACAAATTGGTTCTACCACAGAAGTTCCTCTGACCAAACTTGAGAAACCAAGCTACAGACATAAATGTGAATGTTTGGAAAGCAGTTTGACAACATGACCATTTAGAAAAACAAGTTTCCCTCTTAGAGCCTACAACCTCCCCAGCCATAAGCTTTCTACCATATTTAAAAGTACTAGGCAAAATTCCCTCATTTGGAACTAGCCTCAAGTCCAATTAGAAAATGTATGATGACCACCATACTTAACAATTATACCTCTATTATACCAGTGGGTATATCTTGTCAGTCAAAACTACCTTGTTTTACATGTCAATTCCAGTTCCCTCATCCTCCACTCCTCTGTTGCCCCCCAACCCACATCCCATCCCCTTTCTGATCTCTAAGAAGGGTGAGGCCTTCCATGGGGAATCTTCTAAAACTGTCATATCATTTGGAGCAGGGTCTAGGCCCTCTCCCATGCAATATATAACATTTTAATACAAGAATAACATAGAAGTGATAGTATGCCCAGAATTCTTTGTGCATGCTGTAAGGGGGCACAAGAGATTGCCCCCAGCTCAAATAGTCTTAACTTTGAATCTTTCATTAAGTTTATTTCTTTCAAGCTCTCCATTATGCTCCTTTATGAAGCTTCTATTTCCTCCTTGGTATTGATGTGTAGTTTGGGGTGTACTCATTATATATTTACCCATTTTTTTGTATTCACCAATGTATTTATTGACTGAAAATCTTCTGTAAATAAAAGTTAGTTAACTTTATTGGAACAAGGTATTTTTATAAAGCAAGATCTATGTACTATGTTTCTTATTTCTATTTATTAGATTATTTGAATTTATGAACTTTATGCCCACAGTTATTATCCAATCCAATATTCTTTACTCTAGATTTATCCCCATGTTAATACTTCCCTTGTCCATCAGTGAGAAATTTGACTCAAATTATTTTCAGTTCATTGACTACTGTAAAACTAAACTTAGCACTTAAGACTCACCAAGATACCTTTCTCAAATTATCCAGGTTCTGAGACCTGACTCTGAGCTGCTGTTCTTCTCCCATATAGTTCCACTGGGATCCATGTGAATAACTTTTCAAACAGATAGGGAGAGGGAAGGGGGGAGAGAGGGAAGAAGAAAGTGGGAATGGAGGGAAGAAAGGGTGGAGAGAAAGGAAGGGATTTATAGCAGAATTTTGCATTGACTTAAACATTCATACTTTTAAGATTCCAACTCTTCTGTATTTCTGATGACAGCCTCATCCTTTCTTGAATCAGTTAATGTGTTAAATGAATCATGTCTTTGTGGCTGCTTTGAAATTTTTCTTAACTTTGGTTTTCAGCATTTGAGTATAAAACTGATTGGGTACAGTTGCCCTTTGTAGTTTTCCTGTCTAGCATTCGCTAAACTTGCATACTTGGGTATAAGAGTCTCAATAAATAGAAAAAAAATGTGTGTAGGGATATTAAATTCTATTATATTTCTTTGAATACTGATATTTTCCTAGTAAGTGATTAATATGGCTAGACAGAACACTTGTGGCAGAGGGCAGCAGCTGAATCTCCTTATTCTCAGTTTCTTCTCACTGTATGACTCACACATTGATTTTGGGTACCATTGATACACAGATTTCTCACTTTTCTCTTCGATGGTGATAGCACTCTCTTAGATAAGATCTCTCACTTCCCCAGTGCTCTAGTGATTCAAAACTTTCTCCCAGGAGTCTTCAAGCAGATGAGACCATGGTTTTCTGCCTGAGTCTTAGTGGGAACATAATGCGCATATAAGTCATAGCAAGGCAAACACAAATTGAACCCATGGTTACTTTCAAGAAGTAACTACTGATTAATTTCTTCCAGTTTTGTCTTCTCATTTTTTCTACTTATTCTAAATAAATTTCTAATGGGAGTTGCCCTTCTGTATACATGTTTCTCTTATTGGCTGATGAATAAAACAGCGTGGCCAATAGAGGCAGGGAGATAGCCTGGACTAGGAGAAGAGGAGAGTTCTGGGAAAGAGAGGCTGCAAACAGTAGACATATATCTGGGAAAACATAGCTCAGGGCCAGACCCTTCTCCAGTAAGCCAAGCAATTTTTACTTGGATATGAGTGATTCGGCACTGGCCTAATAGATCTCTTTTTAGTTTTTAGTTTTATTTCTCTTCTTCTCCTCCTCCTCCTCCTTCTTCTCTTTTATTTTATATACTTTTTATTTAAATGTGAAACAAGCTTGTATTACATATCAATCCCAGTTCCTGTACCCTCCCACCCTCACCTGATCCCCTACCACCCCTATGCCATCTCCTTTCTGCTCCCCAGGGAGGGTGAAGCCTTCCATAGGCATCTTCAAATTGTGTCATAGTATTTGGAGCAGGGCCCAGTCCCTCCTCCATGTGTCTAGGCTGAGAGAGTATGCCTTTTGGGAACTTGTTCCCAAAGCCCATTTCTATACCTGTGATAAATACTGATCCACTTGCAGAGGCCCCATAGACTACCCACTTCTCCCAACTAGCACCACATTCAGGGAAACTGGGTTGGTCCTATGCTGATTTCCCAGCTATTATGTAAGAGTTCATGAGCTCCCACTTGTCCAGGTCAGTAGTTTGTATGGGTTTCTAGAGCCTGGTCTTGACCCCTTTGCTCATCACTCCTCCCTGTCTGCAACTAGATTCCAACTTGGCTCAATGCTTAGCTGTGGGTATCGACCTTGGCTTCCATCAGCTACTAGATGAAGGTTGGAAAATAAGGCAGTCATCAATCTCATTATCAGGGAAGTTCATTTAAGATAGTCTCTCTACTACTGTTGCTTAGATTGTTAGTTGGGGTCATTCTTACAGGTCTCTGGACATTTCCCTAGTGCCATATTTCTCTTGAAACCTATCATGGTTCCCTCTATTATGGTATCTTTTTTCTTACTCTCCTGTATTCTTTTCCTGACTCAATCATCCTTCTCTGTCATGCCAATATCTTCTTTCATCTTCCCTCTAATAAACCTCTGCCCTCCTCCATGCTCCCTGGTTGCTTGGGGGATCATATCCCCTTCCCTTTCTCACATCCTCCTTGTTTCCTACGTTTTCTGGTGGTGTGGAATGTAGTCTGGTAATTCTTTGTTCTATGTCTAAAATCCGTATATGAGTGAGTAAATACCATATTTGTCTTTTTGTGAGAGGCTCACCTCACTCAGGATGGTTTCTTCAAGTTCCATCCATTTGCCTGAGAATTTAAAGAGTCCATTGTTTTTTGTTTTTGTTGTTGTTTTTGTTTTCACTGACTAGTACTCCATCATGTAAATGTACCACATTTTCTCCATCCATTCTTCAGTTGAAGAGCATCAAGGTTGCTTTCAGGTTCTGGCTATTATAAATAATGCCACTAGGAACATAGTTGAACAGATGTCCTTGATATATGAATGTGCATCTTTGGGTATATGCCAAAGAGTGGAATTACTGGATCTTGAGGTAGGCTGATTCCTATTTTCCTGATGAACTGCCATACACACTTCCAAAGTGGATGTACAAGCTTGCACTCCCACCAGCACTGGAAGACTGCACCCCTTTCTCCACATCCTCTCTAGCAAAAGCTGTCTTTGGTGTATAGCCACTCTGACAGGAGTAAGATATCTCAGAGTTGTTTTGATTTGCATTTCCCTGTTGGCAAAGGATGTTGAGCACTTTCTTAAGTGTCTTTCAGCCATTTTGGATACCTCTACTGAGAATTTTCTATTCAGTTCTGTAACCCACTTTTTAATTGGATTATGTGGTGTCTCGGTGACTAGCTTCTTGAGTTCTTTGTATATTTTTCAAATTGGTCCTCTGTTAGATGTGAGGTTGGTGAAGATCTTTTCCCATTCTGTGGGCTGCCATTTTTATCTTGTTGACTGTGTCATTTGACTTACAGAATCTTTTCAATTTTAGAAGGTACCATTTATTAATTGTAGTGCCTGTGCTACTGGTGTTATGTCTAGGAAGCAGTCTCCTGTACAAATTCGCTCAAGGGTACTTCCCACTTTCTCTTCTAAGAGGTTCACTATGGCTAGGTTTATATTGAGGACTTTGATTCATTTGGACTTAGGTTTTGAGCATGGCAGTAGATATGGCTCAATCTGCAGTCTTCTACAAGTCAACATTCAATTATTCCAGCACCATTTTTTGAAGAGTCTTTATTCCATTGTAAAATTTTAGTTTCTTTGTCAAAAATCAGGTGTTCATAGGAGTGTAGGATAGTACCAGTGTTTGCAATTTGATTTCATTTGTCTTCCTGTCTATTTTTCCGCTAGTACCAAGCTGTTTTAAGAACTATAGTTTTATAATAGAGCTTGATCCAGGGATGGTGATGCCTCCAGAAATTCCTTTATTGTATAGAATTGTTTTGGCTATCCTGAGTCTTTTTTTCCCACATAAAGTTGAGTAATATTCTTTCAAGTTATGTGAAGAATTGTGTTGGGATTTTTATGGGGATAGCACTAAATCTGTGGATATCTTTTGACAAGATTGACATTTTTACTATGTTGATCCTACCTATCCAAGAGCATGGGAGATCTTTCCATTTTCTGGTAAATTCTTGAATTTCTTTCTTTAAGGTGGTCCTCCTTAGGGAAGAACACACCAAGTGGTTGTCTACTGTCAAGCTGTCATCCCTGAGAACATACATGTATATAGCATTATATGGACTTAACACATATATAAATATGTATAGACATGCAGTAATAACTAATGAAAAAAAGACAATGTATTTGAAGGAGAACAGGGTATAGTATATTAAGAGGATTTAGAGGTGCAAATGAGAAGAGCAAAATACAATTAAATTACAACCTCAATAATAAAATGAGTAATAGATCTTAAAAATCATTGTTGTTAGAACTTCTGAGTCATGTTCTTTTTCCTGTTAGATGCAATTGATATTTTAATCCAAATTATTTACTGTCAATGAGACTATTTCTTTTTTGTTGAGGATCCCTACATAACCATCTAGAATCCATGGTTTCTGATATTTATAATTTTTAACCTTTCATTTATTTTATTCACTCAACCACATAGGCTTTTCTCTTCAACACCAATGATGTGAAATTTTATCATACAGCACTTAAATATGAATGCATGTGAAAGTGTGTTGTGTTTTGAAAAGAGAGAATATGTTCATTTTTTCCAGAAGCTAATTTGGCTATTTAATATATGGACTTCTTTCTTTCTATAATAAAATCGTATTTTGTTGCATCTATTGTGTTTTTCTGGAGATATTTACTGATAGTGGAATTTCTATATCTTCTGAGTGTAGTGCGAATAATAAAAACTGTAAGACAGATATTGAGGTTCAAGCTGAAGATCAGAAAAGCAAAGTAGTCAGCCAGTAGCTCTTACCTCTACCAAGGCTAACATGGAGACCTGGCCTTCCCTGTGACTGGAAACTGCTTTTCTCATGACACCCTTTGCATCTTTGTTATGTACCTCTCCAGTGCTTGGATTAAAGGCATGAGCATTGTTACTTTTTTAGACTGATTCACTCTCAGGTAGCCCTGGGTGACCTTGAACTAACAGTGATTTGTCTGCCTCTATCTCCTGAGTCCTTGGATTAAAGATGTGCACCACCATTGCCTGGCCTCTGTGGCTTGTGGATAGCTTTGCATTCTGATCCTCAGCCAAGCTTTATTAGATCATAAACAACATATCACCACATCTGAGTTGTCACAATCTTTTAATTTTTGAGACAAGATCCCATATATCCTGACTCCCCTCACACTTCCCATGTAGCCAAGGATGACCATGAACTTTTGATCCTCTTGATTCTCCCTCCCAAGTGCTAGGATTGCACAACCATGGATGTACTCTTTCTCTGTACAAGAAAACTCCTTTGGATTTCAATCCTTTAGGATTTTCTACATGTTTCTATCTGAATGAATGATATTACCTTTTATACTCCTGTACTTTTGTGCTTGATTTAACAGTAATCATTTTATTTTTTGATCCTTTGCCCTCCTTTCTCACTTGCCTTCAAAAATTATACTTTAATTATTTTCTTAAATATTAAAGAAATGGAGGATATAGGTTTGGCAGATAATTTTGAAACCTCTGTCATATTTTTTGCTCTTTTGCTAATATATATTTATGCCATATGATATTTAATACTATATAATATTATCTGACAAGAAGAATCACCAAATATAAAATGACAATTCAAGTTGTCTTTGTTCTTTAAAAGATGGAGAGAGAACTAGGAGAAAGAGAGGGGGAAGAGAGGAAAGCACATGCGAGTAGGAGTATTGAGTCAGGGTGGGAATAAAGACAGGGGGAGAGAGAGAGGGAAAGAGAAAGAGAGAGAGCATAAAAGAGGGAGCCATTATTGGTTTGAAGAGAAAAGTGAACCTAAATAAAGGTCTAGAGACCTACAAGACTGATTCCAACTAACAATTTGAGCAACCATGGAAAGACTACCATAAATGCCCTTCCCTGATAGTGAGATCAACAACTAACTTGTCCACCAGCATGGAGCCTTCATCTAGTACCTGTTGGAAACAGAAACAAACACCCATATCTAAATACTGAGCTAGAATCCAGATGCAGAGAGTGAGGACAAGACCAGGTTGCGGAAACACATAAAGACAGCTGACCTGTACAAGGAGGAGCTAATGTCTCGCCAGACTGATAGCTGGGAATCCAGCATGGGACTGACTCAGACCCCCTGAATATGGGTCTCAGCTAGAAGGACTGAGAAGTCTAAGGGACCTCAGACAGTGGAACCAGGATGTATTCCTGGTGTACAAAAGGACCTTGTGGATACCCATGGAGGGATACTCCCTTAACCTAGAGACAGGAGAGAAGTCCTAGTCCCTACTTCAAATGACTTGTCAGATTTACATTACCCCATCTGGATAGCATAGTCATACATGTGGAATGGGGGTGGGGGATGGGAGGGTGGTCAGGATGCATGTGAGGGGGAAGAGAGGGTAAGAGGGAGGGAGGGAGGATGGGAGAGGGAATTGGAATAGATATGTAAAATAAAAAAACATTAAAAAAGAAAGTTAAAGATTTTAAAAACAAAAAGATGCATATTAATCATTTTTCATATGCTAATGTAACATAAGAAATCCATTCCCATATGGGTCACAAGTTAATTTTTATCAGCAAGTTAATGAAATAAATTAATGTTTCCAGTACAGTAAAACTACTTAATTGACATAATTAATTGAACATAAACATAACCATTGCATAATCAGTTAAGGTACACTTTGAGATGTTGTTTCATTGATTTTTTTTAATGTTGTTTTGTCATTCCCTGTACTTAGTGATAAAATTGAGCAATTCACTGGGTGCCTTCCAGCAATTAGTTGCAAGTAGCCAATTTCGAAGCCTGTCATAAGTTGTGCACCCCATTTCTTTAGTTATATTCCTCCAGTGTGTCTAGAAGAGCTTAACAATGTGTGCCACTTAATTATGAAAATAATATTTAATTGCCAAAATACACCTCCCAATAGTTCTAATTGTGACGCTTATTCAAAAGTATTTGGTGAATACAGATTACTTTGATATTATACAAAATACTAATAAAGCAGGCTCCTGAACCACCTAGAAAATTAATAATGAGAAATAATTTATTCTTTTATCCTTTTGTTTCTTACTTCCTATAATAATTTCGCAGGGAGGTTATTACTCAAATGTACTGTTTATATTAAGTTGTTTCTCTTTAAAATATATTGGTACATGTTGACATAGTCACATTATTTAAAGCAGAAATAATTAATAAATCTGTTTTTAATAATTTTTGACCAAACAAAATTTATTAGAAATAGGGGGTATATGGAATTACTAACAACTATTGCCTATGAATGGGATTGGAACATAAGGCAAACTTCCACCTTGTTCTTCTCTATCCCTCTATTTTGTTTTTTCTCTACCACTTCCTCTACATTCTTCTCCTCTTATCCTCTCCTTAAATATGCAGGCATGTAATTGACAAATGGGTCTTCTGCTGGCCCAGAAATTTCTTTTATTAATTAAATGTGTTCTTTGACAATTCATACATGTATATGATGCAATATGTCTACTCTCACCTATACTCTTTCTTACCCCACTTCCACCTGTCCACCTTTCGTATATATCCATTTCTTTTATGCATATCTTTTTTTTTTTTGTAACCCATTCATTTTAACCTGGGATGACTGCATGGTCATGGGTTTGGAGCTATCCACTAAAGTCATGTGGGATAACAGTGGGTACACAACTGAAGACAATGAATTTTCCCTTCCAATATCTATCAATAGTCAATAATACATCAGGGAATGCTAGGGTCCTGTGGTCTCTTTCTACATCTGTGAGTGACTGTTGACAGGATCAGCCTGGTTCAGGCCCAGTGAAAGTAGCCACAAGTGCTGTAAAGACATGGATATAATGGCAGTATCAGGCTCACAAGATGAGATTTTACAGCTCTTTTTCGTACATTCTGGTTCTTTCATTCTTTTCACCTATACTTCTGTGATGTTTTCTGAGCTTTTTACTAGGTTGCATACATACCTTCTTTAAGAATAAACTCTTATCTTAAGCACCATTTATTCTTAGCATCTTTAGTAACCACGAGCCTGAATTCTTTGCTGTCCACTAACTCTGATCAAGGCTGTGATGAGTATTTGTCTACAGGTATAAACACACATTTAGAAGGCTGTTTGACACTGTGTCAACTTAGCGAAAGAAAAGTAGTAAGTTTGTTCCCTAGGGCCTATGACTAGTCTTGTCATGTGATTCTGATTGGGTTAATAGTACAAGGCACAAACTCCCTTTTGTGAAGCAAGCCTCAAATTCAATCAAAGCATGGTTGGTTACCCCCATAACAGTCCTTTCATTATTGAATAATGCCTAGCAGATTGGTGTCATTGTCCCTAGAGTTCACAGATGAGTAAAACTGTTGATGGCTTTTCTCCCCCATTAGCTTACACAGAATAGACCAACACTCATACCCAGCAGGGGGAAGCTTCCAGCTCATTTCCAGCTTGATTTCTCTATATTTTTAAGCTGAGATATGTGTGGTCTTCTTTATTCATTCTGACCTTCTTCTGGGCAACCAGGAAGAATTATAAAAGCTTATATTGTTTAGGGGCCTCACTGACCAACATATCATCAGGAGGTGTCCACACCTGGCACCTGGACATGTGTTTAATAATCCAGGGTTTTAGGAACAGCATTATTTATTCATGAACAATACCTCTCTTAAATTTTATTTTTAAGTTATATTTCTAATTGTGTCACAAGTTATTAAGTGTTTATATGTCTCTTTCATGCAATCCTCATTTTGGCAAATATATGTTCCTGCCCTTTCATTTCCTCCATTCTACATTTTTACTGCTTGTAACCTACTATACATTTCCCCTTAATGCATACACCTCAATGATATCTTTCCTGGCTTCCATACACATTCCATCATAAATATACAATCTAAAGAATCAACAAAGTTCTACATATGAGTCAAAACATACCACCTCCATCTTTCTGGGTCTGGATTATCTCAGAATAAACATTTCCAATTTTATCCATTTACTTGAAAATTCATTTAATTTTTCTTTATAGGTGAATAAAATCCTATTGTGTATATGTAAAACATTGTTCTTATTTATTCATTGATAGGGATAGGCATCTCTTTTGATTTCATATCCTAGCTATTGTGAATATAGAAGCAATCAACACGGATGTGCAAGTATCTCTTCAGATTTAGGTATATAGCGGTAATCGTAGATTTTGGTCATATGGTAGTTCTACTTCTAGTTTTTGGAGAAACTCACAGGCTGGCTTTCACAGTGGGTATACTGCTTTGCTATCCTACCAAGAATGTATTCGAGTTTACTTTCCCCATATCCATGCTAGCATTTGTTGTTGTTTATATCCCTAATGATGGCCATCCTAAATAGTATGGAATAGAATCTTAAAGTAGCTTTGATGTGTATTTATTTGATAAGTAAAAATGTTGAGTACTTTAAAAGCATTTACTATTTGTTTGTGGTTTTTCTTTTGAGAACGTTCGTTTCAGTTCAATAGACAACCTTTAATTGGGTTCTTTTTCTTCTAGATGTTCAGTTTTTGATTTCCTTGTATATTCTAGAAATTAATCTTCTGATGGAAACCCTGCAGGTTTTAAGTCTGAAGTCTTTCAGTATCCTCTATAGAGATGACCTAGAGATAATAAATTGCTTTAATTAATTTGTCATGAAGTTTTGTATTTCTTTTATAATTATAATAGATAATTTTGCTGGATAGAAAAATCTGGGTTGAAAGCTGTGGTATTGTTTGGAAATTTTAATGCATTTTTCCTTGCCCTTTTAGGTTTAAATTTTATGTCAAACTATCAGCTTTTTTTTTAATCAACGATAACTTATGATTTCACCCTTCTGTATTGTAGAATTCAATACCTTTTATTTAATCTGCATTTTTAGTGTTTTATCTATGATATGTTTCAGTGAGTTTTCTTTATGATCAATTCTATTTGGTATTCTATAAGTATCTTAAACTTGGATGAGCATCTTTTTCTTTAGATTTGTGAAATTTGATTATGAGATTATATTGTGAAATTTGATTATGAGATTGTATTGAAGTTTTCTGTATCATCAGAATGGAATTGTTCTCCTTCTTCTATGTCCATCATTCAAAGATTTGGCATTTTTCATATATTTTTTTCTGATCCGCAGGGAGGATGATGCCTTCCAGGAGGGATCATAAAAATCTGTCAAGTTATTTGGAATAAGGACTAAGACATCCCTCCTGCCTCTAGGATAAGGGAGCATCCCTCAATGGGGAATGTGCTCCCAAAGTCCGTTCGTACTCCAGGGACATATCCTGGTTCCACTATCAGAAGTTCCTTAGACTGCCCAGGCCTTCTATCTGAGACCCAAAGTTCAGCGGGTCTGAGTTGGTCCAATACTGGTTTCCCAGCTATCAGTCTGGAGCTCCCCATTGTTTAGGTCAGGTGTTTTTGTGGGTTTCTGTAGTCTTGTCTTGACCCAATTTTCTTATCACTTCTCTCTCTCTGCAACTGGAATCCAGGAGTTCAGCTGAGTGTTTAGCTGTGGGTATCTACTTCTGTTTCCATCAGCGACAAGATGAGGGCTCTATAATTGGATATAAGTTAGTTATCAGTCTCATTATCAGCGAAGGGCATTTAAATAGCCTTTCCACTGTGGCTCAATTTGTTAGCTGGGGTCAACATTGTAGGTATCTGGACATTTCTCTAGAGTAAGTTTTCTCTCCAACCATATAATGGCTCCCTCTATTATGGTATCTCTATTTCTTTTTTCTTTTTCTTTTTCTCTCGTGTATTCATCCCCCGACTCAATAATCTTAGTGACACATGTTCTCCTCTCCTCCCCTTCTCTTTCTCCTAACTCCCTCTCCATTCACTACTCCCCCACCCACCCCCATATTTTCAGGTCTTGTTCCTTTCCCCTTCTGTGAGGGACCTTGTATAAAGCTCTTAGGTTCCTCTTTGTATCCCAGTTTCTCTGGTGGTGTGAATTATAGGCTGGTGATCTTTTGCTCTATATCTAAAATCCATATATGAGTCAGTACATAACCTGTTCCTCTTTTTGACCTTGGGTTACCTCACTCGGGATGGTTTCTTCAAGTTATATCCATTTGCCTGTGAATTTTGAGATTTTTTTTTCTGCTGAGTAGTATTCCATTGTGTAAATGTACCATATCTTATTTATCCATTCTTCAGTTGAGGGGCATCTAGGTTGCTTCTAGTTTCTTGCTATTACATAGTTGAACACATGTTTTTGTTGCATGGGGGTGTATCATTTCAGTATATGCTAGAGTGAGATTGTCGGGTCCTGTGGTAGACTGATTCCCATTATGCTGAGGAAGCACCATACTAATCTCGAAATGGTTGTACAAGTTTGCACTCCCACCAGCAGTGGAGGACTGTTCCCCATTCTCTTAATCCTCTCTAGCATAAGCTGTCATTGGTGTTTCTAATATTAGCCATTTTGACAGGAGCAAGATGGCATCTCATAGATGGCTAAGGATATTGAGATATTTCTTAAGTGCCTTTCACACATTTTGGATTCCTCTACTAAGAATATTTTCCTATGTTCTGTACCCCATTTTTTAATAGGGTTATTTTGTGTTTTGATGACTAGTGTCTTGAGTTCTTTGTATATTTTGGAGATCAGCCCTTGGTCAGATATGGGGTGGGTGAAGATATTTTCCCAGTCTGTGGGCTGACTTTTGATCTTGTGGACTGTGTCCTTTGCCTTACAGAAGCTTCTCAGTTTGAGGTCTGATTTCTTAATTGTCTATCTCTGTGTCTGTGCTACGGATGTTATGTTCAGAAAGCTGTCTCCTGTACAATTTGTTCAAGGGTACCTCCCACTTTCTCTTCTAAGAGGTTCAGTGTGGCTAGATTTATACTGAGGTCTTGGATTCATTTGGACTTGAGTTTTGTGCATGGTAATAGACATGGTTCTAGCTGGTCTTCTACATACCATCATCCAGTTGTGCCAGAATTATTGGATGAAGATGCTTTCCTCCTTCCATTGTATAATTTTAGCTGTTTTGTCAAAAATCAGGTTTCCATAAATGTTTGAGTTAATATCAGTATTTTCAGTTCAATTCCATTGCTTTACCTGTCTATTTTTGTTCCAATACCAAGCTTTTTTCAAGGCTTTAGATCTGTAGTAGATTGTGAAGTTGGGGATGGTGATGCCTCCTGAAGTTCCTTTAATGTGCAGGGTTGTTTTGGCTATCCTGAGTCTTTTATGTTTCCATATAATGTTGAGTATTATACTTTCCAGGTTAGTGAAGAATTGTGCTGGGATTTTTATGGGGATAGCACTAAATCTGTGGATATCTTTTGGCAAGATTTCAGTTTTTACTATGTTTATCCTACCTATCCAGCAGGATGGGAGATCTTTCCATATTTTGGTAACTTCTTTAATTTCCTTCTCTAAGGACACAAAATTCTTTCACCTGTTTGGTAAGCATTACTCCAAGATACTTTATGTTGTTTGTGGCTGAAATAAAGGGTGATGTTTCCCTGACTTCTTCCTCAGACCCTTTATCATCTGTATAAAGAAGAGCTACTGATTTCTTTTGATTTTATCTTGTATCCTGCTAGTTTGCTGAAGATGTTCATCAGCTGTAGGAGTTCTCTGGTAGAGTTATTTTGGATCACTTATGAAAACTATTGTATCGTCTGAAAATAATGACAGCTTGACTTCTACCTTTACAATTTGTATCCGCTTTTCTCCCTGTGTTGTCTTGTTGCTTTAGCTATGACTTCAAGTACAATATTGAAGAGGTATGGAGAGAATGCTCAGCTTTGACTTATTCCTGATTTTAGAAGAATTGCCTTAAGTTTCTCTCCATTCAATTTGATGTTGGCTGTTGGTTTACTGAATATTGCTTGTATTATGTTTAGGTATGTTCTTGTTATCCCTGATCTCTCCAAACCTTTATCATGAAAGGGTGTTAGATTTGTGAAAGGCTGTTTCATCATCTAGTGAGATGATCATGTGGGTTTTCTTTTTCAGATTGTTTATATGGTGTATCACATTGATAGATTTTCATATGATGAACCATCCCTTCATCCTTGGGATGAACCCTACTTGGTCATGGTGGATGATTTCTATGATGTGCTGTTGGATTCGATTTGACAATATGATATTGAGTATTTTTGCATCAATGTTCATGAGGGTTATTGGTCTGTAGTTCTCTTTCTTAGTTATGTCTTTGTGTGGCTTTACTACCAAGGTAATTGTTGCCTCTTAAAAAGAGTTTTGTAATGACCCTTCTGCTTCTAATATGTAGAACAATTTGAGGAGTATTAGCACATCTTGGAATTTCTCGTAGAAATCTGCACTGAAGCCATCTGGTCCTGGGCTGGTTTTTATTTATTTATTTATTTTTTTTTTTTGTCAGTTGGGAGGATTTTGATGAATTCTTATATTTCATAGGGGTTATAGGGCACATAATGTGCTTACCTGTTCTTTATTTAAATTTGAAAGAGATATCTCTCCAGAAATTTGTTCATTTCATTTTAATTTTTGAATTTTGTGGACTACAAGGTGTTCAAAGTATGACAGAAAATGAAAAGCCGTGAATTCCTTCCAGACTAATGTGGTTTTAATTAAGCCAGACCACCTGAAACAAGAGTACCAGGTGATCCTACATTCAAAACAGCTGAACAAAGCAGCTTTGCAGACTAAAGCCAGGATTTCTGCTTCTTCCTAGAATCGCCCATGACAGTGTCCCTTACCTGCAGGAAGTAGTTTGGAAAGAACAATGCCCAAATATTGTCCATAAATGTTTGTTTTCATTTAAATGGACTTGGTTATATATATAAAAAAAAAACACATGATAAGCTTTTGTAACTATCCTGGACATACTTTTAAGTCTGGAAGTTTTAAAGGATATAAAATTCTATATGTGGCGATTAGTAAAAAAAAAAAAAAAAACAAAGTATGACCTGAAAATTCTCTGGTTTTCCTCAGTATCTGTTGTTATATCCCCCTTTTCATTTCAAAGATAGATACTACCTCAGAGTAAAGGATAGAAAAAGATTTTTCCAGTCAAATGGACCTAAGAAACAAGCAGGTGTAGCAATCCTAACATCTAAAATATTAGACTTCAAACTACAATCAATCAAGAGATGAAGAAGGTCATTTCATATTCATCACAGGAATATTCCATCAGTACAAATACTTAATTCTGAACATCTATGCCCCAAATACAAAGGCACCCTCATTGTTGAAGAAACATTACTTGAACTCAAATCTTACATATAACCTCACACACTTAGAGTGGGAGACTACAACACCCCACTCTCATTACAAGACAGGGAGGACCACCAGACAGAAACTTAACAAAGAAACAAAGGAACTAACAGAAATTATGTCCCAATTGGGTTTGACAAACATCTATACAACATTCCATCCAAACACAAAAGAATATAAATTTTTCTCTGCTCCACATGGAAATTTCTCTAAAATTGACCACATACTAGGCAACATACAAACCTCAACAGATACAAAAAAAAATGGAATAGTTCCCTGTATCTTTTCAGACCACCATACTTTAAAATTAGACTTCAACAATAACACAAATTGCAGAAACCCTACAAACTCATGGAAACTGAACAATGGGAAATTCCTGGATCAAGGAAGAAATAGAGAAAGAAATTAAAGACTTCCTAGAATTCAACAAGAATGAAGACACAACATACCTAAACTTATGTGACAATTTGAAAGCAGTGCTAAGAAGAAAGTTCATATCACTAACTGCTCACATGAAGAAACTAAAGAAAGTCACACTAGAGAATTATCTGCACAACTGAAATCGCTAGAAGAAAGAGAAGTAAACTCACTCTGGAGGCATAGTATCTGGTAAATAATCAATTTCAGGGCTGAAATCAATAATTAGGAACAAAGAAAATAATAAAAAGAATCAATGTAACAAAGAGTTGGTTCTTTGAGAAAATCAGGAAGATAGACAAAACGTTATCCAAGCTAATCAAAAAGCATAGACAGAACATGCAAATTAACAAAATCACATATGAAAAGGGTGACAACAATGGACACTGAGGAAATCCAGAGAACCTGCAGGCCATACTTTGAAAACTTGAACACCCCAAAATTCATAAATTCAAAGTAAATGAACAAATTTCTTGATAAGTTTCACCTATCAAAATTAAATCAAGGATAAGCAACTTAAATAGACCTATAACATCTGATGAAATAGAAACAGCTATCAAAAGTCTCCCAACCCCCCCTCCAAAGTATTCTGGGGGCCAGGTGGCTTCAGTACAGTATTCAACCAAAATACAAAAAAGACCTAATACTAATGCTCCTAAAATTGTTCTACACATTAGAAGCAGAAGGGTCATTACAAAACTCTTTTTAAGAGGCAACAATTACCTTGGTAGTAAAGCCACACAAAGACATAACTAAGAAAGAGAACTACAGACCAATAAACCTCATGAACATTGATGCAAAAATACTCAATATCATATTGTCAAATCGAATCCAACAGCACATCATATAAATCATCCATCATGACCAAGTAGGGTTCATTCCTGGGGTGACAGGATGGTTCATCATATGAAAATCTATCAATGTGATATACCATATAAACAATCTGAAAAAAGAAAACCCACATGATCATCTCACTAGATGATGAAAAAGCCTTTGACAAAATCCAACACCCATTCAATATAAAGGTCTTGGAGAGATCAGGGATAACAAGAACATACCTAAACATAATCAAATCAATACACACTTTAACTATAGCCAACATCAAACAAATTGAGAGAAACTCAATGCAATTCCTCGAAAATCAGGAACAAGACAAGACTGTCAACTCTCTCTGTATCTCCTCAATGTTTACTTGAAGCTCTAGCTAGAGCAATAAGACAACAAAAGGATAATAAGAGGATACAAATAGGAAAAGAAAAAGTCAAACTTTTACTATTTGCAGATGATAGTTTCCATAAATGACTCTATCAGGGAACTGCTACAGCTGATAAATACTTTCAGCAAAATAACAAGATACAAGACTAACTCAAAAAAAAAAAAAAATCGGTAGCACTAATATACACAGACAATAAAGGGGCTGAGAAAGAAATCAGAGAAACATCACCCTTTACAATAGCCACAAACAACATAAAATGTCTTGGGATAACACTAACCAAACAAGTGAGAGGCCTGCATAGCAAGAACTTTGAGTGTCTTAAAAAAAGAAATTAAAGAAGATACAGGAAAATGGAAATATTGCCCATGCTTATGAATAGGCAGGATCAATGTAGTAAATATTTCAATCTTGCCAAGAGCAACATACAGATTCAATGCAATCCCCATCAAAATCCCAGCAAAATTTTTCATGGACTTGAAAGAACAATACTCACTTTTATAGGGAAAAACAAAGGACCCAGGGTAGCCAAAACAATCCTGTACAATAAAGGAACTCCCAAAGGAATCAACATCCCTGACTTCAAGCTCTACTATAGAGCTAAAGCCCTGAAAAAATATTGGTATTGGCACAAAAATAGACAGGTAGACCAATGGAATCAAACTGAAAACCCTGATATTAATTAACACACCTATGTACACTTGATTTTTGACAAAGAAACTAAAAGTAAAAAGGAGAAAGCATCTTCAACAAATGGTTCTTGCACAACTGAGTTATGATGTGTACAAGATGGTAGGTAGACCCATTGCCTTGCACAAAGCTTAATTGAAATAGATCAAAGACCTCAACATAAATCCAACCACACTGAACCTCTTAGAAGAGAAAGTGGGATATACCCTTGAATGAGACAGAACAAGAGACGGTTTCTTGAACATAACATTAGTAGCACTAACACTTATATCGACAAGTAATAAATGGGAACTCCTGAAACTGAGAAGCTTCTGTAAGACAAAGGACACAGTCAACAAGACAAAATGGCAGCCCACAGAATGGGAGAAGATCTTTACCAACCCCATATCTGGCAGAGGGCTGATCTCCAAAATATACAAAAAAACTCAAGAAGCTAGTTACCAAAACACCAAATAATCTAATTAAAAATCGGTGTACAGAACTAAATAGAGAATTATTAATAGAGGAATCTAAAATCACTAAAAGACAGTTAAGAATGTGCTCAACAACTTTAGCCATCGGGAAAATGCAAATCAAAACAAATCTAAGATACCATCCTATTCCTGTCAGAACGGTTAAAAAAAAAAAAAAAAAAAAACACCTATAACAGTTTGTGCTAGACAGGATATGAGAAAGGGGAACATTCATCTACTGCTGTTTCGAATGCAAACTTGTACAGATATTTTGGAAGTCAATATGGTGGTTCCTCAAGAACAAGATACAACAATTCAACTCTTAGGCATATGCGCAAGAATTTACATCCATGCAACAAAGAGTTCTGTTCAATTATGTTCACAGTGTTGGTATTTGTAATAGCCAGAAACTGAAAGCAACCTAGATGCCCCTCAAATGAAGAAAAGAAAATGTGGTACATTTACACAATGGCCTACTACTCAGCAGAAAAAAAAAATAATGGAATCTTGAAATTCACAGGCAAATGGATGGAACTTGAAGAAATCATCCTCAGTGAGGTAACCCAGTCACAAAAAGAGGAACATGGTATGTACTCATTCATATATGGATTTTAGACATGGAGCAAAGGATTACCAGCCTATAATCCACACCACCAGAAAAGTTAGGAAACAAGGAGGCCCCCACAAGAGGGAAAATGAACAAGATCTCTTGAGCTAATAGGGAGCAGGTGGGGTGGGAGTAGAAGAAGTTAGGCGAAAGAGAAAGCAAGAAGAGGAGGAGAGAGGAGAACATGGGGAGCAAGAAAATTGAGTCGGGGGAAGAATAGAAAAGAACAAGAAAAGAGATGTCATAATAGAGGGAGCCATCATAGGTTTAAAGAGAAATATGCCACTAGGGAAATGTCCATACACCTACAAGATTGACTGGAGATGCTGCCTTAAATGCCCTTCTCTGATAATAAGATTGTTGACTACCTTATATGCCACCCTAGAGCCCTTTTCCAGTAATTGGTGGAAGCAGAAACAGACATCCACAGCTAAACACTGAACTAAATTCTTGGAATCCAGTTGCAGAGAGGGAGAAGTGATGAGCAAAGGGGTAAAGACCAGGCTGAAGAAACCCACAGACACAGCTCACCTAAACAAAGGAGAGGTCATGGACCCCAGACTGGGAAGCCAGCATGAGACCCACCAAGAACTCCTGAATGTGGGTCTCATTTAAGAGGCCTGGTCAGTCTATGGGACCTCTGACAATGAAAGCAGGATGTATCCTTATTGCAGGAATAGACTTAGTAGCCCACTTCTGTAGTGAGATAGTCCTTCTGTAGCACTGACCACGCCCATTGGGGGGTGGAGCGATGGGCGGAAGTGACCTGTGGAAGGAGGTCGGAGGGGGCCAGGAAAGGCTCTCTCTTTCTGGCGTGACTCGGACAGGAGAGGATCGGGTTGAATTTTCTGGTGTTCATCTGTCTAGGTTGTAAGTTATTTCTCCCTGAATAAACATCTATTCGGCCTATTTGTTTATCCTGATCCTTATTTACGGCAATACACTTCCCATGGAGGGATACTCCCTTAGCCTACAGACATAGGAGAGGGCCTAGGCCCTACCCCAAATGATTTGAAAGACTTTAATGATCCCTCATTGAAGACCTCACCCTCTCTGGGGAGTGGATGGGGGGATTGGATGGGGGATTCTGTGGGCGGCACGGGAAGGAGAGGAAACAGGAAATGATATGTAAAATAAGAAAAATATTTAATAAATAAATAACTAAATAGATCACCATGCAAGTTACTTTCTGGAATGACTATAACCCCAAGTTAACTAAATGAAGAAGAGTCCAGGACAGGCTGCAGAGACAAAATTGAGGGGTAGCTTCTCTTACTTGGTCATACTACAGCCTGCTTCCTTCTTGACCTCTTTCTAGGCAGAGTGCTAGTGAACAAAGGACTAAGAAAAACAATGATTACTACTAATCAACTGCCCTGGTATTCCAGGAGCATCCCCTTATTTGGTATACGAACATATACCCCCAGAGTTGTTATTCTGATTGCATTCTATAAAGGGGATGTGTGCAAAGGATAAAATATTCAGATGAAAATGGGAGCCACTTTTCCTCATCTAGATGTAGCCAGTATGACATATTGGGGAAGAGTGCAGAAGGCATGAGCAGTCAGGAATGGTGTTCCAGCTGCATGACCCTACCATTTGGGTTCAGAACTCATTCTGAGTATAACTACCTAATCTCTTTCCAATTTAGTATAAAAGGAGTGATGTAAATATTTTTAAGAGTACTGACTACTCTTCCAGAGGACTTTAATTTGATTCCTAGCACCCGTGTGTTTGCTCACAACTGTTCATAACTCCAGTTTCATTGGATCCAGTACCCGTTTCTGGCCTCTGAGGGCACCAGGCACAAGACCAGCACATACCACATACATGCAAACAAAATGCTCATGCACATAAAATAAAAATAATGCATAAACAAACAAGTAAATATTACAAATAAGTTAACTTTTATTGAGTGGTCCAATTCCTCTACTTTGCTTCCAAAGCTACTTGTTTCACTTAACAAGAATTTAATAATGTATTATTTGTTCATTCTCATCTTCCCTTCAGTTTTGCTTCACAGTGAAATCTACAAGCCTTTCCTGTTACTCTTACTGATTTTATAGGTTAGATTCTCTCATTACTTTTCTATGCAAATTTCTGAAGTAGCAAAAAGTCTATGGGACTTTCATTGTGCTTCTATCAAGTCTACCAATTTGATGTATGTGCCCTACTTTGACTTTCTATCAGTAAACTTTGATAAAGAAACTTTAAAGGCTCTGAATAAATTCTCCCAAATATTCTATATGTATGTTTTGCTCAACTTTTACTTCCAGACTTCATGGCATGTTTCTGAGTTCAGATTTGAAATCTATTCTAGAAGTCATGAGCTGTGCTATATCTGTTTTTAAATGCATTATTGGAATCTGACATCAGGTCATCAAGATGCTGCAGCTATCTTCGTAGTTATACAACTGTTTCTTTTATTGGATGTGTTCATTATTACTGTTATGCTCAATTAAGAGACTATTTTCTTCATATGACATTTGTCTGTCAAATATTGACAAAAAAGAGTAGCATCTGGTCTTGACACCATATGTAGAATTAGATCTGCAGAGAACTGTTGAGCAATAGCCACAAGTTGGAAAATATAGACAGAAAAGTCTATTCTCAAGGCTGAATTTACATAATGACATATTTACCACTTGAAAAACTAGATTCCTGGTTGGTTTCAGTTATTCAGACAAAATACATTTATTCCAATACTCATTTTACTAATCACTTACATAGTATTTACTTTATTCCAGGCACCATTCTATGAATATGTCAGGTATTATTTCATTTGATCTTTTCAGGAATCCTACTATGTAGGCACTATTTTTGCTGTTCTCATTTTATAGTTTAGAAAATTGATGCACAATGTTTATGAGCTGCGGTGATACATTATTTAAGATCAAATAAATCTTGCCTGGAGTTCAGAGTGCAATGCTAGGTACAGCTATAGAGTTCAGGCAGTGGTGGCACACACCTTGAATCATAGGACTCAGGAGACAGAGGGAGATGGATCTCTGACTTCAAGGCTACCCAGGCATACATGCAAGTGAATCAGTCTAAAAGGGAACGAGAGGGCATGCCTTTAATCCCAGCACTGAAGAGTTACATAAGAAGGAGCTCAGGGTCTCAGGTAGTACTCAGCATTCAGTCTCAGGGCAATTAGTTTCCAGCCACTTTGAGAATAGTTTCTCTCTGGCCCTGGTACAGGTAAGAGCTCTCTGGTTGCTTGGCTGCTTTGCTTTTAGGATCTTAACCTTGAACACCCAAATCTGTATTTGGGTTTTTATTATCCATGCTACAGTGAGAAAAACTCATAAGAATAACAGTGATTCTGCCAAAGTTGTTGGTTCCAAATCTAGACTTCATACCAGTCATATATCAGGATGAAGGACAGTGTATAAGTTAGGGTTTCTATTGCTAGGTAGGTTTATGCTTTATTCACGGTTTATCACTGAACAGGAACTCAAATATGGAAGGCACCTGGAAGCAAGGGTTGATGTAAAGGCCATGGAGGAGTGACGCTTACTGATTTGATCCCCATGTCTTGTCTGGCCTACTTTCCTATAGAACCCACGATACCATCACTGGGTGGCATCACCTACAATGGGCCTCCTCCATCGCTAATTAAGAAAATGCTTTACAGGCCTACCTATAGATGGATTATATGGACACATTTCCTCAACTGAGGTTCCCTCTTCTCATATGACAATAGTTTATGTCAAGTTGACATGAAAACTTATATGACAATAGTTTATGTCAACTTGACATGAAACTAGCCAGCACAGAAGGTCAAATTCTTTTCACAAAGCTACTAATGTTAGTCTCATCAAATTTGAGAAAAAATGTTTAAAAGAATAATGTTTCACAAAGTGCAAAATACATAGACAGATGTAAAGATTTTGAGGATCAAAGATAAAGAAAGTAATCTTGCAGTGAATGAATAAAATAATAAATTCCACATGGCATGTATAAGACAATTTTCAAAAGAAAATGACATTTGAGTAAAACATGGATGACTTATGAGAAAGAACAGGATTTGTCCATTCAGATCAGACCTTGAATTGACGAAAATGTGTCCCTGGTTTACCATGCTTCAAAACTTAGATTCCTTTATTTTACCATGATATAAAGTGATATGAACTCAATCAAAACCACACTGAAAGTTTTAATTTGGCTTTCTTCTCAGGCTAGCTATTGGAAATATGAACTTGTTTTGAAGTAATAAGCAGCAGCTTCAGCTTCCACTCAGCCCTGCAATCATATGGAGAAAACATTAAATATTATACAATGAGTTAGTTTGTTCAGTAGGTTGTATATAGTGAGTGTGGTTTCAACTTAAAGAATTTTCAACTTGAAATGGGCTTTACAGGACCTAGATCCATTGTATGTCAATGAGATATTTATACTAATGGCTTAAAATGGTACACCTAGCTACATGTACTGAGTGCATTTCTAGAATCTCTCTGATTGCATATTGTCATTATATAATCTGAATGTGAATAGAGAGAGATGAGTTCCTTTTCTAAGCCTGACCCATAAAATACCCTTATATGATTCTTTATGTTACCTCTTTCCTTACCTATAAGTGGGGTACAAAATATTTGGCAGGGATGTTTAGACACGGAAGAAATGATAGATCCACATTGGGAAGAAATTTTGTATTATTGTTTGAAAGTGAAATGCTCCCTATAAGCTCATGATTTTGCATATTTCTATCTCGAACTGCTGGCAATATTTTCAAAGTTTGTAGAACCTTTAAAACATAGAGCCCAAATGGCAGAAGTGGATCACTTGCGGGTTGGCCTGGAGGTTTTATGGCTCAACCCTACTTGTTTGCACTCTACTTCCTGTTGCAGATACAAATGTGACCAGCTCCCTCATGCTTTGTTGCCATGTCTTTCTTGCCATAATTGACTGTATTTTCTTAAATTGTAAAGAAAAATAAACTCTTTATTCCTCAGATTGCTTCTTACTTTGTAACAATAATAAGGACAGTAATGAATACACTGGGATCTCCAATTCACCCTGTGGATGGCTGCCTATTCATAAACCTGCGCAATACTTTGTATAAATTAGAACATGTAATTAGATTGGGTAGAAGTGCTAAGATTGTGAACTTTATTCTAGTAGTTTTATTTTTATAGTAATTTTTATAGTAATTCAAATAATACATTCTCAGTATAAGTTCTTATCTATCTACTGCCCTGAGGGTCAAGAGCTTATCAATTATAGAAACTAAATGGAAAGTTATTTTCTGTCAAAATATAGAAGGAAACATATGCTGTTAACATGAATTGTGGGCCAGGCCAGAATCCAAGTTAGTGGATAAGTGAGAAGGAAAGCAAGAGAGGAGAGGCAAAAAATACAGTGAAAGAGTGGATTTAAATCATGTTTTCACAAGGCATTGCCTATAAGCCTTACTCAGCACATCATTTTTGTGAGTAAATCTGCTTCAATACACAAGCATGTTCCCCCATTTTATGTTATGTGTTGCTACTTTCCAATTACAAAAACAGAGTTAATAGTGGCATTAGCAACTATATGAGCAACAAAGCTAAACATATTACTCTTTGTCCACCTATAGAAATATTTTGAAATGAAAAAAGAACATGTGGGGAACTGAAGAGATTTTATAGCAGTCGAGAGGTTACTGCTCCTGCTGAAGATCTATGTTTGTTTCCCAAAACCCAATGGGCAGCTCATATCTACCTGAAAATGCAGTTGCAAGGTGTCTGATGCCTCAGATTTGCATACACACACATACACACACACACAAATTCAGCCATGTATCTATGTACAATTGTGTGTGTGTGTGTGTGTGTGTGTGTGTGTGTCTACTTTTAAACAAAAGTAAGAATAAGAACCTGTGTTATGGCAAGACTAGCCATTTGGGCAAGAACCTGCTCTTGTCTGGACTGTTTGTCTTTATGCTGTATAAACTGGACATGCAGGACCCACAGAAAAGTGACTGATGAAACAAGATGGACAGTGCTGTAGGGTTCCTGTTTCATAGAAGTGTCTGCCAGACATTCTGCAAGACACAGATGAAAGTGACTAACAAACTGCCAATACAGGTGGATAGTTTAAAGTTTCCTGCTTTGCTGAAGAGCCTGCCAGATACACTGTGGACAATGGGCCAAAGTTGTGCCAATTTACAGAAGAACTTTTGGTGACTGACCAGGTAGCGAGATGTCTCTGTCAATTCTAGAGTTTATATATTATCCCTCTGTAGTCTTTGATGGAGTAGAAGACAGATAGTTATGGTTATAGTTTTCCTTAGTTATGATTAAAGATGAATTACATATAAGACTTTAGACTACAAAGACATGATAATAGGATATTTTCTTTAATTCCTGATAATGTTAATGGACTAAATATTGTTAAGTAAAGTTCTTATTTGATAACTGTTTTGTTACATATTTTACCATGTTAAAGTTAAATACATGTGAAGTTTATTAGAGTGACTTACAGGCTGTGATCCAGCTAATACAAAAATGGCTGGCTATGGATATAGAAAGTCCAATAATCCAGTTGTTCCTTAGTTAAGGAATCTTGATGTTTCTTCTGGTCTTTATTGTACACTGGAATCCCAAAGAAATAATCTCTAATGTCAGTGACAGGAACGATGTGCTAGCAAAGTGAGAGCAAGGAGGCAAAAGCAAAAGCTTCATTCTTCCATGTCCTTATATAGGCTTCCAGTAGAAGGTGTGTGTTTCCACATCAAGAGGAAAAGTCTGTCTTTTCCTACTTCACAGGTCCAGACTACATGTAGATTCACCCACTTCAAACCAAGCAAAACACACACACACACACACACACACACACACACACACACACACACACACAGCACAGGTGTGCCCTCTATTTCTGGATTACGGTTCATTTGAGATGTAGTTAGGCTGACAACCAACAATAGCCAAACAAATCTTATCCTTGACAAACTTGACAATCATACATCTTTATGTCATTATTAATTTCCAAATTAAAATAATAACCAGGTCATAATAACACCCAAACATAATATAACCATTCTTCATACAACTGCAAACACATTATATACATTTAGAATAGGTGGCAATGTTACTTGGGAGGTTCATTTTTTAGTACTTTAAATATAAATAAGATAACCATTCACAGATGTTACAACATCTGATAAAGAACTTGAAAGGAAACACAAATATCTGTACAGTGCATTTTTAACAAAATATAACAGAAATACCCATGTCAACTATAATTCTTTCTGCAACTGGTCATATGGCCTTAGCTGGCATTTATAACTACCTTCCTCTACTATTCATTCTGTATTTCCTCCACCCTTAGCAACCACCTCAGCAGCTCTTGGCCCATTTCTTGGCTGAGTGACCCATACCTGATTAAAGAAGTCATTCTGTTATTATGTTTCACGTATTCGTTAATGAATAAAGCATTGTTAGCCAATAGAAAAACAAGATAGGCAGGACTAGGAGACAAGGAGGATTCCAGAAGTAGTAGAGAGGATATTTAACATGGAGGACTGAGAAAGTAGAACATTGGGCCCTCTCTCCAGTAAGATAAGACCAGGTGGAAATACTTAGATTAATAGAAATGGATTAATATTTAGGACATGGCTAACCATTAAGAAATGCTAGTAATAGGCCAACAGGATTATATTTAATACAGTGTCTCTGTGTGTTATTTGGGGCTGGTGTGGTGGTGGGACCAGACTGGCAGGGAAACACCTGCTCTTAACACATACTTTCAATGCTGAAGGGTCTGTAACCTTTGTAATCCTACATGGATTAGTTTGTTGGAGTTTCCCATTGACTTTAATCACAGGACATGGTGAGTAAAGGACAAGAGAGTAAAGAATCTCCTACATCGATACATAATCACATAAACATTTTACCTTTATTTTGAGGAAGCAATCCAATTTCCCCATGGTAATATGGATCTTTCACCCCTCCTAACACTGTGGTTCTTTTTTAACCTGTTGGTTTAAGGGCATCAGAAGACTAAAGTGGCCAGGGGTAACCCCGAGCTTCCAGTTCAAAAGAATGCTTGTTGTGGCTCCTGGAAGGAGCACTCCCTCTTCTGGAACCAAAACTTCTAGGCCAGAAGAACTTAGGGTTGCAGAAATAGGAAGTAAACACTTTCCCAGTGGGTCACTAGAAGTGATAGGAGTGGAACTATTCCCTTTTCTACCTTGATTCCTGGACCCATGGATCCTGACTATGAGGAAAACAAACCCATATGTCATATACTATGCCCCAGAACTCCAGGTTGCTGCCACCTAATTGGCACTGTATCTCTGTCTTCATAACACCTTTGCATCTTTCTACCAGGCCATCTGCTTCAAGATGGTAGGGAACATGGTATCATCAGTGGTTTTCATAATTATGGCTCCACTGTCTCATTTCTTTGGCTGTGAAGTGAGTTCCCTGCTCAGAAGTAATAATGTGTAGAATACCGTGTCAGTTATAAGTCCATGGATGGTGGTTTTGGCAGAGCAGTGTCTGTGGGAAAGACAAATCTATAACCACAATGATTATCTACTCCAGTAATGACAAAGCATTGTCCAGAGAAAACAATCCCTTGCAGTCAAGTTGACATCCAAGAATAAGCATCCCACTTCTCTTTTCACCTTAGTCAGTTGTTGAAGCAAACTCAAGAATATCATTTCAGTTAGTTAGAGAGGGTCAACATTTAGGAAAACTAGTCCAATAGACTTAGAGTTTTAACTTATATTATTTTACCATTTATCTGGTATGTACTGACATAAATGTAAACAAATTTGACCCACAGCTTTCTATGAGCCAGGAATTATTATAAGGACTTTAGTGTATAAGCTTTCTCAGCATCCCCCAAATCCCTATAAGGTAAAAAAATAATATTATCACTCGTTTTTTATAGATGTCAGTCTCCAAAAAACTACAGTCATTAAAGATTGCATTCTTTCTTTAAAACAAAACAGTAAATCATATATAAACTTAACATATGAACATTGCAATAAAACCAACAAAATTATAATGCTATCAGCACATCATTAGACTTTCAAAACTTTCCATTTCCTTCATGTATCTGCTGTTGCAGCATATCTGGAAATCCCCATATTAGAACATAAGATTGGAATAAACTCTATTCCAAGAAAATCTCAAGCCATTCCTTGAATTCCTCACTTCCCACTCCCTTAGCTCATGCATAATCCTACCTCCTATTAAAGTTTTCCCATAAAATGAAGTGAACTCTATAAGATATCAACTCTTAAAAAGTTCATATCCACCCATTGTTCTTGGTGGTATACTACTGTCTTTTCCTTATGCATATCTAAAGACATATGTAATTATTTTTTCAAAAGGTGTAATAGACAATTTATTCTGAAGCTAAATATGAGTGACCATGGCCTAGGATTCAGGTCATCCCAAACTTTGTGTTACCATATAGTAACAGCTTCATGAAATTTTAATAGTAACAGAACAAAGAAAACCAAGACACTTTTTTAAAAACATCAGCTTTGAAGATTAAGAGGAAGGCGTGACTTCATTCTCAATGCCATCAAAAGACAAGGTGAGCTTGACACACATGAGGTTACGGACTGGGGGTAAAGCATACTATTCTACAGTGAAGTTTCTTTTTTCATTTTTTTAAGTGTCTGTAATTGAAATAGAATTACATCACTTCCTCTCCCTTTCTTCCAGCAACTCCCAACTACTGTCCCTTAACCATTCCCCCCCAACAAAACCCCTCAAATTGATCACCTCTTATTTTTTTTTATTTTTTTCTTATTTACATATCGATCCCAGTTCCCCTTCCCTCCCTCCCATGCCCCGAACCACTCTCCCATCCCATCCACCCCCTTAAATTAATAAACCCTTAGGTTGCTTCATACTTATTATGCCTGCTTAGATGACTGACAGGACTACTTTGATTGATGCTTACAGAAGAAGGCCATGAAATGTCTCTGCTCTTTAATAGCCTTGGCTAGAAAGAAATCTTTTGGCCTTTCAGACAGTTATGACTGCCATGTCTGTACCCTAAGTCAGCATTATAAATCATAAAAATGTAGTCATGCCCTCAGTTACATAGTGAGTTTGAAACTAGCATAGGCTATATATGACCCTGTCCCAGATAAAGAAAGCCAAGCTTTACCAAGAGGAAGTAGCTTCCACTTGATGAACTTCCACAAAGCACTGTCACCTCTACCTTTATGTCTGTCTAATCTGCAACTAGCCTTTTATAGGGTATTTTTCATTTTAAGGTGGAGCAATTGTGATTCATTTCTCCTTTTATTTGTAACTTCAAATTCTAAGGAGGGGCAATTGTGGTATTTCTTTCATTTACCTGTCACAATTTTTCACTTGAAGATTTGCTGTTTTAACAGAGTCATACAAAATGGGATTGGAATCTGACTTTCCAGAAAAAGCACTCAGAACTACAGACATGCCGGGTCAAGAACATGACTGTGGACAAGGAGTACTGCTAAGGAGGTGGCATCTTTCACCTTTTGCATCTACCCTTCCCCACCCAAATCCTTGAGCTCTTTCTCTTGTGGAAAATGGAAAATGTTTTTCTTTGAGATGGACAGTCTCCACACCATTTTACAAAGCCCAGACTTAAATAAAGCTATCTCCTCCTCCAGTCCCTGTCTCCCAATGTGTTTTACAGAGGCAGTAAGATTATTACTGCTAGTGTCCAGTAACAAGTAGAGAACTGCAATTTCAGTGCTTGGTTATCAACATGATAACTTTATGGGAGGAGTCTATCCTCAATCACCCACAAGCACTGGTAATGTTTGCTTAGCTACTCAGCAATACTGCCATCACATAGGTCCATAAATAGAGATAGATAGAATAGAGATAGATAAAATTTCATGTTATCACAGGGTCAGGAATCTATGAATTCAGCATGTTAGCACTCTAAATAACTGCCTTCCATCTCAATTCTTGTCAGCATATTATATAAGGAAAGTGGCCATGGAAAGTAGGGGCATGGACAAAGACAATCATTCTAGAGCTAGTCAGATGATCAACAATATTTCTGAGACTTATGGTACCTGTAATTCTCTCATTATCATCCTTTGAACTCTTTTTCATTCTATGGATTTTTGGCTAGGGCATGTCTAAAAGTTCTGCATCCAGTTAATATCTACTAGTATCAGCCTTGTGTTCCTCCAAAACCATCTATGCTGGATGGGTGGTTATTTTAGTACAAACCAACCATCTATAGTGTGTACCAACCATCTATAGTGTGTAGTACTATGCTATTAATAATATATACATGCAGATTCTTTTCTACATGGAGTACAGTATGTGTTATATATAATAGAAAAGTGCCCCTATCCTGTCTATGTCAATGTTGACAGCAATAATGCTGGCTTATTCTGAAATTCTTTTCTGAGGCACAAAATAAGATTATGGTTTAGTAGAACAGAGGTCTCTGAAAATAACTCTTCATGTTGGACAGCTAGCAATGCTGAGTTTTCTCCCATTGTCACTGATGAAATCAAACAACCATATTTGAACCCCTTGCTAAAATATGGTTTATGCTGTACTTCACTGGCCACATTAAGTTATGAAGTAAAGTCTAGAATCAGTGGAAGAGAAACATATTTTCCTCAAACAAGGAAGCACGGGAGTGAATAGTTATGGAGAGCAATATCTTGACAGGCTTGAAGATTGCAAGGCCAAATTCTGTTATCAGGTACCCCACAGCTCAGTATCTTAATGGTGTTATCGTAGTCCATGCTTATTGCGTAAGTGAGATAACTCACACAGGGAAAAGTAGTGAGATAACTCACACAGGAAAACATCCCTCTGAATAAGTCTGTGTGCAGTGCTTTTATCATTCCATTTAATTGCAAAGATTTGTGCATTATCAGCATGCTATTTTGAAAGAATATTAGAGGAACTGAAATATTAAAAAAATACTAATAGCTTTTTGCTTTCCATATTAGCACAGCTTATTCTGCAAAAGTTCCCATAATGTGGGGAAGGAAGGCCTTTTAAGCAAAGTGTTTTAATATATGTTCAGAGAATCGTGTACTTTTATATTCTTTTTGCAGCACCCTAATTACCTTTCTATTTGCATTCTAAGTGCTACTATATTGAAACCCAATTCAAATTCAGATCATGGTCCCTGCATAATTGGGGGACACTAACCTGTGAATATTCTTAGGATTGGCCCTTGGAGAAATGGAAAGCCTCTGTTATGCCGCCTAGCAAGGGAAGGGGATGTTCTTTTGATCCAGAAAAAGGACAAGTCAGACTAAAATGCCTGTGACAGTGGGAAGCCAAGGTTATAAAGAAGAGTATGATTTATACAAAGCTCGTTTGTTTGACTATTACATTACCATCATTGGATCAATTTAATGCTAATGTTTAATTCAGAGTACCCATTTTACTAGGCAAACTGGAAGTTCTGCTACTACCTTTTGTGGGGATTCAGCTTTCTACAATGGCTTTTCCTTTCAAAGGACCTTGACTTCTATCTCTACCCATTTCTTTTTACTGCCTGTATTGTTCCCGGTTGGGATGAGACAACCTACCGAAAATTTCATCGCATTGCTGGTCTCCCTCAAATTCAGGGCTTCCATCTCTCTCTCTCTCTCTCTCTCTATATATATATATATATATATGTATGTATGTATGTATGTATGTATGTATGTATGTATATCCACATTACTGAATTGGAAAACATAAGTTGACAGTGGAATATGGCTTTGAAGGCACATTTGAAACTCCGAAAGTTCATTGAGAGTTGCATTTTTATTCAGATATTGGAATGTAAGGAAGATAATATATTATCTACTCATAGTCAAACATTGATTAACAGAGCATCGATTGAATTTCAATATTTGATTAATAGATTGAATGAAGACTTTAGGCAAGTATACAACAGCAGAAAACATAGTTAATTTCTGTTAAACAGAGTGTTCAAGAAATTGGCTCAAATATTTGCGAATACTCTTAGCAGTACTGAACTTTTTAAAACAGGAGTCTAAATATTTAAGACCTCTAAGGATGTTTATTTCAAAATGTGGCTCAGAGGTAATAAGCCCCTTTGTTTGTTTCTTTGTTTGTTTTGAGACAAAATCTTTAGGAGCTATTGTTTCAGATTAACCTTGTGTACTATGCCCAAGCAAAGATAACTAAACAGAGCCACCAGTGCTAATACCATTTTATCATACTTAATTTTGAATGGGTCTTTAAAAAAAGAAACACAGTTGATTTAAGTCAGTGTAATAAGCTAGTTACCTCTACTTTAACTTCATAAAAATAATTTTGAAGCCACCAATCCACATTTTGTTCTGTCTCTGCTTTCTCCACATCTATTCTGCCTTTTTTTTTCTGAAGAGGAAGCTAAACTTCTTCTCAATCAGAATATTAATTCATACTACACAATGAGGTATTACAATTTCTCTCAACTAAATTTGTTGTAATGTTATCATTTTTGTGTGATTTAAAACCCACAGTCTCTAAAAATAACAACACAAGCAAGACAAACCCCCAAAGAAGTTACCAAAGAAATAGATAGCCTCCTAACCCAAAAACATTTCTAAAGAATATCAAAACACTTATTGTCATATGTAGTTAGGCAATGAAGAGAGTCACTTTGTCAGGTTTGTGGAAGGGAAAGGAGAAAGGAGGTAAGTTCAAGAGAAAGGCATTGATTCCAATCATGCTTTAGGTATGAGCTTTATCACCTTTGCAAGTACTATAGTGTGGGTCTGAAGGACAAAGCCTCATCCCTATCAAATAAAACAGAGGACTTAGATGGTAAAAGGAAAACTCCAAATCCTTCCTGATGAAATTCTTATGAGGAGGTCCTGGATTGAAAGGAAACCATCTCAGTTAGTATGGCCTCCATGTTATCTGATTGAGTCAGAGAGACACTAGATAGGAGATAGAGACTTTGACTTATGTGACACTGGGCTGGGTAGTTTTCCTGCCCTGCTCTGAGCTCTATTTTATTAGGATCTTGTTACTTTGATTACCTGGTAGGCATGGGTTTTGAACAAATTCCTTGAGAGTTGACAAACACTAGGCCATGAACTGTAAATCCCATGTTTCATCTTCCATACCAACCTGATATCTGGCCACCTTGAGAACACAGGTGTAGCAAACTCTTTTCCTTCTGTTCCCTCCCACTCCAGCAGACACAAAAGCCCGAGGGAAACGCCTCTTATTGGATATAATGCAAGCTCTCTGAATACAAAAATAAAACAAACAAGAATTTAGAAGGCGTTCTTGCACTGTCAGCCCCCATATCATGACACAGAGACTTACTACTAATTATGAATGCTTGGCCTTAGTTTAGACTTTCTTTTAAGTATCTCATAACTTAAATTAACCCATTTGTATTAATATGTGTGTAGTTACATGGCTTGTGGCTTTTACCTCTCCTCCTGCATGTCCTCCTTCCTCTCCATCTCGTCTGGTGTCTCACCTATGCCTAGATTCATCTTCTCTCTTCTCTCTGCATGGGAACCCCTCAAATCTCTTCTTGACTAACTACTGACCATTCAACTATTTATTGAAGAGCTTTTATAAGAAGATACCTTGATGGAGAAATATCTTCACAGTGTAAAAAATGATTATTCCACAACACATGAAAGCAATGAGTATCTCTGGGTAGGAATACCAAGAGTCATAATACCCAAAGAACTAGTTCTTATAGGATCTATCATAATGTTAGATAGAAGAAGCAGGAGGAGTCTCTAATCACACCCATATCATCCAAGCAGGAACAGAGCATTGGGAGTATGATTTTTTAAGTATGCATGAATAAATAATCGGTTTCTTGTTGTTGTTGTTGTTTGATACTTTTTAACTCTTTGCTCTTTAGGGGCCCACTACCTAGCTCTCAAATAAAGATTCATTCTTCCTAATGAATGCTTGGCCTTAGCATGGCTAATTTCTAGAAAGTTTTTCTTAAATTATCCTGTCTACCTTTTGCCTCTGGTGAAATCTTTATTCTATATACCTTCCTTTACTTCTTACTTTGTGGCTTGCTGCTCCTTTATGTCCTCATCTCCTCTTTTTCTTGTTTCTCATTTTCTGTTCTCAGATTTCTCCTCCTCTTTATTTTCTCTGTCTACCTGCCAAGCCTATCCTTTCTCCAACCTAGCTATTGACCATTCAGCTCTTTATTAGACCAATCTGGTGTTTTAGAAAGGCAAAGTAACACAGCTTTACAGACTTAAACAAATGCAACATGAAAGAATGCAACACATATTTGTATCACTAAAAAATACTTCATAGCATAAATGAAGATAACACATCTTAAACTAATATTCCACAACAGTCAGCTCATTTGAAAGTCCCACAGTCTCACTTGCAGTTTGCAAAGACAAGAGGCGCCCCAGTCATTCCATCTTTGCTGACTAACTATTATGGAAGGGGGAAAAACTATTCTACTCTCTGGGGGATTTGAATGTGGAAGCTATAAATTAAACTGACATTAGACACATTGTCAAGAGAAAAGTTTTCTTTTAATTTTATATGTGCATATGAGTGTTCACAGAACTTATACTCTACTCTCCATTGCTCCCAACCATACACTATGCTATCCTTATCCAACTGTAATTTTAGTTTCCAAAGCCTTCCAGCTCCTTCAACCAGCCAATAACTCTACAAAGACCTCATCAGACTGAAGTATCCAACTGACTTATGCACTGAAATCTCCACTATAGCTTAAATGTGTTGACACTAATTGTCCTGGTTAGTTTTGTTTTCAACTTGACACAAGCTAGGATCATCTGGGAAGAGGGACATCAGTTGCGAAAATGTTTCCAATCAGATTGTTTGTAGGCCAGTCTATGGATGCATTTTATTGATTAACTATTGATGTAGAAAGGCATAGTATACTAGGTGTAGTGCTTTACCAGGGCTGGTGGTTTGGTGTTGTATATGAAAGAAAGTTGAGCTTGCCACGAGAAGCAATCCAGGAAGCAACATCACTTCATGGTTTCTGCTTCACTTCCTGCCTTGAGTTTAGCATTTGGCTTCCCTCTTCATGATGCACTGCAACATATTAGCCAAATAAACTCTTTCCTTCCCAAGTTGTATTTGGTCATGAGTTTTATCACAGGCACAGAGAAATCTAATATAGTCACCAATCTTACCTACAGGGTTACTGAGTCAATGAGTGTGTAGAAGTTGTAATGCACAGCTAAAAGTGAAGACTTGTGTACTCACATTCCTCTAAAACTCCTTATGGGTTTCCAAATTGATTTTTCTTGATCCATTGAAAGATTTATAGATGTCATTTACTTAATAAATATACTTGATCATTTACTTAATAATTATTTACTTAATAAATTCCTAACATTTGTTAAGCAATTTATTTTTAATATATTCATTTCATTTATTAAGCAAGATAATTTACTTAATAAATTCAAAGAATGTTTACATTTTGACTATGACTAGTTCAACTAAAAGACAAAATCAGTTGGATTTGAATTTCATATACTTTGGGGAAAGTGTTAAACAAAGAAGGAATGGCATGATTAGGATTGCTGAGTACATGCTAAGGATCACTTGTTTGTCCTGTTAATGAACTAAAGAGTGGCCATTTTTTAAATTAAATAGTTATAATCTAGTTGTAGGCTAACTAGTATAAAAGCTATTTCTGGCCAGTTAGCAAGCAGACAACCTAAGCTAATCAAATAAGGTAAGGGCAAGTTATTGTACAAGGATTGAGAAAAAGAAAGCTGCCTTTCTATGGCTGATGCTGATGAGAAAATATGTAGCCCTACCTACTGCTAGAAAATTCTTTTAGAACCACCAATAATAGTGGATGGCAACATATAGACAGAAAATGATACTGACATTGAATTTTTCATTTACATAGGGCAATAACTGCCCTGATTGTTTGTACTGGCATGTATTGGGTTTTCAGTAACTCCAAAAATGAAAACATATAGGGCCACATATATCTACTACTACAGTGTGGTAGATATTTGCCAGCTAGAGCCCTTATGACATACTGAGTACCAATTTGCCAAGAACAAGTCTCAGAACAGTGATTTGCAAACTTGGGTTTAGATTTGCCCCTGTATCTCACCAATCCCCATGGTTTGATAGATTGCTTTAGGATGGGGCTTTTTTGTCTTCCTGAATTATATTATTTTCCTGGCAAGAAGATAGCTACCAACTGAAAAATGAAAGTGGGACACTACAATATAACAAGTAAACAAATTTAAACTGTCTAAATCTTAATGTTACTACTCCCAGGATGGTGCTCCTTCATCTAGTCATGAAATTTAAAATTGTGGAGAAAGGGCAAAAAAAAAAAAAAATACCAGTTTTTGTAATCATAAGGAAAATTACTTACCTTGTGATATCCAATAAGGTATGTTACTGAACTATGCAACTTCCTGACTCAATTTCCAATCAGCAAATGTTCACAAATGCTGTATAGGTCCCGATGTGACAATATATTCTCTAATCATTTTCTGATCTCTATCCTTTTGCCTATAACCACGACAACTCATATAGACATTAACCAAGAAACCTGTCCTTTGTTAGACATTTCATATGATGATTAAAATTTCAGAATTTCCTGGGATGGAACATTAGAGACTCTCAATTCCAAAGTTACAGGTGCCAGATTTGAGGGAAGAAGACATCCCTACAAGAGTCATTGGGAATCATAAAAATGGGAAGATATAGGAGAGCTATACCAAAGCAAAGATCAGCTGCAATAAAAGGGATAGAAGGGATATATGACCATTTATTTGGGGTAAGAGATGCCAAATGGATTATTCAGACATCAGAAAAGGATAAAGATGCAAAAGATTCCTGCCTGAGTTGACTTTAAGTTTGTTTACCTACTAAGCTTCTATGTGACTACTAGAAGAGTTTTTTAACATTAGATATCAAGTAACTTTCTAAAAGCCTTTAACATTTACATAATGTGGTATGTAACCTTACATTTGGTGTTCCTACTCAATGGCTACATAAAGTATGGACCACTCAATACTGTTTAACTGATTTGTTTAACAAAATTACAAAGTTTGTTGATATACACAAATAAACATGTATTAATACTAACAAGTGTGAAATTCTTCTGTAAAGTTAAGACTTTGGACATGAGGTTCACTTGAGATAGTTCTTCTCTTCATACCTGTGCTATTGCTGTAAGGGACATGTCCTTCTCGTGATATTGTAGAAGACACAACTAAGCGAAACAAAATCCTGTTATTTCTATTATCAGAATGACTTGGTTTGCATTTATTTTCACTTTCTCCCATATTCTACTGTCCAAAGCAAGTTACACAGCAAAACTAAACATCAATGAAGCAGTACACATCCTACTCAGAAGAATGAAATTCAAAGTCACAATGACAGAGAGTGGACTCAAGAGAACTGAAGAATGGAAAGAATAATGCAGTCTAGCACACAGACAAAATTCATGCTCTAAAGTAAGAAGGAGTTGTCAAGCTTGTTTTGTAAGGAAACAATGAATATTTTAGCTTTGTTGTGAACCATAACTACTCTGTCATTGTTTACAAAAGAAGAACAGGCCATATGTAAATAAGAAAGTACGACTATAGTCCAATAAAACTGATTTTTTTCAATACTGAAATTTGAATTTCATGTAATTTTTATGCACAACAATTTTTCTTGTTAAATGATTACTTTATAGGTTGGATGAACATTCATGGTAGTCCAGGTTTGGTGAACAGACCATAGTTTGCTTAATCCTGGTCTAAAGGGTTAGAGTAGACTTTGGGTGGCCTTCCCATGTAACATGTACAAAATCTGCCATTATTCTGAAGTGCAGGTTTCCTAATTCTGTTTAGTGATAACTTAGCCACAACTCTTGTCTCACCCTCAAATTCCCTGCCCCATGCCTGGTCATCAAACTCCTGTCCTGTCTATCCCACTGAGTGTTTTTGCACATCAGCAATGTGGCTCAAATCTCCCAAGACAAAGAACACTATGGTAATACAGCATCTGCCCGCCCATTGCATTATCTGTATGTGCTTACCTGAGCAGAATAGCTGTCGTAGCATATAATGCTAAGATTTAAGTGTTTGTAACACTAAACCTTTATTTCTCATTTATGTAATGGGGGTCATGGGGTCAGGTGAGCCTTTGAGCTCTACTGTAGTAATTTAAGAATTTTGTCTCTTATCTGGAAGATACTGCAAGTATTTTCTACTGTACAATGAAATGGAAGGACTATGTCTTAGAGTTGTTATTGCTGTGACGAAACACCATGACCAAAGTAACTTAAGGAGGAAAGGGTATGTTTATTCAGTTTACACTTCCACATTGCTGTTCATCACCAAAGGAAGTCAGGACAGGAACTTAAATAGGGCATGAACCTGGAGGCAGGAGCTGACACAGAGGCCATGGAGGAGTGCTGCTTACTGCCTTGCTCCCCATGGCTTGCTCTGCCTACATTCTTAGAGAACCCAGAACCACCACCGCAGGGGTGGCACCACCCACAGTGGGCTGGACCTTCCCCCATCAATTACAAATTAAGAAAATATCCTGCAGTTTTATCTACAGCCAGATGTTAAGATCTTATGGAGGCATTTTCTCAATTAGGGTTCCCTCCTCTCAGGTGACTCTAGCTTGTGTCAAGTTGACATAAAACTAGCCAGCAAGGCTATATTAAGGAGTGTTTGGACAAATCTAAAGCAAATCCCTTTACCTTTAAATCCCACTGGGAAGAAACATACTCACTGACTACATGTAAAAGCAAAGGATGCTAGAAATGAAGTGAAATGAGTGAATGAATGAATTGTATGTATAGAAAAATTGTACTTGTTTTGAGCACACACCCAGTGTTTTTCATAGGTCACTAAAACCTTAATTTCAACTCAATGTTAAAAAAAATAAATTCCATGTTCCCCCTTTCCTTTGTGTTTTGAGAATTATTGTAAGATTATTTTCTAAACTGTGTCCTTCTCTGTGACAAATACCTTTCACTAGGCAAAAAAAACAGATGTTTTACTGAGGCCTGCTTCAGCTTTGCCCATCAGTTGACAGTGTGTTTGCTCTTACTGTGAACAACAAAGGATTCATAGGCCTGTTTTTGTTAGGCAGCTTTTTCCTCCACCTCCCACCCACGTTCTGCTAACCTGAGTTGGGCTTACCTCTTCAGACCATCTGTGCTCACTCTTCCCTGAACCAGAATGAATGCCCCTCGCTGTCTGCCTGTTTGTGTTACCTGGTTCTAAGATGTGTCCCTTTGTCTCCCTGTCAGCATGCTGGCTTGTACAAGAGTGGCTGCTTTCAGCTTTGCCTACTGAGAGAAAACAACAGTGTTTCCTGTTGAGATGGCTTCTTTGCTTGGAATCAAAGGAAACATGTTAAAGCCATGGAGTCCTTTTTAATACTGTCTCTAGGGACTTGTTAGGATTAAAGCCAGCATGAATTGTAAGCGTGCATTCTGAGAGAGGCTGTTAAGTACAATGGACACAGAAAAGAGAAATAATAAGGTAGCTTCTCCATGCCCCTGTCGTGAATCCATTCCCTACTTCCTGGGTAAGCCATACCACAGACCACAGAAAGAACAGCAACTAGAATTTATGGGCCTTTATTTACTTGCAGAAGGACATGGGAGTTTTCAGAGAGCCATACTGCTTTCTCTTTCTAGTTTCTGTTCTATTTGACAGAGCCCTTCCTCATTTCTGTGCTTAAGTTGCTGCTCTGTCCTGGTTTCTTTCCCTTTCCTTTTCTTTCTTTCCTATTCTTTGTTGTTGCTTTTATCTATCTATCTATTTATTTATTTTTGTACATCCTTACGTAAGTTTACTCCCCCTCCTCAAGTTCCTCCCACCCCCACCCTTCTCTCCATCCCCCATTCTCTCCTCCTCCATTTTTCTTCAGATATAGGCTAGCTTCCCATGGTATCAGCCAGGTGTGAAATACCAAGTATTGAGACTAGGCATCTCATCTACAATTAAGACTGAATGAGGCAATCTACAGAAGAAATGAGTCGCAAAGACAAGCAATATAGTTAGAGACAGACCCTGTTAGGAATCCCACAAGAAGACTAAGCCACACAAATGTGACATTTATGAATTGTTCCTAGGTTAGTCCCATGCAGGCTCCCTGGTTGTCAGTTCAGTCTCTGTGCGCCCCTTTGAGCCCAGGTTACCTGGTTCTATGCATTTTCTTGTGGGGTCTTTGACTCCACAGGCTTCTACATCCCATCCCCCCACTTCTACAGGATTCACTGAACTCTGCTTAATGTTTGGCTATGAGTCTCTGCATCTGTTTCCATCAGTTTCTAGGTGAAGATTCTCTGATGATATTTGGGCTAGGCACCACTCCATGAGTATAGCAGAATATCATTACGAATGGTTTCATTGTCTATTTTGCCAGTCATGTTTGGTTCTGTCCTAGTTCACTAGGGCATCCTGCTTCTGGGTCCTGGCCCTCAGGGGTGAGTTACTTTTCAGAGTATGGATCTCCTGCTAGACTAGTCACTAGTTCGTCACTCCCACAAGCCATCTTTACCCAAGCATATCTTGTAGGCAGAACAAACAGTGGGTTGAAGAGTTTTTGGCTGGGTTGGTGTCCCAGTTCCACCACTAGAAGTCTTTTCTGGTTACAGGAGGTGGCATTTCAAGACTCCATATTCCCTAATTCTAGGAGTCTTAGCTAGAGTCACCATCATAGAATCCTGGGAGTTTCCATTGCTTTATGATTTCTTCTATGTACTGGTGAACTTTAAGTTCAGAAGTAATGCTACTGTCAGTCACCCTCCCCACTGTTTCAAGTCCCTGACTTATAGTAACACCCCAGGTACTCCCATATATAGGATGCCTATTTGCAGTTATAGGAGGTCTAATAGTCTCCAGGCTTATATTTCAGGCACTGTGCTAAATAATTTGCCTGTGTTATGTGTTTCAATTACTGTAATAACTCCAAATTCTTCTTGATTTGGTATATGGAGAAACTGGTCCCATGGTCAAGGTTATCTAGCTAGAATGCCCAGAGCAAAACTTAAAACCTATTCTAAGTAATTACAGTCTTTACTCCAGAATTGTATGTTTGCTATCTGTCAAACTAGTGCAGCTACAGTGAATCTCAAGGACCATAAATACTCATGTGTGTGTGCTCCACAGACCAATGGCCAAGTTACTTAAGAGCTGACATACAAAGTACAGTGTCTCAGGAAAATCGACATATACAAATTAGCAAGGTCCATGTAATTCAAAGGCATATTAAAGTTTTAGAATGTCTGTTCTATAACATATTATCATTTCCTAGAAAGCTCAGCATGTCAAGTAATGAGGCTCAGCTTCACTAATTGGTACAGACACGAACTGAAATCCAGGTTGCTATAGCTATGGATAAAGGATGCATTCTATGGGGTGGAAAGGGATTGGAGATTATGTTGGGCTACTAGAGATTTCTTAAGGCATGGACTTAAGGAAAGGAGAGGGGAATGGAATGGAGATTATTAACTGCTATATACCTCCACATAGAGATAACCTAACATGCAATGTGGAGAGCTAGGGTAATCCTTTGTATTATTTCTCTGTGGCTTTGAAACGTTCTGAAACTAGCTCTTGTAGATCAGGCTGATTTCAAATTCATAGAGATCTGCCTGCTCCTGCCTCCTGAGTGCTGGGATTAAAGTAGTTTGCCACTACCACCTGGATAATACATCCCACTTCTGACCAGTTTTCAGATTATAACTTCATGTAACTGAGGCAATTATGGTAAAAGACACCTATGAGCCAGCAGCATCTAACAGGGAGATGAATGCCTGGGTCCTCAAAACAAGTCTGGGCACTGTATCAGTGTGTTTATTGTGAGAAGTGCAGGAGGGGTAGATGCTTCATAACTATTTTTATCTGTATACCAAGAATGACAAAATGTCATTTAGAATGGCATAACCAAATCTTTATTTATTTTAATAATCTCTTCTGGTTTCTATATGGCAATGAACTAGAAGACACGAAGATCAATAACAGGAAATTCATTAGAAGAGAGTGTTTGTCTTGGACAAAAAGTACAGCCAACTTTAGAAGTGGGAAAACTCTAAGGATACTTTGGCTTCAAGTGTGCTGTTGAAATATGGAGAAGGAAGTGTTCAGGTGGTTCATATGCAACTGAAATGAATATCAGGGAGAACTGGAGGTAGACTAGGGAATTGTTATTTATGAGTTTTATGAATATTTGTAAGGAAAGTATCACTTTTCTTGATATTTTAGCAAAATACTTCTCTTCAAACCCTTATTTAGAACAATCATTCAAGACACTACAATTTCCACAGCATCTATGGCCAATACATGTTAGTTGTTCTCCAAATGCCTCTTCAAGAAGTTGGATCCTTTTCTGACTTTTTATTTATTTATGCTCATTGCTATTTGATTTAAACATGGATTATAAATGTCTTTGGAAAACAAATGTTTAAAAACTATCATTTTGTTGAGCATAGTAAATATTCAAAATTAATTCTATGATTACCAGTTTAATGTTAGAACATTTCATCACTTCCCCCCCAACAAAACAAAACAAAACCCTTAAATAGAGGTCCTAAAAATATTGGGTTCATATACAAATTCTGCCTGTGTATGTATATGTGTGTGCATTTGTGTGTGCATATGTGTATTAGTGTATGTGTGTATGTGTGTGTGTTTTCTTTTTATTATTTAATTCAGAGCAAGGCAGCTGCATTAATCAATCAATGAATTAATTCCATTAATGCATTTAACTACATATTTCACTTGTGTTTCTAGGTGCTGAAGAGAGAGCTGATTAAGATTTATTCTTATTTTGAGGTCATAGAATTGAAGGTAATAAAAGTAAATATCATTCTGTTAGAGTTTACAATTGAACTTAATAACTAGTGCTATAAATCAACTAACCTTACTTAATTCAAAGTAGGTACTCTCAGATTTTATTTCTCAACATGCACACTAAAGTTATATTGGAAAAGAGCTTAAATGCTAAATTGTTACTGTTTGAATATTGAAATTTATGCATGTGCTAGAGGAAGCCATTAATCTTCCACTTACTTGCTTTGAATTTGAACTCATATTTACTTTTTTTTCTCTCCTAACAAACCTTTTATTTTAAATTTTACCTTTATTAGAAATTTGTGAATGTGATCCCCATAATTGTCATAATCAGTATGATATTTAGTGCATAAATTATACATTACATTACATAGATACATTTTATTAACTAAAATCTGCATCCTGTTCGTTTTCTTAATTTTCCCTAAAGTCTTTTCCCTTTAGAATGCCAAGCAAGTTCTCACATAATATTTACTTGTAATGTTGTCTTAAACACTACTTAATTATAAGAGTTTCTCACACTTTCTGTGTTGTGGGTGATCTTCACAGGTTTGTATTTTTAAGTTTTTGAAATTATTATTGTTATGTGTGATGTGGGGCTGTTCATGCATACAACAGCATATATATGGAGATCAGAGAATAATATGGGTTTCCATGATCAAACTCAACTTGTCACGCTTGCATAGCAAGCACCTTTATCTGCTGATCCACCTCCCTAGCCCATGATCTCAACAGTTTTTAAGGGGAATCAGTGAACCATTTTGTAGGGTGTCCTGACTTATTATGAATTTTGGAGAGGACTGCTGCAGAGGTAAATTGTAATGTTATCCCGATTATATCAAAGGCACAGGTTGTCGACATGACATATATAGTTGAGATTAGCCTTGACCTCCTGATGTAGTATCTGTCATTTACTTGCACTATGAAGTTGACTGTTCCCCCTCTCCTTTCTATACCATGTTCTTTGTGAGGAAGTCATGGCATGCAGGTCATATACATACACAGTGAGGAATTACACATCACCAACTTGAATGAAGAGTACTTTCATAAAATATTTGAGAATAATTCTAGTTAGCTGGTGTAGTGAGATAGTCCTTCTGTGGCACTGACCACGCCCAGTCGGGGGTGGAGCCATGGGTGGAAGTGACCTGTGGAAGAAGTCGGAGTGAGAGCCGGAAAAAGCTCTCTTGCTGGCGTGACTCGGACAGGAGAGGATCGGGTTGAATTCCCTGGTGTTCATCTGTCTAGGTTGTAAGTTATTTCTCCCTGAATAAACATCTATTCAGCCTATTTGTTTGTCCTGCTCCTTATTTAACCGCGTTAAGCTGGTTAATGGTTCACTTGCTTATTTACACTGAATGTTTTATTATATACACTGGATGATAATTCCATACAAATTTATTTTATTGATCAAAAATTTAAGTTTTTATTGGGAGATCTTTAAATTGACTCTGTATGTCCTGTACCCTGTCATTGTAAGGGTTTACTTGAATTTGCTTGGTTTCAGGCACTTTGCTCTCTCTCTGTGTGTCTGCCTGTCTATCATCTCTCTCTCTCTCTCTCTCTCTCTCTCTCTCTCTCTCTCTCTCTCACTCACTCTCACTCATTCTCTCCTTGATACCACAAGATGCTTTAGGCTTCTCTGGTGTAGTTCTTGCCTCAATCGTAGAATCAATCATTTTACCATGTTTCTTTTTTTGTCAAATGTGAAAAAATGATTGAGCATCAGGTTCCTTGTCTTTTTTAATGATTTTTTATATTCTACTCTCCTCCTACATATAAGTTATTTTACAAGTATATTTTGTGGAATATCAATGCATGAAATCATAAGGCAGTAGAAATCAGATATTTTAGGAAAAGCCACAAGATCTGAAAGTCAGGAGTCATTGTTGTGGATTACACACTTGTGACAAAGCAGTATTACCCAGATAGTAAAGGGCAATTGATCCAAAGCTTCTGGCTGATGTTCAAAGAAAGCTGAATCCTTTCCAGAAACATGCATTTTAACTAATGAAATGATTCAACTAGAGTTTAACCAAATAAAAAATGTAGGCACAATACTTGACTGCTTATTTACCCTTCCAAACATATTTTCATCCGAAAACTAGTGGAAAGGTCAAAGCCAGCAGTTCAGATTTTGAAAAGGAAACCATCACATGGTCCTGTGTGCCACTGCAAACTGGTGTACCTGAGGCCTAGTGGTTTTAGATTCTTGCAACTGGTTAATTCAAATGTTTAGACAATGTTTTATAATAATAGAAAGTGATGTGTATGAGTATGTGTTATATTGTTTTACATTTTCATCTTTTGAAATAACTTAATTGAATTTGTTCTTCCTTAACTTTATACACATACGTGCATGTTCACACGCACACATGAATACTGTTAACCACTACTTGCTCTTTCTTCTGCCTCCTTTCCCTATTATTCCTTCCCTACAATTCCACTTCCCACATTCTTGTCTTTTTGTTTTGCTTTAAGGTCCATTGAGTTTCACCAGGACCATCTATGTGACTACACAAATGGAAATAACCATGGGAGACTGGTGGAATCCTCAGTGAGTATACAACTGAAGCAATGACTGCCTCTCACCCAGAATACATCAATAGCTCAGTAGGGAGGGCTGTATGAGTCCCTCAAGGGTCCATGGTTGATTGTTGACAGGCTCAGTCTTTTGTAAGTAACTACAGCTATGGTGAAGTCATGTTTGCATTATGTATGTTGTGTCCAGAACATAGTATTTCACAGCCTTTCTACATATTTTCTATATCTTACCTAATTTATACTCTACGTTCTAGTGATGTTACCTGAGCCTCAAAGGAGGCAACATAAATGTCTGTTCTGGGATGAGCACCCAACTAACATTTAGTCTCAGCACCTTCAGCATTCAAGAGTTTCTACATTCACTACTATTCATGCACAAGAGACACTCCTCTGGTCAAGGCTGAGAGTGGCATTTGTCTGTGAGTACAAACACAAATATTTAGAAGGCAGCTTGGTGCCATGTCAATTTAGCTAAACACTATTACTTGTTCGTACTCTAGGACCTAAGACCGCCTCAGATGTGAATGTTTGACTGGAATCACACATGCATTTCCTCTTCTGGAACAAGCCACAAATCCAGAGAGTTGTTGGTTAAACTTATGACATTGAATGTATGGTTACATCTTGCCTGGTATATTTGTATTATAGTTCCTAGGGTTCACAGATGATTAAAACCATTGATACTTTTTTCTCCCCCAGCAACTTGCACAGCTTCTTCTAACACAGACCACAAGAAGAAAGGTCTCAGTTCATTTCAGCTTGATTTCTCTATATCTTGTAATCAATATTTATACTATCTTCGGAGTGGGTATTAACAACTAACTTTGATGAGCAACAAAATGGAATAAGAGCCTGTATTGTTTAGGATGAAGGCCCATGGAACCTCCCTGATCAACAACTCATAAGGAGGTACACTCATCTATTACTAGAATTTTTGTTTATTTACCAAGGAGAATTTTGGAGCCTGATTATTCAATCCTACAAGCTATCTCCTGTCTAACTCTCCTTTGTACCTTTAAGTTACAGTTTGTAGTTGAGGTCATGCTTTCTTTAGTGGAATACATTTTGCTTTCTTCCAATTAAAATGATATTTGTATTTTCAACTGTGATTCAGCGTCATGAAAGTATTTAACTCCCCAAGGCCATTCATCCCTGAACAATGGATGACTCTGGAAGGCTCATGGGCTTTTGCTCTCCTCGGCATGAACCAATGCCTTAATTTTCCTAGGATCAGTTTTGTGAAGTCATCAGTTTGTCTTCATCTCATTTCTCTCTCTCCTTCTCAAATTCTCTCAATCACTCTTCCTTTTAGCTTACCAGTTTGTGAAAATATTTTTGACTGTCACATATGTTTTTACTTCTCAGCATAAGGCTAACTTCTACCTCTTTTTTCAAAGTTCCTTTTTTTCTGTCTTCCCCGGAACACTCTCACTAGCTTAGAAATGCCTGAAACATAATTATTTGAAGAATGCACCTGTAAAAGAAATACACATCCCCCTAATTTCTCCCATTGTTTGTCTAATTTCATCAACCTCTCATTTTTTATATATTTTTAAAAATCTATCTCTCCATTTTATTTAAGCTTTTAAAAATATTAGCATTTGTGTATAATATTATATAATTCTGTACTTTTTGATTTGTTTTGATTTTGAGACAGGGTTTTGATGATGGGCTTGAACTTTCTATGTAGCCAAGGGTGGCACTGACCTCTTTATGCTCCCATTTCCACCTCATAGGTGTTGGAACTGCAAGCTGGATAAACCACCATACCCAACTTTAATCCATCCTGATTCCGTTTCATCATATTCTCTTCATAAATGAATTAGTTGTTTGTCTATTTTTCTAATGCTTAAACAAAATATTCCAACATTATCTGCATTTTCATGTATTAATATCTTCTTGGTTTCATTGACAAATGAATTTGATTTTGTTTGGTTTGTATTCCTTATTCTTGCTCTAGCTTCTAAATTCACTATTTCATATTTGTTCATTTAATGGGTAGTTTATAATCTAGAAACAGTATCTATATCCTACATCAAATAACCATTTTCATTATTTTTATTTGTTTTATACATGCTGACTTTGTATGTTCTTTGGCCGTGATTTTGGTTTTGTTCCTTGTTCTCAGTTTTGTTTCCCTACCTTCATTTTACAACTTGCACAACTAGATTATTTCCCCTTTCATGGGACTTCATTGCTAGTCTAAACGTAAAAGTATGTGAAGCAGTATAGACTGGATGTTCAGCACGTGTGTGTGTGTGTGTGTGTGTGTGTGTGTGTGTGTGTGTGTGTATGTCTGTGTGTGTGTGTGTGTGGTTTTTAAGACAAAAGACATTTCATTTAATCAACTTAAAACAAGAATGCAAGTATCCATACAACTATGCCACTTTCAGCATCATATTGATCACTTTTAAGCTGATACCATTACAACCCTAGGATTTTTCCCAATATAAATACAGTAATCATACATGTTTCAACTAAAACAGAGTCTAGTTTAACATGAGAGAAGATGAAAGAGAACATAGCCATCCCCATACCATCAAATATAGTGTTCCAGTGTGTTTGATTTAAACTATGACTTCCTCCACTGAAGTGTTTACTATATACATGTACAGATCAGATCAACTCAGAAATCTTTTTGGCACCTCAAAGTGTAAGACACGTCCTAGATCAATTAAATAGTTGCCTCTGGGACTCAGATATAAATATTTATAAAACACCCAAAAGGATTTCAATGAGCAAACAGTAGAATCCATGACTACATGTTTACCATCGGAGACACACCCAGTTGAACCTTGTTTGCTTGTACATCAGTGTCTTAAATGTGTAGTTCTCAGATAACTGTGGTAATATTTCCCTGTATAACCCTGGTAGTCCTAGAACTCTTTCTGTAGATCAAGTTGGTCTCAAACTTACAGATCTGTCTGCTTCTGCCTCCCCAAATAGTGGAATTAAAGGTGTATTACACTACCATCCATCAATTGAAGATATTTTAAAAACACAGTTTCCAGGTTCCATACTTCAGTATTAACAAGTCTGGCTACAATAGGCTGAAAGTTGATATGGACATTTCCTGGTGAGGTTGATATTGCTACTCCTTAGACCACACCTTGAGCGTCACTAATATATGTATTTGAGCTTTAGTTTCAGAATGCCACCTACATTTAAAATTTAGTAGCAATATGAATAGTTTCAAGAAACCACCATCACTATAGCTTCCAAAACAAAAGAAAACTGCATACACGTTTCAAGACCATATACATTTGCATTTTATAAACCTGCTGCGATCTCACTTAACAGAAGTCTTCATAAAGTATTTATTAACAAGCACTTTGTAGGCAGCCAAACTAATTGCCATATTAACAATTCAAGTATGATGCAGTTGTTTCAATCTAAGAATTTCATTTAGCATTTCAGCATTAATTTCTAATTAACTGTTAATGTTTTCTTATGTTTTTACGGACTCAATGTTTTTTTCCATCTCTCTAAGGATAGGGCCCTAACACAGTGTAACAGATTCTAGGAACTAAAAAAAAGGCATTGCACTTGCATATCACAGTTTTAAATTTTAATACTGTATGAGCAGCTAAATTTCCATGTAATAGTACAAATCTCTGTTCCTACAAAACTTAAGACAAGAATTAATAAATTATGATGCATATACCAAGGTCAGTTTACTGTCTTATACACATTTGTTTTATGTTTTCTATGGCTGCTCTCATGCCACAATGGCAGACTTGAGGAGTTCATTTCACAAAATCTAACAGATTTATTTCCCAGCCCTTTATATGTATGCCCATATAGGCATACAACCATAGCATCATCCTATTTATATTCCTTCTCACACATGGTTCATAAAACTACTATAAAGACATGTCAAACATTTTACTGGGGTCTTGCTCTTCTTGTAAACTTGTCAGATATGTGAATCGCCTACTCTCTAATGTGTATTATGCATACTATGCCTGCCATAGAATGAACCAGTGCTGATTCCTTTAGAGGTCATCCTGTCCCTTTGGGAATTTGAGGTTTATTTTGGAGGATTCAAAGATGTAGCTTAACTAACTTGAATACTCTCTTTGGAGTTTCTGAGGCAAACTTTTTCATATATTGTCACTGTTCCTAACTTGTTCTTTGGGTGATAAATAGCAATTAACCTCAGTGAAAGATTGCAAAAAGTCAGTAAAAACCATAAACATAGGTATATTTTGGAAGAATTTTTATGGCGTTACATATATAAATGATGCCATTGTCATCACAACTTTTCAACTGAAATAAGTTATATCACAATGAGAGATTAGTAGTCTCTGTAGAATTACATATCTAATGCCATACTAATTTGAAAGAGGAAAAATGAGTATAAAGAGAAGAACGAGAAAAGGAAAGAAAGTGTCTAGAAAATCATCAATTCTGATATCCTAAGAGAATATAGAAAAAGATTAGCATTAGGTGTGGTGTTACTGGGGAAAGTAAATTAAAGAGTGAAAATGCTATTTAAGAAAATCCCATAACAACATGGAAATAAACATTATAAGTTGGCAAAACAGAAGGGAGTCATGTGAAAGAAGCTTGAGCATTCCACACCTCACTGCTCTTGAGACTATATCTTAAGTACCAGTTTACCTTTTCTGGGATGCATTGAAGATTGGAAGTAGACCCAAGACAGGATGAAATTTACTGAGCCATGCCTGACATAAAAGTAATTTATAGATAAAGCACTATAGTTCTTATCAGATTAGTGATGAGTAAACAACAGTGAAGTAAGAAAGGAGAAGAAAAACATCTGTCACATGAGAGAATCAGGTGTAATAGTGCCCATTATATTTGCATTTATGTTGTACTCTGAAAAGTTTGTGTCTTTGGATTTTATTGCTGTGAAGAGACATCATGACTGTGGCCACTTTGCTAAAGGAAAATATTTAATTTGGGCTTACAGTCCAGACGTTTAGAGCATTATCGCCATGGCAGAAACATTGTGGCATGCAGGCAAAAATTGTTTTCAGGTTTCCACCTTCTTTCACCTTGGTTGACTGCAGAATACTTCTTTCTCTTGGGCTGTTTCCACTCCTTGTTAGCAGCTTTCCTCACCAGGTATCCCATGGCTCTGGCATTTCTAACATCTTCGGGTCTCCAAGACAATCCAAGCTTTATCTTCATAGCTTCACAAAATTACCTCTCTGAGTCTCATGCAGTGACACCCATGAAACATACCTGGACTCATTACAGAGAAAGCTTCCATAAGGTGGTTCTTCTGTTCTTGACTCTAAAGCTAGAACTGTGTGGATGAAGAAGTAAAGTTTTGCTGCTTGCTAGGACTAGAATAGGGCCCCCCTCACTAAATTACATCTCCATTACCTTTCTGTTTTGGAAGATTTCCTTCACTGCTTAAGCTTAGTTGTTCTGACACTTGCTATATAGACAAGGATGTCTTTAAACCCAGAGATCCACCAGTGTCTACCTTCTGAGAACTCAGATTAAAGATATATACCACAGCACCCAGTTTTAAGCTTGTCTTTAATTCCTTTTCACAAGTTGGAAGCTTAGTTGGGTTGCATCTTGCCCTGAAATCACCAATCCCCCTTTTCCATTTCTTAATCTGCTTATATACTTGAACACAGGACTTAACTCCATTCTACTTCCTGATGTTCTTTTTCTCAATCTGTACATTTTGTATTTTTACTTGCTCAACTAGTTCCTTTTAATTATAAATCCTCATAAGATGAACACTCGTAATCACACAACAGAATCTGTACTAAGCTGTATTGATATTTGCTCTGCCAATGGAGTTAACACAAATTGCTTCATTTTAATTTCAGGCAGACTTTTTAGCCATGGGCAAAAAAGCCACATTTTTTTTCACCATAAAATCACAAGGATTATCTCTAGACAACATACTAAATTTCCACTTTAGCCCCACTTAAAGCATTCAAATGCTTTTCTAACCCTATTTTCAAAGTCCACATGCCTCCAAGCAAAAAGCATGGTTGGGCCTATCACAGCAATACCCAAGTTCCTAGTGCCAACTTCTGCCCTAGTTAGAGTTTTATTGCTATGAAGAAACACCATGACTACTGCAACTCCTTTAAGGAACACATTTAATTAGGGCTAGCTTATAGTTCAGAAGTTTGGTCCATTTATATCATGGTGGGAACATGGTGATGTACAGGTAGATATGGTGCTGCAGAAGGAGCTGAGAGATCTGCATCCTGATCTAAAGGCAACATGGAGAGACTGTGTAATGGGCATAGCTTGAACATATATAAGACCTTTAATCCCACCCCCACAGGTACACACTTCCCCACAAATACCACACTTCTTGGTAATGCCACTCCTTATTGGTGAAGCATTCAAACACATGAACCTCTGGGAGCCATAGCTATTCAAACTACAACAGTGTGCAAGGACAGGATCTACAGTAAAGTTCTCATGTTACTTCATAGATTATTCTGAAAAAATAAAGACAAGGAACAAATGCGTGGTGGTAGAGATATTTGCTACTATTTTATCTTTAATTGGAAAGTTAAATGTCAAGAGATATATATGTTGATAGTAATTGATTTCATTATGTATTTTAGACTTGTGCTTAGTCATCAAGTCCCTGCTTGGTTAATACTTTCTGCTGGTACCAATGTTCTATGTAAAAGGAATGTGAAAAATGATCTGTCAAACAGATTACCACAGATTCACACCTCTTTAATATATACCCCTTTATAGCATAGAGTATTTTTTTCCAGTTCCTTGAATCTGGAGTGATCTTGCAATTTTCTTTGTCCAATGTAATGCTACAAAAGTGATCTTATGTTCATGTCATGCTTAGTACTGTACTATTCTGCTTTCTTTATTTAAAATAAGACACAAGCATGGGGGCAAGCCCAGAGTCACCTACTAAAGGGTAATAACCTATATGAAAGAGAACATAAACATGCTAGATGAAGCTATAGTACATCAAATCAAACTAGTCAACTCCAAATTGGCATGCCAAGTGAAAAAAAGCAAGTAAGGCTATCCAGTGCAGATCATATGTGTCTGGATCATATCAGCAGAGTTCCTCAGGTGACCCATAGGACCCTAAGAAATATTAAATCATCATTGTTAGAAAAGCATTACATTTCACATTAATTTACTTTTAGTAATAGCTTATTAATACAAAATATCTGAAAGTATAAGAAATAAGGATATATTTGATTAACTGGCAATTGTAGAAGATATGTGGCAATGGAAAATGAGAGGAAAGATTAGAATAGAGAGTAGAGGGAGGATAGGATCTTTTAGTTATAAGCTTTTCTACATAGTGAGAAAATGTTTATGACCAGATTTTTTTCATTTTATACAGACAACTGTTTATAAAGGTTAATGTCTAAAATGTACATAGAACTAGAAGGAGGGAGGCCAATAAAGTTAATTTGTAGTGATCCAGGCTAGAGAAAATATAGAAATCAACTATCAGGAAATATTGTTTAAGAATGGGTAATATTAGCAATTTTTAAAGAGGAAAAATGAGAGACAGAGAAAGCCCAGAGTTTATGCTGGGTGTCAAATTTGTGAAAATATAAAGAGGAGAATTAGGTTTTGTTGAGGAAAAAATTGAATAACATAGTTTGAGATTTCTTGCCTTTTACATACCAATGATGTAGACAGAGATAACCAGGTAAAGAGTTGCTTATTAAGACCTGATGCTCAGGAAAGAACCTTGACTTGGAAATGATTTTGAAATTTGGCAGCCCACAGTAAGCACTTGAAAACACATGGTTTCTAAGAATTTATACATGGCTTGTGCTATACTCATTCCTTGAGGGATAGTACGGAGGTTAGCAGAAAATGTCAGGCAATGTGATTCTGTGGAGAACATACAACATTAGTCAAATGTCACAAATGGAAATGTATTCTGCTAAGTTCTGAAAAATAAAAATATAGTAACCTATAGAAATATCTAACAGAGACTGATCCAGTCTAAATAATAGATGAAGGATTCCTTGAGCAAAAGAATGCTTACAATGATAACAGAATTACCAAAGAGGATTTACCAGGTCACAGACACAGGATGGGTAAAGCGAAATTTTCAGAAATACAGAAAGGAGAAACATGTTTGTTTTAAAGATTTCAATAGGGCAAGATCACAAGAGGCATGGAGGCTGTTATAAAAATGTCTATATAAAGGACTGGGAAGATGGCTCCAGCAGATCATAGAACTTCTTGATTTTGCACAGGACCCAGGTTCAGTTCCTAGTACCTACATGGTAGTTCAGCATTGCTGAAGGGAATCAAATGACCTATTATAATACCCATGGGCAATAGGCACAAATATAATGTACATGCAGGATAAGCACTCATACATATAAAATATGTCTAAAAATATTTTCAAAAGCCCAGCATGGAAGATGACAAAAGAACAAAAGTCCCACTTCTAGTCAATAATCTATTTATAATTGAAAGCTGGTGGGAGAAGGTAAACCAGTTTGTTAAAATAAAATGACACAACTTAACAATAACTCACAACCTTCAGACCAACTTAAATGTGTAGCTCAGGCTGGCCTCAAACTCATGGTACTCCTGCCTCTGCCTCCTTCAGCAAATATTACTTGTATAGTCCTGAAATCAGCTTGTTTTGGCACAAAAACAGACAGGTAGACCAATGGAATTGAATTGAAGACCCTGATATTAATCCACACACCTATGAACACCTAATTTTTGACAAAGAAACTAAAACTATACAATGGAAAACAGAAAGGATCTTCAATAAATTGTGCTAACAAAACTGGATGCTGGTGTGAAGAAGACTGCACATAGATCCATATCTATCACCATGAACAAAACTTAAGTTCAAATGGATCAAAGACTTCAACATAAATCCAGCCACACTGAACTTCTTAGAAGAGAAAGTAGGAGGCACCCTTGAATGAATTGGTGCAGGAGACCACTTCCTGAACATAACAACAGTAGCACAGACACTGAGAGCATAAATTAATAAATGGGACCTCCTCAAACTGAGAAGCTTCTGTAAGGCAAAGGATAGTCAACAAGACAAAACGGCAGCCCACAGAATGGGAGAAGATCTTCACCAACCCCACATCTGACAGAAGGCTGACTTCCAAAATATATAAAGACCTGGAGAAGCTCATCAAAAAAAAAAAAAAAAAAAAAAAAAAAAAACAAATAATCCAATTAAAAAGTGGCGTATAGAACTAAATACAGAATTCTCAATAGAGGAATCTAAAATCGCTGAAAGACACATAAGAAAGTTCTCAACATCCTTAGCCATCAGGGAAAAGCAAATCAAAACAACTCTGAGATACCATTTTACTCCTGTTAGAATGGCTAAAATAAAAAACACCAACCACAGTTTATGCTGGAGAGGATTGCAGAAAGGGAAACTCTTTTCCACTGCTGGTGGGAGTACAAACTCATACAACCACTTTGGAAATCAGTATGGAGCCTCCTCAGAAAAGTGGGAATCAGTCTACCACAAGAACCAATAATTCCACTTTTAGGCATGTACTCAAAAGATGCACATTCATACAACAAGCACGTCTGTTCAACTATGTTCATAGCAGCATTATTTGTAATAACAAGAACCTGGAAACATCCTAGATGCCCCTCAACTGAAGAATGGATAAAGAAACTGTGGTACATTTACACAATGGAGCACTACTCAGCAGAAAAAACAAACAAACAAACAATGGAATCCTGAAATTCACAGGCAAATAGATGGAACTAGAAGAAATCATCCTGAGTGAGGTAACCCAGTCACAAAAAGACAATATGGTATCTTCTCACGCATATATGGATTTTAGATATAGAGCAAAGGATTACCAGCCTACAATCCACACTGACAAAGAAGCTAGAAAACAAGGAGGACCCTAAGAGTAACATACATGGTACCCCTGAAAAGGGGAAAGGGACCAGATCTCATGAGGAAATTGGGAGCAGCCGAGAGGGAGAGGGAGTTGAGAGAAAGGGAAGGGGAGAAAAGGAGGGGAGAGGAAGACATGAGGGAGCAAGAAGTTTGAGTCAGGGAAAGAATAGAAGATAACAAGAAAAGAGATACCTTAATAGATAGAGCCATTATAGGTTTAAAGAGAAATCTAGCACTAGGGAAATATCCAGAGACCTCCAAGGGTGACCCCAACTAACAATCTAAGCAATTAAATGTCCTTCCCTGATATGAGATTAAGGATTACCTTATATGCCACTCTAGAGCCTTCGTCCAGTAGATGATGGAAGCAGAAGCAGAGTCCTACAGCTAAACACTGAGCTGAACTCCTGGAATCCAGTTGCAGAGAGGGAGGAGTGATGAGCAAGGGGTCAAGACCAAGCTGGAGAAACTCACAGAAACAGCTGACCTGAGCAAGGCTGGGGGGGGGGGTGGATGCTCATGGACACCAGACAGAGAGCTTGGAAGTCAGCATAGGACCAACTCAGACCCCCTGAACAAGGGTAGGCCTGGGTAATCTACAGGGCCTCTGGTAGTGGATCAGTTTTATCCCTACTATAAACATGGACTTCGGGAGCCCAATCCACATAGAGGGATACTCCCTCAGCATAAACACATAGGGGAGGACCTAGGCCCTGCTCCAAATGATATGACAGACATTGAAGGTCCCTCATGGAAGGCCTCACCCTCCCAGGGGAGTAGAAAGGGGATGGTCTGGGGGTTGGTAAAGGGCAGGGGAGGAGGGGAGGGAGAGGGAACTGGGGTTGACATGTAAAACAAGATCTTTTTCTAATTTAAGTAAAAACTAAATAAATGAAGTGACACTGGTTATGTCAAGTATCATGCTCTGGAGATGTTGGCCAACACAAATACAATTTCATGCTTTTTGGAGTGTGTGTGTGTGTGTGTGTGTGTGTGTGTGTGTGTGTGTGTGTGTTGTGTGAGTGTGTATGTGTTTTGAGGGAGAGCATGAATAAAAACAAGAAGTTGGGTGAGTAGGGAGGTGGGAGGATCTGGAAGTAATTGGCAGAGGGAAAAGAATATTATCAAATATATTGCATACAATTGTTAAAGAATAAAATATTAAAAAGATATGTCTAGAAGAGTATACTACATTGTGGAGAGAAATATACAAATTTGGAAGGTTCTTTACAGAAAAACTTGAAATAAAATATATTAAGTGGAAAGAGAATTACAAGAGGTAGTATTTAAGAGACCACCTAGGAATCTAATTTGCATATCTGAATGAGTAATGGTGCCATTCACTGAAATTGGAAACTCTGAAGGAATAGTCTACATATAGAGACAAAAATAAAAAGTATCAAAATTTGAAATATCAGACTAGACAGCTTTCAAAATATCCAAATGTCAACAATATGGCAGAATTTGAACATACTGAGAATGGAGTTCCCAAAAGTTATCTGATTGAATACGATTTAAAGCAACTTATAGATCATTAAGATATAAGTATTTTAACTAATGGAAAGCAAGGGGAAAGCTTAATAGAGACAAAAATATTCACAGGCCCAGCCTTTAAAGAGTCCAGTATGTAAAGAGCATCACAAATAGAGCAGTCACAGAGGTGAGAAAGAAAGTGTGGGGTTGGAGAATCAACACATATTTTAAACAAAGAACACACTCACTCTATAGACTTTATGCTTCTAAGAAGTCAAGAAGAAAAATGGCTTAAAATATGAACTGAGATTAGGAATGGTAGGTTCCCGTGAATTTGTCAAGAACTACCATGGTGCAAAGAGGAAAGCAGACACTATATGGCAGAGTGAGCTAAAGAAAAACTGAAGGCTGAAGAAGTCAAGTGCCATTTGGGGACAGTTGCGAGAAAATTTAAGTTCTCAAGAAGGAATTGCAAAGTAAGCATAGCCAGGACTGGGAAGTTGATATTGGTGGTGGCGTTGGTGCTCATTTTTGTTTGTTTGTTAGTTTGGTTTTGGTGGTAAAAGAGATTCAAACTTTGAGCAGACACTGATTCAGTAAGGAAGAATGCAGTAAGAATAACAACCAAATAAAGCAGATGACATCACTGAATAAATATATATGCATGATTGTTTCTTCAAATAAACTTCTTGAAATGTGTATGTATGTGTGTATATATGGGGAAGAAGATCTGGAAAATATTTCTGGAATATTGTCATTTGAGAAAGTATAGAGAACCAGGCAGTGGAGCACACCTTTAATCACAGCACTTGGGAGGCAGAGACAGGCAGATCTCTGTGAGTTTGAGGCCAGCCTGGTGTACAGAGCAAGTCCCAGGAGATCAAGGACATAGTGAGATCCTGTGTTGTAGGGGGAAAAACTATAGAGAACAAAATTGTTAACAAGGTCCTGAAGGAAAAAGAGCAGACTTTGGTATCACAGAAACCACTAGAAGTGTTCAAAGAAAGGACAAGAACTCCAGTTGTAAGGAGTATCCCTGGGAGTGCACAAAAGTACTTCAGGAGCCCATTCCCAATAGAGGGATACTCCCTTAGCTTAGAGACATAGGAGGAGGGCCTAGGTCCTGGCCCATATATCTTTGACAGACTTTAATGATCACTCATTGTAGGCCTCATCCTTTCTGGAGTGTGGATTCTGGATGGGATGGGGGTGGTCTGTGGGTGGCAGGGGATGGGAGGGAGAGGGAACTGGGATCGATATGTAAAATAAGAAAAAATATTAATTATGAGGACAGTACACTAAGGAAGTTACAGTACATTAGGCTTTCATTTTCGTTTCTGACTTTTTATTAAATTGTTTCATTTATTTTGCATACTAACCACAGTTTCCCCTCCCTCCCATCCCCTCCCTACCTCCCTTCTATCCTCCTCCATCTACTCCTTTTCCTCCTCCATTAAGAAAGTGTCAGGCCTCCCATGGGAGTCAACAAGGCAGGGCACATCAAGTTGACGCAGGACTAAGCTCCTCCCCCTTCATCAAGATTAAGCAAAGCAACTCAGAATGGGGGATGGTTCCCAAAAGCCAGCTCATGCATCAAGAACAGGTCTCAGTCCCACTGCTAGGGGCCCCATAAATAGACCAAGCTTCACAACTGTCACACACATGCAGAGGGCCTAGGATGATCCCATGTAGGTTCCCTAGCTGTCCATCCAGAGTAGATGAGCTCCCATGAGCTCAGGTCAGCTGTCTCTGTGGGTTACCTTGTCATGACCTTAATCTTCCTGGCTCCTACAATCCTTCCTCTTTCTCTTCAACAGGACTTCTGGAGCTCAGCAATCTGATTACAGAAGACAGCCAGTTAAGACACCCTCCCCACTCTAGGTATCTGAGCTGGGGTCATCCTTGTGGATTCCTGGGAATTTCCCTGCTATCAGGTTTATCCCTAAACCAAAATACCACCCCCATCAAGGTATCTCTTTTGTCATTCTCCCCTTCATCTGTTCACCCAGTCACTAGCCCACTGAACCTGATCCCTCATGTTCCCAAACCCCTATTCCTCCCCCACTCCCAGAATACCCAGGAGTTCTCTTCTATTTCCCCTTCGCAGGGAAATTCATATGTCTCTCTTTGAAGCCCTGTGGTTATCAAGCTCTGGGGCATGTTGATTGTAGCCTTTTATCCTTTATTTTTATAGGTAATATCCACTTATGAGTGAGTATACACCATGTTTGTCTTTCTGGATCTGGGTTACTTCACTAAGGATGACTTTTTCTATTTATATCCATTTGTCAGCAAATTTCATGATGTCATTTTTTATTGCTGTGTAATACTCCATTTCATAAATGCACCACAATTTTTTATCCATTCTTTGGTTGAGGACATCTAGGTTATTTCCAGGTTCTGACTATTACAAATAATGCTCTTATAAACATAGTTGAGCAAGGGTTCTTTTGGTATGATTGAGCATCCTATGGGTATATGCCTAATATTCATGTAGTTGGGTATTGAGGTAGATTGATTCCCAATTCTCTAAGAAACTGCTATACTGGTTTGCAAAGTAGTTACACAAGTTTGCACTCCTACTAGCTGCAGATGAGTGTTCTCCTTACACCAATCATCTCCAACATAGGATCTATCTTCATAATCTTCATGTATGTAGTCTTTCCTTTATTTATTGGGTGACTGAATACAGTGAACTCTAACAGTTTACAGTAAGACTGAGACACAGCATGGCAGAAGCCTGTGTTTCTGAGCCCAGTGTCTGAAAAATAGATTCATAGAACCATGTGGGCAAGAATCCACATTTTTTTCTCCTGATATTAGTGACCTAATAACTTTCACTATGTTTAAGTTACTGAAATTTGGGGATGATCTGTCACAGGAACTTCCCTATCTTCACAAATGTCTCTTTTCCCTATGCAGATTCTGAGAACTGATAACTGCTTCCTCTGTGCTAAGTAGTTCAAAGTCATCAATGTCCCAGTGGGCCTACAAATGAAAGGAGTAATGAAGAAACAATTGAATTTGTGAACAATTACATTCATTAAGTAATGAGCACATAACTTATTATGATCCCCACTTAGAGGCAAGGGATCTGAAAGCCTTCAACAGCATGTTTGGCAGTTCACAAACTGAAAGTGGATCCCTATTCTAAGGAAGACACTAAGGTAATTCCATTTATAGATGAGGATATTGGGTTAGGGTTAGGTTTAGGGTTTGGGTTAGGGTTAGGGTTAGGGTAGAGTGGGACTATGTAGCCATGAAACATCCTTGCAGAGAATCAAAAGAGAACAGATAATTCTTCTAGCTTTACCTCAGTATCACTTTGTATTTGAGGCTCACCCTTTTCCCTGCAGGAAAAGGCTACTATTTCAAGAATAGGGTATCAAATCCACTGATCCTAGAAGATTTCATCAAAGACAATCTTAGTTGTTGATGACCACAAACTCTTGGAATAAGGGTAATGAAGAAGATGACATGTGGAACCTGATATTTACAAAGAGGAACCATGTGCAGTCTATAACTTCACAGACCTAACGTTTTTCATAATCACTTGCCAATTCCACAGATATCTTCTTTGTGGGAGTGAGAGACTTTGCATCTAGACGGTCAATCCCAGGAGTAAAGAAAATGAGTAGACCCTGCTTCTTTCTGCAATATTGACCACTGAGTGGCCACTGTTAGAAGCAGGGGTTGAACTCCGAACTTCACAGGAAACAATACAATTTCTTGTGATCTCCCTACAAAAACAGTCCTCCCTTTCCATCATCCTCATTTCTGCCAACTGAATCTTTGCCCAAGTCTCACAATCTCAGCATAGATAACATGAAGTAAGAGCCTGAAGCTGAGATGTCTGTTAGATGATGGAGATATTTCAGGTTAGGGAGTGCCATAGACTTTAATTCAAACACTCTTTTGCCATTTACTAGCTCTACTTTTTTGGATCAAGACATGTAACTTCCTTTAAAGGTTAGGACAAACACCAGACTCCTGGTATCACCATCTTTTAAATTAAAATCTCTGGAAAATAGTAGATAATCATAAATAATGGTTTTGTGGGGTGGGGAGGAGGGAAGAATATTTTCGATTAGTTTAGGCTTCATGCTAAAGTTGCCTGAAAAAGGGAGGAGAATATAACTGAGATAGTAGGCTAGCCTTGACGGATACCTGTCTATACTAACCCAGGAACTCTAGCTCTAGCCTAACTGATTACAGTGTAAATCATTCATTTATTTCTTTTTTCTAATGGAATTATTCCAGCTTGCAATGTCCACAGAAAAATAAGCATTGTATTAGAGGGATAAAAACAATGTGATTTTTTTCTTTTATTTATTTTTGTTTTTATTTTACATGTCAATCCCAGTTCCCTGTCCCTCCCTCCCTCTTACCCTCTCTGCCTCCTCATATGCACCCTGACCACCCTCCCCTCCCATCCCCCCACCCCAATTCCACATGTAGGGCAATGCCATTCAGGTAAGGTCCTGTAGATCTGTCAAGTCATTTGAAGTAGGGACTGGGACTTCTCTCATGTCTCTAGGTTAAGGCAGTATCCCTCCATGGGGGATGTGTACACAAGAACCTTTTGTGCACCAGGAATACATCCTGGTTCCACTGTCTGAGGACTCTTAGATTGCTCATCCTTCTAGCTGAGACGCATATTCAGGGGGGCCTGAATCAATCCCATGCTGGATTCCCAGCTATCAGTCTGGGGGCCCATTAGCTCTTCCTTGTTCGGATCAGCTGTCTCTATGAGTTTCTGTAACCTGGTTTTGTCCTCTCCGTCTGCATCTGGATTCTAGTTTGACTCAGTGTTTAGGTAGGGTGTTTCCTTCTGTTTCCAACAGGTACTAGATGAGGGCTCCTTGATGGTGGATAAGTTAGTTGTTGATCTCACTATCTGGGAAAGGCATTTATAGTAGCTGTTCCACGGTTGCTCAAATTGTTAGTTAGCGGCAGTCTTGTAGGTCTCAAGACCTTTCTTTAGGCTCAATTTTCTCTTCAAACCAATAATAGCTCCCTCTTTATGATCTCTCTCTCTCTTCTCTCTCTCTCTCTCTCTCTCTCTCTCTCTCTCTCTCTCTCTCTCTCTCTCTCTCTCTCTGTTGTCTTCTATTCCTACCCTGACTCAATCTTCCTAATTGCATTTGCTTTCCTCTCCTCCCCTTCTCATTCTCCTACTTCTCTCTCCATTCACTGCCCCCCACTTCCCCTGTCCTCTGGGGGGCTTGTCCCTCCCCCTTTCTGTGAGGGATTTTATATGAATCTCTTAGAATACACCTTGTATCCTAGTTCCTCTGGTGGTGTGAATTATAGGCTGGTAATCCTTTGCTCTATGTATAAAATCCATATATGAGAGTACATACAATGTTCCTCTTTTTGTGACTGGGTTACCTCATTCAGGATGGTTTCTTCAAGTGCCATTCACTTGCCTGCAAATTTAAAGATTCCATTATTTTTTTTCTGCAGAGTACTGTTCCATTGTGTAGATGTGCCACATCTTCTTTATCCATTCTTCATTTGAGGGGCATCTAGGTTGCTTCCAGGTTCTTCTTATTACAAATAATGCTGCTATAAACATAGCTGAGCACATGTCTTTGTTGAATAGATATGGATCATTTGGGTATATGCCTAAGAGGGGGATTGCTGGGTTCTGTGGTAAACTAATTCCCATTTTCCTGAGGAACCACCATACTGATCTCCAAAATGGCTGTATGAGTTTGCACTCCCACCAGCAATGGAGGAGTGTTCCCCTTTCTCCACATCTTCTCCAGCATGAGTTGGCATTGGTGTTTCTAATTTTAGCCATTCTGGCAGGAATAAGATGGTAGTCTTGACCCCAAAGTTACTGAAATCTATTTTCAGTAAAATAAAAAAGTAACAAAAGCCCAAGCTATTACTAGTGTGTTCTCTGCTTTTTGCTTGGGATTTTGCAATGTAGCCTCTCAGTTGTTCCTGCTACCATGCCTTTGCTTGGCCCACATAGGCTCTAATGCTCTGAAACCATGTGTCCAATTAAATACTTTCTTTTATAAGTTGCATTGATCATGATACATTGTCACAGGAATTGAAATGTAACTAATACAAATAAAATGGTATTACATAGTTATCACTTTCTGTCTCATTACCGTGTTCTAATTTGTTTTATGAAAATTTTAACAATACATAAGTTATCTCTGTATTTGCTCATTTATTACTTCCTACTTCAATTTGAGCCCCAACAAAGAAAGAACCTACTGTATCTCCAATCCCTGATACATGGCACATAGTAGGTGAACAACAAAGGTTTTTATCAAAGAATGAAATTTTGAAATATACCATGTTGAAATTATCACTTCACCAAAAAGCACTAAAAGCATTATGAAAGAATCTATTATTCAAAAAATTTTCTCAAAATAAGGATGTATGTAAAACTAATTTTCTCAAACTGAGCCATGATTGAGCCTTCCATTCAGAGAAATAAAAAAGAAGGAAAGAAAAAGAAAAAGAAAACCAAACACTTGAATTTTCTTTAATTGGAATTCCTGATGGGATCAAATCTTAAAGGTTGCCACACTGGGAAGTGAAAGAACTATAGCACTTTATACACATGCACACAATTCTTTGGATGGAATCTACATATTTTCTTGGGCACTAGAAGAAGAAGTATATGAAACCTTATCTGCAAGATGAGTTACATACTGTGTGATGTGATTTTTTTCCCCTAGGAATATAGGAATCATTGTCTTTTCACCCTAGGTAGATCATCAATAACATGCCAAAGGAATAATTTCACCTAAGTCTAGTTTGGTAAACCAGTGAGTTTATTAAGGTGCGTGGATGAGGTGTTACTTACAGAGCACAGATGAGTCAAAGGCAGCTGCATCACCAAAAATCCTCAGTCGGTTGTCAGCTTAGGCAGTGACTCATACAAGCTGCTTCCCTAGAAGACTTTGTGCAGGCAGCTGAGATGGTTTCTTCCATAGCAATTGTCACTAGTTACAGAACCCTAGGGAGGGGCCTCATGGAGCTTGTTAAGCTTTAGGAGTTTCTGGAGTCCAGTACTGTGTTTCCTAAATATTATAATTCTCCCTCTTCCCTCTAAATAGTGTCCCTGCCCTGGCCAAAATTAAAACAGTCTAAAGAGCCACTTATGTTCCTCAATCTGACTATCAGACTTTTGAAAAAAAAAAGTGAACTAAACAGAAATGGAGTTTATTCACAAATCTCAAGCTGGGAGAAGAAAATGGCCCTTGCCCGAGAGGAAACTTGTGTCTGGAAAGAAGTTTCTAATAATTCTAACTTGTCCTTATAGGACAAGGCTCATGACCAGCCCTGGCCCTCCCACCCCAGCAACACAATGTTGAGTCAATGGTGGATAGAACCATACCTTGATCAGGATTACTTAGATATGCTAATGCTTGATCTTTTCAAACTTCGTTCCACATTCATACCCTGAAAACAATTTTAGGGTGAATCTCTTTGTCCCTTTTCCCAGTTTATCTTCTTTCCACTATTAATTTCACTCCTTTAATTAGCTACTACAGAATATGTGGCCAAAATGGATTTTAAACACATCCTGTGAAATTCAAGTTGGACAATAGGAGGGAATGTTTCTATATGGAGGACATGGCTATGAAACATATATAAACACTGGAGAGGCCTCAGTGAAGGGTAGATTGTAGGAGAGCTGATTAGGCCCAATAAATGAAGTGATGATTATGAAGAAGAACTTGGAACCAACCCCAGAGGATGGAAAAAGAAAATAACATGAGCTTCTCTGTAGGATAATAAGACAAGCAATGCAGAAACACCATGAATAAGGCTAAAAGCCTGCTGGTTCTCAAAACTCTGTGTCACTTTAGAACCCATGTCTGGGGGAAGGGGCCAGAACCTCCTTCTCATCCTGGAAACTGACACTACATATCCTGTGGGAACAGACCTTGGAAAGCAGCAACAACAAATATGTCTTATGGGAGCAGCAATGACACATGTCTTCAGAGCTTTTAAGACCAGCAGGACCATGGGAAGAACGAGAAGTGCAGAAACTGAGCACCACTGAGGTGAGAAAGAGATGTAGTTATATTTGGGGCAATAACACCACTGTACCTAAATTTCTTAGAGATTTGGGTCCTGTGTGTCTGAAACCTGTTTTGTTGTTGGGGGGGCTTTGGGTTTGTTTTTTGTGTGTTTAGTTGGGTTTTGTTTGTCCAACAGCCAGAGCAATCAAAGGTCAAACCTGATAATTGGGCACAAGAGAGGTTGCTCTGAGGATCCCTTAAGTACCTGCAAAGGGAGAAATATACAAGTTACATGTGTTTCTGCATAAGGAGACATAAGCTGGGAAAGGGGGAAGTCAAACAGTGAGAGTAATAGAATCCCATTTGTCCTTACAAGCTGGTAGAAAAGGGAATATTCAAGTGGATTTATAGCCACCAATGAGACTAAGCACCTCTGACTGTTGCATCACCAGACTGGAAACCATGAGTAACAAGTTCTCCTACACCCATGACACTGATCCTGGAGGTTCAAAATCATTTGGAAAAGGGCTTACAGCACATACAACATTTTCTGCCCCAAGAAAAAGAATCAACACTTGCTAATGAGAGTTGAAAAAAATAAGACAGTTTCAACTTTTGAGGCAAATGCAGACATTTAATTTTCTATTAGGTGCAGTTCAGTTTTATTAAACTGAAAACAATTTGAAGGGAAAGTCAATAAAATTGGAATTTTGCTTAAATTAATGAACAGCACTTATTACTCCTCACCAGATACATAGCTCCATTAATGAATTGTTTTCAGGATGATAGACATTTAACAAGGCTATGCAGCAGCAAAATTAGAAAAGGTGTGAGATATAGTATATTGGACTAAGATTTTATCTTATTAAAAAAAAGTATCTCTAAGAAAGAAAAACTCCTAGCTATTTTCATCTTTGTGGTCCATATTACACTTTGTTGGAAATACTCTGTTCTATTAATATAATACAAAATTAGTCACAGACAAAACAGAACTGGATGAGTGTGGCTGTATTCCAGCACAATTTTCCTTACCAATGCTAGAATGTGAATATCATACAAAATACACATATAACAAAATATTGTTCTTGTTTTGTTATTAGTTAAATCTATAAAAGTCATCATTAACTCTTGAATCATATGGAAACAGATGGCAGCGCTGGGTAGATGGCTCTGTGTGTGAAAGCTCCAGAACCATAAGGTCCAGTGTTCAGATTCTCTGAGTTCACATAAAGGCTAGGCAAGCATGTCATTACCTGTGATCCCAGAACTCAGGAGGCAGAGACAGCAGATCCTCCAGCAAACTGCCTAGCTATATTGGCCAGAATGAGTGCAGTCTGGGTTAGGCAACAGACCCTACCTCAATGAATAAAGTGAAGACTGCTCAAGAAAGATAGCTGTTGTTAATCTGGGTCCTCCACACATTATTGTACTGGCAAAAATGTGAACACACACACACACACAGCCACACAAATCACAAAAATAGGTAACAAAATCAAACTTGTTTAGTATAGGCTGTAGTTTGCTCATTCATGTTCAAAGTGATGACCTGCTGCTGACATCCTCCGAAGAAAACATTTAAGACTTTCTCATAGTCACACAATGTAGGTAGGTATTTACACCAGTCTGTCTGTCTCCTGTTAATGATCTCAGAGCCTATCTTGAAATCTAGATCTGTAGATTCCTTCTAACCATCCCCTCATCTGCCTTTCATTTTCTACCCCAAAGCTCTTGGGTTTATTTACAAGCTGTTTCCTCTTTCCTAGAGTGCACTTACTCCCAATGGTGTCTTCATCAGATGTTCTCCATTACACATTAAGGTGTGATCAATATAGCATTGATGAAGAGAGAGAGAGAGAGAGAGAGAGAGAGAGAGAGAGAGAGAGAGAGAGCCATACTAAATTATAGAGATGAAAGAAATTACACTTTGTTTTGGAAGAGTCAATTTGGCCTGATCAGGATTTCCTGATAAGAACAGCAGAAAACACTTCTAGCTCTTTGTTACTTCTCCTTCCCCACTTTGTTGCATTTAGTGTGAGCAAAATGGATTACTGGAACAACAATGAAGTTATTGAACAAAAAAGATGACTTTCAGGTACATTCCCCCAGATAACCACAGATATGATTTCTCCAAAATGAACTGCTTCCTCCACAGTACTCTAGTAGATCAAAGAGAGAGGAGGAGGGAGGGAGAGGAAGGGAGAGAAATAATGAAGGAGGGAAGCAAGGAAAAGAGAGAGGGGGAAAGAGGGGAGGAAACTCTGCTGCAAAATTCATGACAGCACTGGACTTTTCCTCAGGTCAGGGTCTGAACTTGTCCAGTCTTGCATGTCAATGGTCTGATTTAAATTCCTGAGGATATATTTCCTGATTTATTTACAAGAATGAATGTATGAATAAATGTTGTAGGAGCTTGGAACTCATCACTAAAGAAAACACATTAAGATCCTCTTCTTTGCATTGTGTACTTTCTGGGGAAAGTGAGTAAACAATTGACATAACAGTTAAGTCAATTGAGTAATATATTTAAAAAGTGACAGGCTGTATGGAGTAAAGACTAAATTACAGTGGGAATTTGAGGTTCTGGTGCTGGTGTTTCTAACTTTAAATATGACAGTGAAGTTAGGCTTGGGGAGACATTGACATTTGAGCTAAGTCTTCAAGAAGGGGAGGAGTTTTCCATGTTGATATCTCAGAGAAGAGCATTCAGGCATAAGAATCAGCCTAGATACAAACTGTTAGAAATGTATTTGCTAACTTTTGAGGTCAATCTTTCTAGGGAACAGAAAGTTTAACCTAAAGAGTCATCATTCTAAAATCACTGCTACCTCTACCTTTCCTCAAATAAAATAGCAAAACCAATTTCTTTGACTACCTGCTCTTTGCTCATTATCTAATTTGTTAACACCATAGGAAAGATTTCTGGTTCCAAGTTTAATTGGCTTCCTAAAATGGCCTCTCTTCTGTGATGGTAGGTAGCACAGGAAAAAAATTAAGTTCTGAAAATCGGATAATTAGATATTATTATACCTGTAATCTCAGCATTTGGAAAAGTGGAGGCAGAAAAATTGGAAGTTTAAGGTCATTAGCTACATAACAAATTTGTGATCACCTTGGGCTATACGAGACCTTGTCTTAAAAGAAAATCTTTTTGAAAAAATTAATAAAATTTAAATCCTATTTCAACATATTAAAATAAACGTGGCTTTGACCAAGATTGTGTCAATTACCTGAGTAGAAAAAGAGAGAACATAATAATACCTTAGTTATAGGGGCTTCTGTAGATTTTCTTTTCATCTTGCATGCAACAGAATAATTGTATTATGTGAACAGAAACAAATAACCTCCCTTAAAAGACTCTGGAATCATCCAAAACAAAAGCCTCAATTTGTGATATCAACACATCCAAAATGACTTCTCTCCAAAGATGAGTGTTCCCCACTCTAACAGGAAGAGTATAGAAACTGTGACTAGTTTGCCAGAATTTGCCAGTTGCCAGCATTGTCTTTGGCAATTTATTGAACTTTATCCATCTTTGCCCTCTGTGGAGAGTGTCTCTGTCTTACAATGACAATTGGACAAAGGTGACTTGGAAATTATACTTGTAGACAGAAGTTTCTCTCTTACCCTGTTTTGTAGCCATTGAGTCCCAAATAAACACACAGAGGCTTATATTAATTATAAACTGTTTGGCATATTGTTCATGCGTATTTCTAATGAACTCTTGTAACTTAAACTAATCCAAAATTCTTGTCTATGTTTAGCTATGTGGCTTGGTACCTCTTCTAAGTAAGGCATTCTCATCTTGCTTCCTCTGTGTCTGGCAGGTGACTCATTCTCTGCCTTCCTCTTCCCAGAACTCTCCTAGTTTGGTAACTCTACCTATATTTCTTGCATGGCTACTGTGTTTTATTAAACAAATTAAATAAATCTTTACAGATTATCGTATATAACATACTGTTAGAACCTTTGTAATTTCCATTCAGATCTCTGACTCAAGCCACCACAGGCAAAATAAACTCAGCAAAAATAGTAAATCAAATGACTGGAAGATGATGAATCCTTTTGTTAAGTATGTAGACCCAATTTTGGATTCCCAGAGATCATGTTAAAAAATAAGAATGATTGTTCATACATGTAACCTTAGTGCAAGAAGGGAGAGAGTGGAGACAGGTAGATCCCTGGAGCTTTCTGACCATCCAGTGTAGGCAATGGGTGAGCACCAAGTTGAGTAAGAGACCAAATCACAAAAGATAAGGTAGAATGTGTTCCAGGAAGATACCTGATATTCATCTCTGGTTTCCACAGGCCCATATATGCACAGCCACATGTTCATGTGCACACATACATAATGCATACACAGTACACTATAACACACACACACACACACACACACACACACACACACACACACACACACTAATCCCAAAAAAACAAAGTTTCAAGGTAAATCTTTATCAACTCCTTAGCATTTGTCCATGATACTAAATGACTGTTTCTACGACCTCCCAAGGAAATCAGTCTTTTGAGTATTTAGGTTGTAAATTATTGGAGACCACCCAAGTCATATAGATAGAAGATACCTGAGATACAGAGTTCAAGGAAGATGACTCCGATATGCCTCTCTCTACAAATAACGTGTTCAAATTTAGTGTTTTAAAATTAAAAGACATTCCTAGAACACAAATATTAACATGTAAACAGGAAAACTTAATCTTGGAATTGTCAACTGTGATCAGTTCTGGAATTAGTCACAAGGTTTGAAGTTGATAATTTGAATGCTTTCAAAACAATGATATGCTATTTTGCAAGACTACTAGAATGCTGTCACAAAAAAAATTCCCTTTCAAGTCCCCCCCAGTGAGTCTAGGCTTCTCCTTGCCCACAGTTTAAAACTAAGAAATGCATTAGCTTTGATAGGTTTTTGTTTGTTTGTTTTGTTTTGTTTTGTTTTTGGTAATACAGAGTGTGTGGTAACTGTAAATCTCAGACCACAGACCACACTGTTTATTTGAAAGTCCTTGCCCAACAAAAGACAGTGTCTATCTTGATTTCTTCTGCAAGTGAATATTTACCCTAGAACTCTGAATTCCTGCATGAGACTGAGAGGTTTAAGAGGTTTTCATTCTTTCTAAATGCTCCATGATGGGATGCCTCAGTGCCTCATTTGGAATTGAATCACATAGTTGATGTTTATTGATCTCATGGGTCCCTTGGTCAGGGTCACATGTTAAACTATGAATTTCTTCATTTCTACAGAATTATTCTTAATTACTACAATGGCCTTGCAGCCGTGGCCAGGCCCCTAGCCACAGTTCTTCAGGACTGTCTGACATTTGGAAACAAATCACCCTCTGTGGAAGATTCTGGGTGCATTTTATGGTCCACACCTCACCAAAGCTTCAATCCCAGGCTAACCTGACCCTGAACCCATCCTGTTTAACCTCTATATTCCTTTATCTTACTATTCCACTTTGGTATAGATTTTCTGTCTTCTGTTTTATTTTTGTGTGTATATTTGTATGTGATGTGAGTGTCATATATGCACACATGTGTGTGCAGGTACAAGTACCTGTGCCTGCAATTACAGAGTCCAGGGACAGACATTGAGTCCTTCTTCTGTCTCTATTCGACTTAATGATTTTAGACACAGTCTCTTTCTATGTCTAAAAGCTTCTGCTTTTTGACTAGGCTAGACGCCAACAAGCCCCACCCATCCTCTTGTCTCCACCCACTTTAGTGCTGGATTACAAGTGTCCCTGGAACTATTTTTGTCTTACTATGTGGGTGCTGCGATCTAAACTCAGCCCTCATGATTACACAACAAGCACTTTTAACTGTTGAGCCATCTCTCTAACACAAAAGCACACTCATCATAGATTATTTATACAAACAACAGCAAAAAGAAGAAAACTCAGTTTCATACAGTTACATGTTATACCTAACTTCCTCATTCAAAACTTTCATTTAGTGCATTTTTATACCAGAAGCTGACCAATAGATATTATCCTAGTCTTCTCCAATCAGAATAATAAAAATCATCTGAAGGCTTTTTAATAATCAATATTTCTTTGGCTCAATAATGAAACTTGCAATTCTACAACCACATATATCTTTCTATTTTTTGTCTCTGATTGCTTTTTGCCAAGAAAGAGAGATGAGTATGCCCTTTCCCCCTTCCTTTGAAAATCATATATTTGAGGTATCCAACATCTTAACCTGAATACTAGTATTTTGCAGTAAATCAGAAAAGAGGATTATCTGTCACCTCCATGAGGAGAAGAAAATCAAGCCAAGATGTACAAACAGAAAAAAAAATCAATTTCCTCCAGGTCACTCACCTACATCAGTATATCAGTACTTCAGACTAGAAACAAGGAAAAAAAAAAAAAAAGCTTTGTTCTTTCAAGCAATCTGGCCCAAAAGGAAGCAGGCAGGGAAGGATGAACTAGTTAGTAAAAGCATTCTTGTGAATAAATAATGGGCATTTAAAGGTCACTACCAACAATTTTTACTTAGTCCTGACATCGAAAAATGTTTGATTGCCTTGAAGACCATCCTGTCCTCATACGAATTCTATGTCAGAGAAATGCAGTATTAATCCAAACAACTTAGAGGAGCAATGGCAGTCTTAAATGCCTCTCACTACAAAAACATAATTTTAGAAAAGATAAAGGGGAAAAGTAACTTCTCTAAAACACTCCCGGTCAGAAACCATCAACATTTCCTTTTTGAAATTATCAGAGGGCAAATACTCTAGGGGATGGAAGCTACCTAGTCTCTATCATAACTACTCAACTGTGCCATTGTAGCTTGATAACAGCCACCGACAATACTTAAAAGAATGGAAACATTTGCTTGCCATGAATTTTATATAATTATCATAAAACCCAAAGTAAGACTTCTTTTGATTTAACTATTTAGAAATATGAAAATATTTCTAGATCATGGGCCTTATAAAAATAGGCTATGGTTTGATTATTCCTGGATTGCTCTTAAATTATAAGCTATAATAGCCTAGTTCATTTGGGACTGGAGGTTGATTAGTGAACTGAAAATGTTAAAGAAGGGAATTATAAGAGTATTTTAACACACAGACACACACACATACACACACGCACACAGCAGGCTATGACTTTTATTTAATCTGAAGCATACCAACTGCAACTCAGTGGCTTCCTTTAACACTTTGACTTAAGTTCCTGGCCAAATGAGGATTGAAGACACATGCAAATTCATTCAAGATGCAGTATGTTTCTAGCTTTTACAGATCTCCTCAGTCTTTTATGGCTGTACCATCCATGCTTTTTGACAGCAACGTTTAAGTAACTTGCCTTTATAAGGGTTTTTCCAAAATACCCAACTTTGCATTTTTTTCTTCCTTAATAAACTACGTAGAGTAGTATTTCTCAACCTTCCTAATGCTGTGACCCTTTAATACAGTTCCTCATGCTGTGCTTAGCCAAAACCAGAAATTTATTTGCATTGTTACATCACAATGATAATTTTGCTACTGTTATGTATTGTAACATAAATATATGATAGGCATGCCTAGCTTCCTGTAAAACACATATATACCTGTTACTACTTTCCTTAATAGATGCATTTTAATGCTTGTCCATGATCTAGAAAACACATGTGTAATCCTCTCCGACAGTAATGGTACTCTACTCCTTGAACAGCAGTGGGGATGGGTTTTGTGGATGGAAATTAGTACAGCTGATCAAGGAATATTATTGAGATTAGGTATAATCATCATGAAAACATAGTCAAAATATAGTGCAATGAGGCAAAGATAGGGAAGAAGAGAAACAAGAGTGGTTCCAACAAAAGAACTGCCGCACTTTCCAAATAAATGAATCCTTCTTCTAGCACTTAATTTTGAATGTTTTTCTCTTCTCTAACAAGTACACTCCTGGTTTAAAAAACCCAACAAACATTATTCACACATTTGACATGTATATCTTCCTAGGTATCTGCAGTAAAATAATTACTTTCTCTGTAGTTAATATTTACTCTCTTCTTGTGAAGTAAAAGTACATTTGTCCTTCATTTTATTGCATTTTACATATTCCTGCTGAAACTTAAGTGCTACTTGACAAATACTATGCCAATTATTACCTGAAAGGACTGTTCTGTTCATATTGTCTTTAACAAGGATAAAACCTAAGGTACCCACCAAGAAAATGATCAAACCCTGCATACATATGCCTCTAATTGGACCTCAATTCTCAAAAGATTTTTTAAGACTTCATAATTTCAACTGTAGCTTTTTCTGTTGTAATGCTTTCAATACATATTATAATACCCATCAAACTGTATTAGAATCAGCTGGATGTGGAGAAGAAGAGAGGTATAAAATGCACCCACTTGATCATGTAATTGCTGTTGCAGTTATTTTTCTGGATGCTGCAATAGAAAAATGCTAAGAAAAGATATTAAGGATGGAAGAGTTTATTTTGGCTTATAGATTGAGGATACAGTCTATCACTGCAGAAAGAAAACATAACAGGAGCTTGAAAGCAGCTTGTCACAGTGCACCTGAAGTCTGGAAGCAATGAATGTTTGGGTTTAGATGGCTTTTTTTTTCTTTTACTTTTTGAGATTATAGCATAATTACTTAATTGCTCCCTTTCCCTTCCTTCTTCTTAACTCTCTCATATAGCCCCCTTGTTCTCTTTGAAATTCATTGTCTCCTTTTTCATTAATTGTTGTTTTACACACACACACACACACACACACACACACACACACACACACACACACATATATATATATATATATATATATATATATATATATATATATATGTATCTCCTTCTGAGTCAGTATGATGTCACTTGTATATCCAGGGTCCTGGAACAAGATCTTAGGAGCGAAAAGGATCTTACATTCATTTCTGTTAAAATCACTTATGGTTATTTGACTGACTCATTTCAGACTCACATATCTATCACAATTTCTTGTCTAGCCTGAAACTTCAGTCTTAACCTAGAGACAGGAGGGAGGGCCTACTCCCTACTCCAAATGACTTGACAGATTTTGTTGATCTCTTCTGGAAGGCATCACCCTCCCTATGGAGTTGGGGGGAGGAATGGGATGGGAGGGTGGTCGGGGAGAAAGGGAGGGAGGAAAAGAGGGAGAGGAAACTGGGATCAATATATATGTAAAATAAGAAAAAAACAAAAAAAGAAAGATTAAGACAAAAAGTAAAAGATAGTCCAGTTTTTAAAATATTATATATAGAAAATTCCATCAATGAGAAAAACCATTGAGAAGATTTGAATGTATAAACTCTGTTATCATTCTAAATGATGCTTTCTATAACAAAAATGAAATTATTTTCTAATTCATTTTTTTCAATTAGCAATACATTTGGAGCCTCTTTCCATGCCGATAAGTGACCATATAAACACTGATGTCTTATTTTTGTAACACATACCACGATTGGATGGTACAATGAGAAGTTCACTTCATGGACTCACCAATATTTACTAAATTCTTTCTCGACACTGACATAGACTTTTCTTCTATTATGATGAGTGATATAACATGTAATATGTATTTATATACTATATATATGGATGTATGTGTTTATATACTATATATATGGATGTATGTGTTTATGTACCTAAACCTATTCAATTATTTAAATATTTATTGATCACCATTATACAACATGGGAAAGAGTTACATTCTAATCCCATCTTACTCAGAAGTCATACAGGAAAACACCACTCAAATTTTAATTGTATGGCTTCTGCTGTTGGTAGGAATGAATTCTGACACAGAAAGTTACAGAAGACTGAAGTCATAACAGTTCAAGATATGAAAGAACATAAAATGTACCATGATTTGCTTGCAAAAATTCCTAAATGTGAAATCATAGAGTTCAAATGTATGCCTATTTTAAGGGGTATTTGGCCTATGTTTCTAAATTATCTTGCAGGTAAATATGAATGTAAGAGTGTATGCATTTAATTTTGTTCTTCTAGAAGGAAAATTCTTCCTTTTTAAAACTTCTTCACTAATTAGGGGAAGCCATGAACTATAATTAACATGAATCACAAATGTATTTAACTCTAACAAATTATTGGATCTGCTTTGTTTTATTCTAATTTTATATTTACAGAAAAATAATAAAAATAGTACATATGGAGTTTCTTTATATACTTCACCTTTTTTCCAAATCTTCTCATCTTACCTAAACACAGCATAATTATCAAGGCAATGACACTGACACTATTAAACTACTAACTAAATGTCCACACTTTTTATCAATTTTATCATTTTCCCCTTATTTCTTTTCCATTCAAGTATCTTATCTAATATCCTTCTTTGTGGAACTAGAGAGATGTACCAGAGGCTAAGAACATTCTACTGCTCTTGTAAAAGAAATGAGTTTAATTCCCAGCACCCATGTCTGCTTGTTCACAGTTCTCTAACTCTGGTTTCAGGGTGATTTGACACCTCTTGTTCCCTCAAGCACCTGTACTCATGTTCACATATACATACAAAAAATGTACATAGTTAATTAAAAATAAATATTTAATAAAGAAAAAAAAGATTCTACTTTTTGTACCCGGGATTCTTCCATATATAGCAATTTTTAAATGTTTCCATCATTTATGACCTTGGATTTTTAAAAAGGACTTACTGTGTTATTTTCTACAATTCTCCTTCAATAAGAGTTTGTCTGACATTCCTAACAACTGAATTGAAGATATATACTTTTGAAAAAATATTATAGATAATGCCAATGGACCAATAATTTCAATGTGCCTTGTTGTAAACATAAATGTCATTTTAATACGACAGGATAATACAAATAGTATTTGTAGGGTATCAACCATATACTAAGCCTAATGACTTTTGTTTTCTATAATCTTTCTAAAGACTTTGCAAAATAAATCACAAGTTGTTTATTTTATTGAGTTTCTTTAAAATATGGAGCTCCTTTGCTAATATAATCACTCTTCCATCTCTTTGACTGGACACCTGGAGCTCAGCCCAGTGCTTGGATGTGAGTCTCATCATCTGCCTCCATCAGTTACTGGATGAAGTTTCTAAGATTACAATTAGGGTAGTCAGCAATCTGATTACAAGAGAAGACCAAGAACCTGTAGAGATCTGAGCTTGTAGAAGCTCACAGACTCTAGCCTTATAGCTAGGGAGACTACATGGGACAGCCCAAGGCTCTCTGCATATAGATGACAGTCGTGTAATTTGGTCTGTTTGTTAGGCCCCTAGCATGGGACCAGGATCTGTTCCTGATGCATCAGCTAGCTTTTTGGAGTCCATTCCCTTTGGTGGGATGTCTCATTCAACGTTGATACAGGGGGCTGGAGTTTAGTCCTGCCTCAACTTGATATGTCAGGCTTTGTTGACTCCCCATGGGAGGACTAACCCTTTCTGAGGAGTGAATGAGGTAGTCGAATGGAGTTGGGGGAGTGGATAGGAGGGGAAACTGTGGTTGGTATGTAAAATAAAAAGAAATATGGAGCTCATCCAAAGTCATACATGATCTGTCTGATTCCAAAACTAGGGCCTTTTTCAATGCAGAATAAACATTTCTGTGACTTGAGAAATCATTAAATCAAACCCAGGTATATGTGAATGGGAGTTGTTACATTTTTTAGAGGTCGATTTTCAGTTTTGCTTTCCACATGGTAGAAGTCTATAGACTCACATTGCCAGGCAGAGTCTTTGTTAATTATTGTCAAAACAAAAGATCACCATTAAAAAGAAGAAGTATTCCTATACCTTGCACAGAATCACAGTCTTTACCCTTTCCTCTATATTAATTTGTGAAAATGGTAAGTGTTAAGCAGGCATTATGCTTCATGTGTTCTGCCCTGGAAATCACACTATACAGAGAAAGAAAAAGTTCACTGAGGATCAGTCATTCAACTTGATACAAGGTATGTGATACCTTTTGTTTGGAGGTTATCATAGCACAGAACACAAAAGACATGTCCAAAATAATCTTGAAAATATCTCAGCAATTAATGCATATGTTCCTACAGTGCCATTTAAAAGGTTGAGTTGTCAGTCTAATATGATGGCTGATTTTGAAATAAGAAAACAAAAAGATGAACCTCTGAAGAGAAACCCAATGAAATAATCCAGGGAAAGTGTTTAGAGTTGTCCCTGGTGCATAGTGAACACTCCATAAATCTTACCCCTTCTTTCTGCTGCTCAAGCTGTCTGAGGTGCCACTGTTGTTTAATCTGGGGAAGAGAATATGTTGCTGCCTCATCCCCTGCTCTGTGAGACAGAAAATTATAATGCTATAAATTTAGAAAGGACGATGTCTGGTTTCTTGCCAGTTTGGCAGCTGTTTATCTTCTGTAAGTGTTCTTGTGCTGTTCCTACTGCCATATAATCTAAAAGCACCATTTTGAATCCATTTGGGAGCAAGGCTGAAAGCTAAATCAAGGCAATGTGGCAAAGAGGCAGCTAACAGCGTACAATCACTTTTCTAGTCCCTTCCCTTTGGGCTTCCCATCTGCAAGAGCAGCTACAGTTTTTAAGTAATTATACTGGCCCTGGCTGTAGGGCAGATATTTTCAATCTTGGCATTATTGTTACTTGGAGTCTGTACATCATAGAACATTTAGAAGCATTGCAGCCTCTGTCCCACTCCAGTTAGACCAACTAACAAATATCTCCAGAAAATTCCAGACATCTCCTGGAGAGCTAAGTTGCTCCCATTGAAAACCACTGCTAAAAGGAGTCAAACACACAAATTACCATTAATTAAAGTTGGAAACATGGAAGCTAGAAAACATACTTGCTTGGTAATAAATGCTTTAAAAGATGCTACCACATGAGTTTCATGTGTTTCCACAACAAATCTGTATGTTGGCTTTATTCTCTAGTCAAGGAAGGGAAAACTAACTTTCATAGTGGATAACCAGTCCATTTCATGTTATTGTTCTGCTGTGGGGTGTTCTGAGTCTTGACAATAAAACCCCTGTTTGTCCTAGCATGGCCATGTAATCTTTGCTTCAAATAGAATGCCTACCCTTGGCAACTTTCTTCTGCCCAGGAAGGACAGAATACACTTACCAAATACAGATGGTTGGTATATTAGTGTGTTTTTTAACCAAAGTCACCAATCTTTATTCAATTCCCTGAAGCTACAATGTGGCATTTATCCCTTAGCAGTTAAATTCCAGTTAGGTTTTGCTCATAATAGACCTTAGAGGAGCACTGGCATACAGAGAGAGAGGAAAGGGAGGTCCTTATCCCACTGTGCTGCTTATATCTGTCACAAAGTCTGATCCAGACACTGCTGTGTCTTAGTGCCTAGATAACTAACAATAGAAGCCAATACTAAGTCCCAGGCATAGCTGCAGTCTCCCCAGGGACGCGCCAGCCACCTGGTGGCAGGTTAATTACACTGGATTCCTTCTGTCAACAACAGAGTAGTGTTCTTTCTTCACTTGAGTAGACATGCTTCCTAGATATTGAATTGCTTTCACTGCAGATAATGTTTCTCCTATCACTACCATCTGTGCACACAGAATGCTTTTTTCCCATCATTATGTCCCACATACCATTATTTTTCTAGCCTAATGCTCATTACACAAGGGGAGAGATGTGGTCATGGGTGTATTCTCATGGAATTACTTGAGCTTATCTTTTGTAGTGATGGAGAATGAACATAGGGCTCTGTGCATGATGACAAAAGGCTCTACCACTTATCTACACACCCAAGCCCTGAGCTCATTGATCTTAACTATATATTCCATCACCTGGAAGCATCACCATTCAGGAAAAGGAAAGTTCAACTACAGGTTCAATGAGGATCAGATGAGAGATATGGACAAAAATGCAACAGGTAGGAAAGACTGGATAATTTAACAATATCTATGCCTAATTTCCATGTAGAACACTCAGGCCCAGAAACCTGTAAATGCAAGTGAAAATGGCTGCTCTCAACACCATTTCACCTAATATCCTACTCACAGAAGTTTTGCTTTTAAAATCTATTACTTAGTTTCTGTCAGTTTGGAGGCCTTAGTTCTAACCAAAGCACACAACCACATTTTCATTGGATTGAAAGTTGGAACTATGGCCAATTGGGGACCCTGATGTTTTTTAATTCAAAGGCAGAGATAAAGTAGATGTCTTTGTTGAATGATTGACATAGATTACCAAGAAGAGGTTGAGATACTGCTATTCAATATCATCAGGACTGATTCCATCCAGAATGTATGCAATTTTGTGAGATTCTATCTGGTGCTATGTCAGAGAATAAAAGTTAATTGTAAGACCCCCCCCCAAAAAAAAACAGCTGCAAAAGTTAAGATCTTCCAACCTGATAAAAATAACATAATCCACCTGCCACCTGACTGAGAAAAAAGAGGAATAAGTAATGGTGATTGAAAGAAGAGAGTTGAATTACAAATCCATTCAGTGGTAGCACTAAGGAGGTGATCAGATGAAGAAATGAAGTTTTCAGCTACATTTTCCTCTTTGCCTCCTGCAATGTGGTATCTATCCATACATTGTGTATGGATCCTTTTCTTTAAACATATTATAAATTCATTTATTTTATATGTTTGAGTGTTTCCTTGCATCTATGCCTGTGCATCTTGCACACACCTGGCACTCACAGAGGTCAAAAGAGGGCATCAGATTGTCCAGAACTGGAGTTATGGAGAGTCATGAACCATTACCTGGGTGCTCAGGATTGAATCTTGAGTTCTCTGCAAGAACAAGCAAAGTACTCACTCTTCACTGCTGAGCCATCTCTCTAGTTCCCAGTTCTATTTCTTATTTCATTGTTTTAATGGTAGAAATTAGCATTAACTGTGTCTTATTTCTACTTTGAAATAATTTTGGACCCAGAAATTGCAAAGGGAATCACGGTTTAGTCTTTGGGAAAGATGGCTTAGTGTTTAAAAGCACGTGCTGCTCTCCTAGATGACCCGAGTTCAGTTCCCAGTACCCACTTCGGGTGATTCACAACTGCCTGTTACTCCAGTTCCAGGAGATCTGATACTCTCTTCTGGTCTCTGCGTGAACACATGCAGAATGCACTCAGACATATACATACACATAAATAATGTAAAAATAAATTTGGCAGGCACAAGACGGCAACCAGAGACCAGGCTGCCACCTCATAGCACAAGCTGCTGGGCACCACGATGATGAGTAAATACATGGTGGAAAGACAGGAGAAAAGAGAAGCAGAGTGATTCATGGCCTGTGGAGAAAGTTGGTATTGGAGAAACAATGGTGTAGAGGAACAGGCTTATGTGATTGGCCTATGTTGCCACCTGAGACCATGTGATGTCTCTGCCTGTGCTGCTGCTGAGGGCCATATCTAGGTCCATGGCTCTATGGTAGCTGGGATCTGTGTTGATGTCCATGACTCTTTTAACCCACCAAAGATCATGCAGATGCTGTGGTATGGAATGCTTTTCTAAATCCATGTTGATGTCTAAGGGCCATGACGACCAGGCCCCAATCCTCACTGACCCTGAGAGAACAGGTCCTGCTGGTTGCCATGGGGAGTGGGATGAAAGAAGAGATGGCTCAACTCATCATCTAAAGGGGTATGGATGTATGTGTCCTGGAAGAAGCCCAAGATAACCAACTCAGATACCACACAGGCCCAGATCCATAGCCTTGAGTTCACCTACCCCAATATCTACCCCACCTATGAGCTGCTGGATCATATGAGGGACCAGTCCTTTGGAACAATAGCCCAGGATCTCAATGCCTTGGGGCAACATCAGGATATCTGAGAGGAGTTTTGTTGATGCTCCAAAAGCCAACGGCCTTGTATCAAACGAACAACTCTCTACAATTAACATTTATTTGCAAGTAAAGCTGTTTGGGCAAAGGGGTGTACTGAATGACATGCCAGAGCTCCCAATTCCACAAAGAACAACTGTGTGATAAAGAGGTAGGAAAGATGGAGAAGAGACATAGGTTCTTTTTTATCATTACATTTTCTTTCCCTTTTTTGGGGAGAGGATACAAGAGTGGAGGGAGACATAAAAAGACTAGGAAATGAATGAGATTGGGGTGCATAATGTGAAATCCCCAAAGAATCAATGAAAAATTATGTTGAAAAATAAAATAAATTTTCCTTAAAAATTAAGTTAGTTTTTTCTTTTAAAGTTAATTACATTTTTTTTCTTTATGTATCTAAGGAGTACTTTATTCCTTCAGATCATATAATTAGTGTTGTTATATATTTCTATATTTTTAGATTTTTGAGGTAAGGTTATACATGTCTCTCCCAAGAGCAGTCTTGAACAAACTGTATTTCAGGTTAGCATTGAACTAGCAATTCCTCAAAGTGCTGTTATTGCAAGCGTGAACTACAAAGCCAAGTTTGCATACTTTTGCAAGTTTTTTTTTAATTTAAATTAGAATCTTATTTTATATAGCAATCTCAGTTCCCTCTCTCTTGCATGCTCCCTTGCCCTCCCCAAAACCCTCACCCCATCCCTCTTCTGCTCCACAGAAAGGATGAGGCCTCCATGAGGAATCATCAAAGTCTGTCACATCATTTGGGACATGTTCTCTCTCTCTGCCTTTTCATTAGTTTGGATAAAAGTCTTTCCAATTTGTTGATTTTCTCGAAGAACCAACTCTTTGTTACATTGATTCTTTGTATTGTTTTCCTTGTTTCTACTTTATTGATTTCCGCCTTCAATTTGATTATTTCCTGGCATTTACTCCTCCGGGGTGAGTTTCCTTCTTTTTGATTTAGAGGTTTCATTTGTGCTGTTAATACTCTAGTGTGACTATTCTCCAGTTTCTAATTGTGGACAATTAGTGCTATGAACTTTCCTCTTATCACTGTTTTCAAAGTGTCCCATAAGTTTGGGTATGTTGAGTCTTCATTCTCATTGAATTCTAGGAAGCCTTAAATTTCTTTTTTATTATTATTCTTATTTCTTTCTTGACCCTGGAATGGTGCAATTGCTCATTTTTCAAATTCCATGAATTTGCAGGGATTCTGCAATTTGTACTGTTGTTGAATTCTAACTTTAAAGGATGGTGATCCGATAAGATAGATGGGGTATTCCAATTTGTGTATATCTGTTGAGGTTTGTTTTGTTGCCATTTTATGTGTTCAGTTTTAGAGTAGGTTCCATGTAACACTGAGAAGAAGGTATATTGTTTTGTGTTTAGATGGAATATTCTATAGATGTCTGTTAAACCCAGTTGAGTCATAACTTCTGTTAGTTCCTTTGATTCTTTTTTAAGTTTCTGTGTGGTGATCCTCTCTTGTGGTGAGAGTGGGTTGTTAAAGTTACCCACTATAAGTGTTTGAGGTTTTATGTATGATTTGAGTTTTGTAATGTTTCTTTTATGAGTGTGGTTGCCTTTATATTGGGGGCATAAACGTTCAGAATTGAGACTTCATCTTGAGGGAGTTTTTTCCTGTAATGAATATGAAATGACCTTCTTAATCTCTTTTGATTGATTGTAGTTTACAGTCTAATTTGTTAGATATTAGGATTGCTACACCAGTTTGTTTCTTGGGTCTATGGGATGGGAAAATCTTTTCCCTACCATTAACTCTCCTTGTAGGTACAAGTCCCAGGTTTTCTTGTGGTGGGTACAAGCAGGTCCAGTACTCTGATGGCTCTTCTCTTTCCATGGGTGGATGCAGGACTAGCACTGAAATGTTGGCAGACTCTGGATGGCTTGGTCTGCCTGGATATGTTCACCTGTGTGCAGACTCCATGAAGGGCAAGCAGAACTAAGTTAGTCTTTAGTTTATGGCATATTAAGTATAGTTGTGACTAAAGAAAATTTTCTTAAATAAACTTTCTTGAGAAAGAGAAAGAACAGTTGCCAATACAAATGACCAACAAAATAACTGGGATGTTACCTTTGCTCTTTTTGAAAAGAAAATGAGAACATGTTTCTTGTTCAGTGGGTATGAATCACTATGCAAAAAAATATATAGTTACTTAGTTCGAATATAATTCAAGCTGTGTAAAGTATATGCACAAGTGTGAAAATTCTGGTTAGTACACTGTTTCAAGATTAGAATGCAACTAACCACATCCTCCTTTGCCAGTGGCTCCCTTTGAACTCTGGATAGTGATGACTGAGAGGAAAGAGGCAAACAACAAAGCTGAAAATATGGAAGAAAGTAGATAATTCTTTCCTCTCTTTACTTGCTGTCAATGTGCTATTCCACAATACAGCTTGCTTCAGCCTGCAGCCTGTCTTTTTCTATCCTGGAACTAGCTTTAATAATAATAAGCAGCCAGGTTAAATTCTTCCTCCGTGGACTGTATTCTAGAGCCATAGAACTTCCTTCAAACCTTCTTAAAGCACTTTTGTGGTATGGGCATTAATTCTGCCATCCCATTTAACTTATCAACTTAAGGTGAATAGCTTTCATATATAGCCACAAAATTGAGCACCAATCAATGCAACCTAAGTTCAGTAGATTTTCAATCTCCTCTAAAGAAAGCTAATACCTATTAATTGTCACTTTACATTTCTACTTCTCCAAGCTCAAGTAATCAAAACTCTACATTTTATCTCTACATATTTGGCCACTCTGGGAATTTCCTAGAAATGAAAGGATAAAATTCATGGCCTTGGCATAGTGGTTCCAAGGATCATCAATTTTTAACATGTATCAGATTCTTTCCTTTTGTGATTACTAGTCCATCATGTAAATATACAACATTTTGTCTATCATTTTATGGGTTTTTCTTCTCTGAGGCTATTATAAATACTGCTATACATTTTGTGGAAACATACATTTTTATTTATCTCTAGTACATAAATAAATGTGAAATCACTAGATTATATGTTATTTTATAATCTTTTCAATTCTTTTTGATACAGGTCTCATTATGTATCCCTGGATATCCTGGAACTCACAGAAATACACCTGCCTCTGACTCCAGAATACAGAGATTATAGACATGTGCCACTATAACTAGCGTAGTTTCTTGATTCTGTTCATCCATAATTTCCCATGTGTTCCCCAAATCCCCGGAGTACCAGCTCCTTCCTGAAGTTATAAAACCAGGATTACCTTAATGTTCCTTTCTTTAAAAAAATCTTTTTATCCTCTGATATCTATATAATCAGTTTCCCTGGGTTATTTCCTTAACACATAGTATGATTTCTATTTTTTCAATAAAGCTTGATACTATAATCATATAAAAATTAAAAATAGTTTTATTCACCTTCACTAAAATCACACATGACTCTAAATATCACCAGCTCATAGAATGACTCAAGCATAATTAGTGTTGATAACATTAACATATACCTTTTTAGGTAGTAGCAAGATTTGATTGGAATGTATTGAATGAGTGGCTCTCTGAAGTACTATTTTAAACATTTGTCTGAAATGACTCAGGTTCAGTATCAATCATACTGGGAAAATTCATCCCTGCAGTTTCTTTCCTTCTTTTCTCATTCATTCATTTAATAATTATTAATCATTTATCCTCCATCAAGAAGTGTTACAGATTCTGCTAATGTAGCTGGAAATAAGAGACGCAAACATCTTATGTATCTTTTAAAAGAGTAAGCAAGTGATTATAAGTGCAGATAGTGAATAATAAAATAGAAATTTAAAAATGAAAATAAGGGGCCTATTGGTTATTTAGAGGATTGTCAGAAAAGGTTTCAATATCAAAGAAACATTAAAGCAAACACCCAAAATAGATGAGTGAGAAGGCATATTGATATTTAGGAGAAAAAACGCTCCAGGCAGAGGGAACAGGAAGGCTTGCCTCTTGAGGCCCTGAGTTGGGAGGATGCCTAGTTTGTTCAAAGAATAGGAAGGAAGCCAATGTGACTGGACTTGAGTCCAGTAAAAGATTTATAAGAGCAGGCGAGAAAGGCAATAAAGGGTTGATCTTATAGGGCTCTCACACCATTATAAGGACTTAGGCTTTAATATGGTGTAATAAGAGTCCAGTGGAAGGTTTTAAACAGGGGAGTGACATGACCCAACAAACATTTTAACAAGATTACTCTAGCTTCTAATGTTGAAAGTACACTGTGGCAATGCAGTTAGAAGGCAATATTCCAAACAGGGAATATTGTGAAAGCAGTAAGGAAGTAAGTATCTGGCTTCTGAATTTGCTGACAGATTGAATATGTGATATGAAAAAGAAGAGCCAAAGATGACTTCAAGAATTTTACCCTGACTAATTTGGAAATAAGATTGTCTATTACCATGACAAGAAAGATTAGAGAAAAACAAAGTTTCTAAGAGAATGATCATTATTTTTGTTGTCCTTATGCTACATCTGATATGCCTGTTAGATATCCAGATGGAGATCTAAGAAAATCAAGTGACATATACAAATCTAGAGTTCATGGTGGAATTAGAATCTCTTGATGTACGTTGTTGAGCTTATATGTAGCCATGAAAATAAATCAGATCAATATAGGATTTTATGTAGAAAACATATCCAAATAATGAAGCCTGAAACAATCAGATCTCAGAACCCAAAGAAGTAAGAAGAAGCAAGAAAAATAGACTTAGAATTAGTAGTTGTTAAGGCTGGTGTGAAAGCAAAAGAATGCCATTTCTTAGAAACTAAGCATTAAAATGCCCCAAGTGAGATATAAAGGATATTAGAACAACTTCTGTTCCAGGACCTAAATACATTGTGGACAATGTAGAAATGTGTAATGATTTCTGTTTGTAACAATTTACCATGTAGCATAAAATAGGTGGATTATTCATTTCCTGATTATACTTTATAAATACATCAAAACTAGGATGAATGATGTCAAATGGATATTTCTTAGTTTATTGTCATTCAGTTGTGTTATAGGAAAAGATTGTAGTAATTTCTCTTAAGCAATTTCTAGGTAGACCTTTGTATTGTTTTTGTTAACTAAATCTTGGAACAAAATGTAAGTACAAATAAAAATGAAAGCATTGATTGTGTGATTAGTCTATTCTATTGTGACAAAAATGTTACAGGATACTTTATAGTGGCCAAAATGCCCTATTGATGCCCACTTCTGACACAAGATATTGATGTTTAATAAGGATCAAGAGAAACAAATAGGCCAAATAGATGTTTATTCAGGGAGAAATAGTTTACAACATAGATAAATGAACACCAGCAGGTTCCTGGTCTCAAGGATGCCTCCGCATGTACTTCTGTCCCCATGATACAAGCAAGAGAGCTCTCAGAGCTCCCTCCTCATACTTAGTTCCCCCAGGTAACATCTGCCCCTGTCTCCACCCACAATGGGCATGGTCTGTGCCACAAGTGTAGATGAAGTAAATATCTCACTACAATGCCCAATGGTTTAATGAAGTCATCTATTTCACTTTTATTAAAACTCTCACATAAGGAGCTAGAAAGATGGCTCAGTGGTTAAGAGAAACTCCTTTTCTTGTAGTGGTGTTCCTAGCACTCAGTAATTCTAGTTCCAGGAGAGGTAACGACCTCTTCCTCCCCTTTGGCTACCAGACATGCACATGGACATGTGGTGTACATGCATGCATGTACTCATACACATAAAAGAAAATGAATCTCACATAGTCTTGAAGGATCATATACACCATATTTCAGGAGTATAGCAATGGAAAGTGCACCATCTTATAACTGTGCCATAGAGTCCACATGACCTCCAAGGATGTGGAAGCATAAGAATGTAGAGTACCAGTGGGTACTCTCAATAACATAGTTAGGAAGTGGCTTAAGTAGCCTCAACCAACATGTCATTGCTCCAAACTGAGTTATATAATCACAATCACAAAAAAATCCAGGAGACCTTTTCTTGGCAAGCAATGTGGCTTAAAGAGGACATAAGAATCTGATATTATTTACAAACATCTGAATGATTTGAATCAAAGTATATCTATATAAACTTCTGTAAATTAGTTGTGTTTCCTTAATACTTTGGGCCATATCAGACATGGGTTAGGAAATTGCAAATACTGAAATTGATAGGGAAAGACAGTTGCCTGGGATGACTTCTATTTTCTGTGGTTCAAAAGGTACTGAGAAGGCAAGCAAAGGGTGCATAGCCAGCAGGACACAATATACTGCACGAGGTGAAAACAGGTGTACGTGTACATATACAGAAATTTACTTTGTCAGCTGGCCCATGCTTTGATGAAATGTTTAGAAACGTTGTAATGGGGAAAATCCAACAGCAGGCTACAATGGTTTCTTTTCTGTTATTTTTACTCTGATCTTAAAATACCTTAAGTATTTCAAACTATCATTATTCAAAATTAGAGCTTCATGTTCCTTAAAAAGACAAGTTTGTTTTAATTAAGACATTCAATGAAAGTAATAAAGAAGCCTTGGCTTGTAAAACTTTGGCAGGGCTGATTTCTTGATAATGAAATCCAGGTGTATTCTATACTACAGTCACAGCTGCTATTCTCTTGATATACCCAAACCATCATTGTTAGGGTCTGGAGCCATCCAATAGAACAAACAGAAACAACATTATCATCTGTAGTATTTATATCTCCCCATTTCCCTACTGATGACACTAGTGATGCCATAAACACAGTTGCCATGGAAACTAAAGAGCCACAAAAATACACCATTGGGTCTTTAAGGACTCCACATGTATAACTTGGAATAAAAGGAGAAATTCACAAATATGGCCCAAGGAATTGAAATGGCCACTAAGTCCATACCTGAATTAAAGGTATCGTATAACTTGCCCTCATCAATATCCCCAAATAAATTAATCCATGAACAGAATTAAAGGTTTGTTAGAACTACGAAAATTATGAATGGTAGCCAATACAGTAGCAGCTATTTGAAGCTTCGAATAAGCTCAGCTGACTACTAGCTGAGATTTTTATGTAATTCTGTTCTTCCTTTCTTCATTCACTTGCTTATTTACTTTCTCCTACTATATGTTGACCATCATCCCTGCATTCTGGATACAGAAATGAATAAAACACCAGTGTCTTGTTATAGACACATTATACTAAGCTAACATATGCATAAGGGTCTTATTTGCACATGTGCACTTGCTTGCTACTTTTTAAAAATTGATATATGAAAATCTGAACTTATGAAAAATAAATGAGGAGACGATGCTTCTGGCTTCCAAAAAAATTACCATGACATAATTCACTTCTGGGTTCTTTCAAATAATGCATCTGCTTAGGGCATTTACGAGTCACTGATGATTGATCACTTGATTAAGGAATTAAGAAAGAATGTAAAGCAGTGGTTATCAGCATCAAATTACTTGGGGAGCCTTTAAAGCGCACTGCTACCCAGGCTTCATTGCAAACCAAATTAATATCAATCTCTGGAAGGAGGAACTGGGCTTTTCAGGGCTCATCTAAATGTGCACACAGGCTTGAGAATCACTATACTCTAGAGCAAGAGCTGGAAAACCATGACTCTTGTGCTCAACAAATGTGCCAAATGCTTTTATAAATAAATTCCTGCTGTAATACAAGCAGGCTCATAATGTTGTTTATCACTGCTTTTACTTGACAATGGTATAGGTGAGTGGGTGGGACAAGTACAGAGTGAAGGAGTAGTGTCACAGTAGTGCAACAAAGGCCATATTTCCCACAAACCTAAACATATTTACTATATAGCTCTTTATTGCAGGGAGGAGGGAACCTCTGGTTTGAAAATTTTAAATGTTTAGTAGTCCATAATTTGTGGTCTTTTAATAATTCTAAAGCATCTATTGAAATAATTCTGCAAAGGAGATGTAATGTTTTATTCAATTTGACAAACTTTTATTTACATGCAACTAACAAGAGTGGGCTCTCAAATTATTGAACAATGTTAAAGCTTTAATTCTTGGTTTCAAAATCACTCTTCCAAGTTTCATTTTGCAGAATCTAACCTGGTCTACAGAGCTAGTTCCAGGACAGGCTCCAAAGCAATACAGAGAAAGCCTGTCTCGAAAAGCAACAACAACAAAAAAGACTCTTAACACATGTTTCTTCTTTGCCAACTCTTCTTTGCAAGATTCTGCCAATAGGGGGCTTTAGAAAAACAGTTCAAGGTAGACCCAGAAGAACAAATTGGGTTCTTCTTATTTGTTTTTATTTAGTGCAGACAACTACTTCACTCTTAACAGTAACAATTCATTCTACTAGTAACTGATTCCACTTGAAATTTTGTTGATGCTCTCAGAATCAGCTCATAGTGCACCCTTGAAAATCCTATAGTTGGACTGAAGATATGACCTACTGGGTTAGAGTGCTCTGTGTGCAAATATGAGGACCTGCCTTCAAATTCCCAGATCACACATATTTTTTTTTTCAATTTGGGTTATGGCCTGTAACCCCAGTGATTGAAGATGGTGGATCCTGCCAGCTTGTCAGTCAGCCAGCCTAGCCAAAATGGCAAACTTTAGTTTCAGTGAAAGACTCTGTTTCAGGGTACACACACACACACACACACACACACACACACACACACACACACACACACACACACACTCACACGATGGGAAGAGAAAGAGAGAGAAGCAGAAGAGAGAGAGAGAGAGAGAGAGAGAGAGAGAGAGAGAGAGAGAGAGAGAGAGAGAGTCACTCACTAGGAATGGTCCTCAACCCAAAGACTCTTCTCCATATTTAGAGACACCAACACAAGCCAAGTGATGGGACTCCTACTCCCCACATCTACATTATATAAATTTCAACATCTTTGAGAGGTGTTGGACTTCAAATAACATAATGCTTCCTATAGTTGAAATCTCCACAATGTCCTGATGTTTCCTTTCAGTTTTCCAATACCAAAGTATGATATTGATATTAAAGCTCCTGTTACTATTTCTGCCATATTTTTGTTGTAGAATATTATTTTAAGATATGTTGCATTTATTTATGCTATGGAACATGTGTTTAATGATGCAAAGATGTTTTGCATTCTTTTATGATTCATTTATTTAACACTATGAAGTTGTGTTACTTTGCCTGTCTAAATTATCTGATTGGTTTAATGAAGACCTGAACACACAATAACAAGTCAGAGGAAAGGATTTGGGGCTGGCAGGCACAGAGAATGTATAGGAGAAACCTAGGAGACGAAGAATGAGATATGAGAAAAGAAGAAAGGAGGACTCCAGCGACCATCCACCCAGACACACAGTCACACAACAAGCCACAGTATAAAACAAAAATAAAAGATATGCAGAAATAGAGAAAGATAAAAACCAAGAGGCAAAAGCTAAACAGGATATTTTAAGAAAAGCTGACTAGTAAAAACCCAAAGTAAGGCTGGACATTGATAATTAAGAATAAGTCTTCCTGCATTATTTATTTGGTAGTCAGATAGCACCCCACCCCCCAAAAGAAAAAAAAAACAAATAATAAAGGTTTAAAAAAAGAAACAACAACAGCAGAAATTTTTGGCATACCAATGTGTGGCCCTCAAATTCCCATAGGGCCTGGAAAAGTTAAAAAATAAATAAATAAATAAAGAGGAGGGAAGGGGAGAAAGAAAGAAAATGGTGAAGGACGCAGCTCCATTAATAGGCACTGCTATTTAAGCTGGCAGCACTAAATAGAAATGGCAAGCTAAGTAAAAACAGTTTGCTTGTGGAAGCACGGGTACTGGCTTCCATAGCTAGGAAGGCTGAATGCAATTTTCAGTCACTCACCTTCAACTGAGCCACAAGCTTTTAGCTTGGCTCTCAGAAGCAAGCAGATCCAGCTGAGAGAGCTGAACAAGGACCCAGTATATATCAGCAGCTTAAAGGTTTGCTCATGTGGTCAAAACGATTAGAGATACCTCGAAAGAGAGGTCTAGACAAATAAAATCTCTAAACAGGTTCAAGTGGGTTTTACAATGTGTATAAGCTTAAGAAAGAAAAAAAGTCATGGACAGTTATAGACATAAAGAAATAGTTTAAAAGTAATAAAAATATAGTTTAAAAGTAATAAAAATAAAGTCTTTAAAGAGACAGTAAAAGTAATAACAAAAAGGGCAAGCCATGTAGAGATTGGAAATGCACAGGGGGTCTGGATCTTGTATGTTATTGTGTTGATATTGAATTTTTGAATACTTATGAACAAATATCAGCAGCTAAGAGATATGTGATTATGAATAAGACTGCAAAATTGAACCAACCTAGATACTTTAAGGCTATATTAACTTTTTTAAAAAGATTTTTTTTGTGTATTTGTTGAATGGAAGTAAAAAAATTCTGTGGGGAACAAGTTTTGCTTTTGTTTCTATGGGAAACAAGAGGCTATGAATTTTTTCCAGGTTAATATGGATCTGGTTTGATCAGGGGAGACGTCCTGAAAATAGACAGGTGATATGTATCAACAAGGGTTCTAGCTGGTCTTCCCAGGACTTGGCCAATGTCTCAGATTTTCTCAGGTAGCCCTAAACATGGCTTTACCTACAAACAAAAGGAAGCAGTCTGGAGAACACCCACATTTCCAGTGATAGTACAGGAAGATTTTGGTTAATTGGTAGGTTATGGATGTTTTGTTATAATTTTGGGCAATAAAAGAACATAGGATAAAAAGACAACTGTTAATCTTAGATATTTTGCATTGGTGTGGATTTTGGTATATTGATATAAATTTGAAGATAATTTTGTTACACTATGTATATATATTTCTACTCATTTGGGGTATTGTGCTTATGTTAATTTAAAATACAATGTATAAATGAGGTTAGTAGTTAATCTATACTAATAAAACATGTAGTCACATTAGGTATGTTTTCTAGGTTAAATGGGTACATTTGAGATTGATAAATGGTCCTCAAACTCTTCAAAAACATATATAATACAGCATTTGAAATGTTTTTTTTAACTAAGGGCTTTTCATGACAATGAGTCATATCTGCTCCTGGCAGTACCAGTTTACTTCAGAGAGGATTATGGGCACTGAACAAATTTCATAGGAGTTTGTTTTCATTGTGGCAAGATTAGCCATTTGGACAAGAAACTGCTTTTGTCTTGAATGTTTAATTGTATGCTATATAAACTGAACATGCATGACACACAGAAAAAAGGACTGGTTAACTTTGCCAAGACAAGGTAGAACACTCCTTCAAGATTCCTGCTACACAAAAGAGTCTACCAGACATTCCGCAGGACATAGAGGAAAGTGACTAACAAAATTTATCAATACAAAGTAGGGCAATACTTCAAATTTCCTACTTCACTGAAAAGTCTGCCCGACACTCTAGGCCTATAGACTGAAGATGGATACCCCAAAGTTGCAGAGCAACTGTCCAGGCAGCAAGATGTCTCTGTTGTTAGGTGATATTACATTCTTCTAGATCTTTGACAGAGTCAAACACTAAATAATTATAGATTTCCTTAGACAACTATAAAAAGTAAATTAGATATGAAATGTTGGAGTCACTAAAATAAGATAGATAATGGAGTATTTTCTCTGAATTTATTAAATACAAATGGATTGAATATTGTAAATGTAATCCTTACTTGATACTTTTATTGCATGTAGTTTCAAGTTTCCTTATGTTAAAGTTAGAACCTTTCATTTTTATTTAGACAAAAGGGTGAAATATTGTAAAATATGATTTTAAGATGTATTACAATTGTTTATGCTGTGGAACCTTTTTTTCGTTTTTTTTTTCTAGTATAGTTTCTCTGTTGTTATTTTTTTCTGTTTTATTTTTTCTTATTTTACATGTCAATCCCAGTTCCCTCTACCTCCCCCTACCTCCCCCCCATGCCTCCCAACAACCCTCCCATCCTATCCCTCCACACACACTCCACAGGGAGGGTGGTGCCCTCCAGGAGGGGTCAACAAAATCTGTCAAGTCATTTTGAGTAGGAACTAGGCCCTCCCTCATGCTCTAGGTTAAGGGAGTTTCCCTCCATGGGGAATGTGCTCCCAAAGTCCTTTGGTGCACCAGAGATATATACTAGTTCCACTCTCAGTGGTACCTTAGACTACCCAGGCAATGAAAAATTTGTTTAATGATGCAATAAAGTGTAGCATTCTTTTATATTGCATTTATTAAACTCTGTGAAGCTATGTTACTTTGCCTATCTTAAACACCTGATTAGTCTAATGAAGAACTGAACATCTGTAGCAAGGCAGGAGAAGGGATATGAGGGGCTAACAGGCAGAGAGAATAAATGGTAATCTTGGAAGTAGAGGAAGAAGGAACAAGAAGGAGGGAGGATGTCAGGATCAAATCCCATAACCACACTGCCAGCCATGGAGTAGAGTGAAATTAAGATATACAGAAGTAAGAAAAAGAAAAATCCCAGAGGCAAAAAGTAGATGGGATAATTTAAGAAAAGCTGGCTAGATATAAGCTAAGAAAGCATAGGCATCTGTGTGTTATTTTTTGGGATCTGTGTGTCACCACCCTCCCCCAAAGCCAAAAGAGCACAAAATCAAAAGGATAAAATCACAACTACAGTTTCACTTTATGTGTGCAGAGCGTATGTCTACTAAAGGGCGTAAGAATCACAAGTTATTGCTGCACGCTAAAGTCCAGAAAGATTTATAAATCCAACTATTACATGGGAAATGAAATGCTAAACATGGAAAAATAATGTTCTCTCTAAAAATAATCTACCTACACATATAGTAATAATATTTTAATTAGGGGCTACATAAATTTTGTTACCATGCATATTATAGATTCTAAGGAAATACTTCCTTTAGTCATGTTGGGAATCAAAGGATAGAAATTTACTATACATTTCCAGGAGTGTATGCTGCCAAGATATTATTTGGGACATCCTATCCTAGCCCAATTAGCAAAAGATGTTGAGAGATAAGATAAGAATCAATTATATACCTTTCTAACCATTTACTCCACACAATCTAGGTTATTACATTATTGTAAAGAAACTAAAACCAAGTTTTATAAGATACAGCTAGAGCCAAGTAAATATACGAATGAGCTAAAGTACATCTACAACTTATTTGTTTCACTATTTGCTAACATTCATCTTCAACTGATTTATATGTACTCATTTAGTTTTATTTTTTAATGTTTTGATTTTCCAAGTAACTGCATTTCTACCATTGAATAAGAAGAGAAAGGGGGAATGGCAGAAAAGCAACATGTTTGTAGAATAGATGAGTTAGAAAATGACAGACAGTCCTTGGGTCAAATCTTACTTAACATTTGCTTTGTAATAAACATTTAAAAGCATACAAACAGTAATTAACACTTTGTGGCCAGTTCTGCTACAACAGTGACAGAGATCCAGTGGCCCAACAAGCCACTAACTTTCTAAAGTTTAGTGGCCTCTGATAGAAACACCAGATATATGTCATTACATTGGGTTCTGTTGACAGTCATAACAATGTCAGGCACAGACCCCAAGGGCAAATTCTTATTTTGGCTTTCACATTGCCTACATGCTCAAGTTAGAATGCCCTACCTGTTTCTTTGTGCTATCAACCCTCTGTTCATCTTCTAAGACCCTCATTTTTTCCCTCTTATGTTGACCACACTCCTTTTAGCTAACTATACCCTTTCACCAATTTATCTTCATGAATCCTAAGCCCTTATCCATTACTTGTTATACCCTTATAGAAAGGCCCGTATAGAGTACTAATTAGTAATTATGATTTGATGGATCAGAACTACTACCCAGAGGGACCTAGTGCTATACCATGAATCAATGCCTTTGTTTACATTAGAAATGAGCACTTGAGTTACCATGACCTACTTTAGGGCATTTCATATGGCAAAAGCAGCCTTCAAGCCATTGTCATCAAATTAGATGACAAATCAGACTTATTAAAGACTGGTATATTAACAATTTTATTCTTTACAGACATGGTGATTATATAGCTGTATTCCTAGCTAAGGTCATATAGCAAGTTAATAACTCCAAAAAGTAACATTCAAAAAAGAGAATTTTATTCCTTATTAGGAATGTGGCATAAAAACAGAAGGGCTATTGATGGGAGATTACAGAAGGACAAGGAAAGGTTACGAGGGAGATGCAGCAGCAGGAGCATAGTATGTATGGTGGCTATTCTTTGTTGTCAACTTGAATACATATGGAGTTAACTAAAACCCCCAAATTGAAGTCACACCAGTGAGGGAATATTACTTAAATTAAAGTAGGAAGATCCACTTCTAATTCAGATCTTAGAGGTAGGATGACATATGTTTAATCCAGATCTAATACAGGCCATGCCTTCTGCTGGAAGCCTTTATAAGGACATAGAGGAAGGGAGCATTTGCTCTTTGCTTGCTTGTCCTAACCTTGCTAGCAAGTCCATTCCTTCAGCGGCATTAGAACCTACTTCTTCAGGATTCTAGCATATACTGAAGACCAGTTGAGACATCTAGTCTTGTGAATTAAGCCACTACCTGATTCTTGGACTTTCTGTTCACAGCCAGATATTGTTGGATTAGTTAGACTGCAGTTTGTAAGTCATTCTAATAAATCGTGTGTGTGTGTGTGTGTGTGTGTGAGAGAGAGAGAGAGAGAGAGAGATTCATTCTTTAAGTTCTGTTACCCTCACACACACACACACACACACATATATATATACATATATATATATATATACACATATATATATGGAAATACTTTACTTTGTATTATGATTTTTAAAAATCAACAAAAAATATTTAATTCCTTATAATACAATGTAATCTATCCCAAACACTGTTATTTCTGATAGAGTTAATACTGGAACTTAAAGCCAATTATAGCACATAAAATGCATTCAGTAAAACATCTTCTAAATGATTAGGAAATCAAACAATACGAGGAAAGAAGGAAATTCAATTTATGCGATTTTATCAAGAAAAGAGAACCTTGGAATGCCAAGGTTAGGAGTGATAATCCTCCTAAATGAAAAACAGGGGTGACTCTTGAAAGTATTAATCCACATGGCAGGAGCCCTACCAGAACAGTGGGACACCGTTTTTCCTCAGTGTGCCATACCACTCCACTGAGGCCTCATTTGCTCTTGTGAGATCTGCTAAAGTCTGTTTTCTTCAATAGCATGTCAAACATCTCTTGAGTCAAACTGCCTAGGACATGCCTAGAGTGTTCAATGCCTATGGTTCCTGAAAACATGAATGTTAGGCCTCTAAATTTCTTTATCCTACAAGCTTAACTAATACCAGAGTGACAGGAAAGAGAAGTAATGGTATTAGTAACAACTTTAAAAATAAGACCTTCTTTGCTTTAAAAGTATTTTTCCACATCTATTCAAGTAATACCTGGTTAATGATAAGCTGTTAGTAAATCGCCTAAAATTTAAATAATAGTCTTCCAAATATTTGTGTATGTGATAGTAGACAAAATACACTTAAACATTATTTAACGACAAGGGTGTGTTATGAGAAATGTATCCTCAGTTCATTTTATTGTTGTGTGATCAAAAGAGAGTGCAATTACACAAACTAAGATGGCTACAATATCACCAGGTGACAGTACCATATAAGACTATGTTCACATACACATTCTAGCACTGACAAAAATAGCATTGTGTAATATATGATTATGACTAAATATCAGTCTTTGTTGAATTCATACAATGCCTTGTTCATCATTGTACTCACTGTCATTATCAATGGAACCTGATGAAAGGGATGGAACCATTTGCTGTATAAATGAAAGGAAACCATGGTCCTCTGTGTGCAAAAGTTCTTGGGACAGATGGCAAACTCATGAGGTTCTTAGCACTTATGAATGAGTAAAACCTCTAGATTTCCTTTGTCATTAAACGTCTATATGACCATCATTAAAATCCATGGATAAATAAGGCTGTGGACTAGGAACACAGCTACATGCCTTCTCAGTTTTGAAACTAAAGGAAATTTTGTCATTACGTTCTCTTGGAGATTTTCTTTTCAGAGTAAATAGAGATGAACAGATGCCAAACAAAGGTGGCCTAAGTTGGGTGAGATATGACTTTCACTAAAAACATCCTCAAATACAGTGGAAGAGAGGAAGCCATTGAAACTCAGATATGGTGAGCAGTATGTGAAATGAGAAATTCCAAATGGCCACCACTTAGACTGTTCTAGTCCAGGGAGCTATGAGAAAACAAGGTTAAGGAATGGAAAGTGACTTTTCAGACACATTCACATATCTCTTACATTTGGCCTTTTGAGACTCTGGAGTCAGCACTGAAAGCTTCTGTGAGCTCTCAGCTTCTGATTCTGAACTTGGGCTGCACATGAATCACCGGAGTCCATCCACAAAGATTTCGATGCAGTTGACCTAGAGTGTGGCCCAGGCTTCTGACTTTTCAAAGCTCTCCCAATGACTCTGCTGTGAAGTCAAGTGGTAACCACCTATCTCTGCTTCCAGGGGATTGAGGAGTTTCCAGGAGAGCCATTCTAAAGTGCATTACTTTCTATGGAGAAAAAAAAAAAAAAAAAAACAAGAAACAACTGTACTTACTGGGACATATTGCTCTTGATAACCACTGTTTTAAGAGGTGTGGCCTTGGGGACCAGGAAAGGGAAGAGAGGGCAGCTGCCTACTGCAGAATCACAGAGGGCATCAAAAATAGATTTGTGTCAGATGGCGTGTTCAGAATTTTGTCACATAAAATTTCTTGGGAGGGCAAATACACTTTGTATTTTATTTTTCCTTTGACATTTGCAGAATGATGTCATTCCTGAATATGTTCTCTTTCCCTCAATTATAAAAAGAAATTTTCTATAGCGACTGGCTTAACATCTATAAGCCTGTGCTCTGAAGAGGTGTGCCTGTCTATTGTATTGGGACAAAGGTAAATGGCAATTGACCAGGGACATGTCAGCATATCATTTCTTCGGGAAATTGTCTAATTCAGGTTTTGACAATATTTTTAACAAAAAAAAAACCACAAAAACAAAACCAAAACCAGAATCTCTCCATAGAGCATTGCCTGTCCTAGAACTCCCTACATAGATCAGGCTGGCTTTGAACTCATGAAGATCCACCTGCCATTGCCTCACAAGTGCTAATATTAAAGGTATACACCACTATACCCAGTTTTGGTTTTAACAAACTTCAGTAACAATTAGCTAGTTGTAACCCCTTACACAGAACACTTTCTTAGGAAGGATCACCAGGTAAATAATAGCATTCAACTTCCCCATCCAGTTAGACCTCCCACTTCCAAGTCTAGCCATATAAGTCTCCCTGACCTCCCATCCATGCTTTCTCCCCAACTCACCAGGTCTAGTATGAGTCAGATGCCCAGTGCCCTAGCTTTCTCTAGTCACCCTGACTGCACTAAACAACCTCTAGGCTTCTGGCAAGGACTACCTTATCTGCCACCACCCACAAGTCTCTTCAGTGTCATACCTAACCTCTCCATTCCACTAATTTTTCCACATCCTTTTCCAAGTTTTCCATAGTGAGCATACCATACCTGACCTTCCCCATCCAAACACTCTCCCCTACCTGCAAGATCTAGCCTGGGTCTCACATTCAGTTCTTGGGCTCAGTGTAGCCTCCTATGCCTATGTCAGAACTGATATCTAGAGTTCTTTCAGGACCCTGCCTAAATATCCCCAAACCCACATATCCTTTCTATGCTACCCCCAACATTTCCATTTAATCAAGTCAACCTCAACCTTTCAGGGTTGGACCAGGAAGCCTATCCTGAATACGATTCCTCTGTCTACATGGCTTTGTTACACCCACGCCATTTCCAACTTCTAGACCCAACCAGTCCATACTGTTCACTTCAACCCAACCTTACTCTGTCTGTATCAGGCACAATGATAACAAAAAAAAATTCCACATGCCCATATTTCACTACAAAATATCAACAATATGAAAAGTAAAGCCAGGATCTTCTCTCTAAAATCTATAAATCCTATAGAAATTCTTGCCAATGAGAATACACCAGAACATAGAATTTAAAATAACTAGAAAGAACTTCATCAAATGATTCAAGAACTTTAAGGAAGGCACAAAGAAAAATACTAAAGAAAAAGAACTTAGCAAAATAAAAGCATAAGTGATACCCAAGAAAATGCAAACAATAGGCTTATGGAAATGATGAAGACAACTTAAGACCTATCTGAAAATGAAATTCCATAAAGACATAGAAATATTGAATAGATTTCAAGCTGAAATGAAGATGAATTGCAAAATCCAATAACAACTAGAACGTACAAAGGAAAGCCTTACATGTAAAATGAACCAAACATAAGATAGAATATCAATGTTCAAAGGTAAAGTAGAAGATCTAGAATAAATGATACTGGAGTATTTAAGGAATTTAACAAAAACACAGGAAAGAAACACACAGGAAATGTGGGACAACATGAAAAAAAAACATTCAAAGTATAGACATAGAACAGACATAGATGACAAAAAAACAAAACAAAAAAAAAACAAAAACAAAAACAAATCAACAGTATAAACCAGATCTTCAAAAAAACATAGAAGAAATTTTCCTGAAACTAAGGAAAGACATACCCATATGTATACAAGAAACACTTAGAACACCGAATAGACAATAGAAGCATTCTAGAGTTACAACACTAAGTACACATAACAAAGAAGTGTATTGAAAGCAGAAAGAAAAAAACTCAAGTCACACATAAAGGCAAATCTTTCAGAATAACTGTTGATTTCTCAATGGAAACTGTGAAAACTAGAAGAGCCTGTGGCAATGCATTACAAGTCATAAAAGACTATAATGACCAGCATAGACTAATATGGCCTCCATAATAGAAGGGAAAAAATTCCATGAAATAAAGAGCCTATAAATTTTATATCCAACAAACCAAACCTAAGAAAAATCCAAAAAGCATCCCTCAGACTGAAAAGAAGTATGAGTATAGTGAAGAGATTATGGAAAGAAATATGAAGCCATAATTATTAAAAAACAAAGTACCACTGAGAACACAAACATCAAAAATCAACAACATAAAGACTACAATTAACACACAGATTTCAAAAATTTAAAAATCAATGGCCTCAATTCTCTAATCAAAAGACACAGGCTGGCTGAACAGAAACAGAATTTACCTATCCTCTACAAGAAAAGCATCGTAGGTTTAAAGATACTCACCACTTTAGAGTACAAGAATAAACAAAAATATTTCAATCAAGTAAGTCCAGAAAGTAAGCAGGCATCACTTTAATGAAATCTAATATGAAGAAAGTCCTAGGAAATATAGGGTTCTAAAGAACATACTTCAACATATTAAAAGCTATATATAAAACACCCACAGCTGACATCATTCTCAATAGAGAAAAGTAAAAACCTCCCACTGAAGTTAGGAAGGAAAAAAAAATGTTCACTATTTCTATTCCTTTTCAATATTTTGTTTGAAATACCAGGTAGAACAGAATGATAAGACAAGAGAAGGAGAATAAAGAGATACAAATTGGGAAAGAAATCAAACTATGCCTATTTATTGATAACATGATACTATACATTAGAAATCCCAAAAATTCAGAAATGATAAATTTAAACATGATAATATACATGAGAGCTCCCCCAAATTCAGAAATGATAAATTTATCAATGTGGCAGATACAGAATCAATTTGAGCATATCAATAATTTCCACATACATACATAAAACAAAAAAAATACAGAGGAGAATGTGGACACACTTCCATTTACTGTAACCTCAAAGAAAACAAAATATCTAACAATAAACATAAATGAAAAAGTGAAAGACCTCTACAATGAATGTTTTAAACCTCTAAAGAAAGAGATAAACACCTAGAAAATGGAAGAGGACATAACATGCTCATGGGTTGTTAGAAATAATGTCATGAAAATTATATTCTCCCAGTACAATATCAATAAAATCCTTATATCATTCTTCAAAGAAATAAAAAAAATCATAAAATCCTCATAGCACCAAAATATATCCCAAATAGCCAAAATAATCCTGAAACAAAACCAATAAATATGGAAGGTCTACTATCCCAGTTCTTAAGATATATTTCAGAGCTATAGTAATAAAAAAACAATATGGTATTGGGATGAAAACAGGTATTTAGACCAATGGAGCAAGATTGAAGAACCAGTACATTCATCTTTGACCACTTAATATTAGACAAGGGTCTCAAAAACTTATGCTAGAGAAACAAAAACTTATGCTAGAGAAATGAAAGTGTATTCAACAAATGGTTCTGGGAAAACTGTATTTCCACATGCAGAAGACTGAAATTAGATCCAAATCTATCACTTTGCACAAAACTAACTCTTACTAGATCAAAGACTTAATCATGAAATGTGAAACACAAAAACTGCTAGAAAAAAATATGACTTCATTTGGCAAAAATTGACAAATGGGACCACATGAAATTAAAAATATTCTTTGCAGCTTAAAGTAAACAACAACAAAATAAACTTCATGAAAACAAAGCCTACTGAGTGGGAGAAAAATCCATCACAGTATGGGAAAGACTCATTACCAGATATACATCTGTCATAACATATATACACATATACATTTATAACATGCATATCCAGACTACAAAAAGAACTCAGAAAACAAAGAGCCAAATGACCCATTTGGAAAAAAAAAATACTAAATGACCCATTTTAATAAAACATGAAACTAGAACATTCATAGAGAGTTATCAAAAGAAAAAATAGGGGGTACTTCCTGGAGCTGCTCTGAGCACACTAGACCCACCTATCCACATGGAATCACCCTCAGCCCCCCTCTGCCTGATCTCTGACCCTTACCGCAGGTCCTCTGCTGGAGCTCCGGGCACTGCCAGAGAACCAGCTATCCCCATGAGACCATCCTAAGTTCCTGCCTGGGGGATCTTTGACCCCTATCACCAGGCCTCTGCTGGAGAGCCTGACCTCAACCTGACCTATGCCCTACCTAGCCCACTGCCCCACTGCTCTGGGTGAGTACTGAAACAAAGGGCATATCCAACCATCCCACCACCTCCAGGGAAATTCTTGGAGTGGCTCTGAGTACACTAGACCTGCCTATCCACACACAACAACCCTGAGTCCCTATCTGCCTGTTCTCTGACCAACACCACCCATTCTCTGCCAGAGCTCCTGGCCCCTAAGAGATCTTCCTATCCCCTCAGGACCATCCTGAGTCCCTGCCTGCCAGATCATTGACCCCCATCTCTGGGCCACTGCCTGATATGCTATGACCCACCTATCCACACAGAAATACCTTGAATCCCTGCCTACTTGATCTTTGATCCCGATCTCCTTTCCTGCTTGAGGAGAGAACTCCTAGACAGTTTGGACCATGCAGAGCTACAGACATTAAACTTCTGACCCACCTAAGCCCACCGGGGGAGTAGCATAGAGAGAGAGAGACCACACCTGTACCCACTGGAAGAAGTGATGGGAAGATGGCAATACGAGAAAGCACCTAACAATACAAAGACAAGCATGATACCAGAATCTAGGGACTCTATACCAACTCTAGAGCTGAATATCCCAAAGGAGATGAAGCAGAAGAGAACGACTTAAAAAATATCTTCATAAAAATAATAGAGGCCTTCAAGGACAAGCGAGAAAAACCCTTAAAGAAATGGAAGAAAAAATAAACAATAAATGGAAGAAATAGAGAAAAAGGCCACGCCAAAAAAAAAAAAATGCAAGAAATGAACAAATCTCTTAAAGAAAGTAAGGAAACCCAGGAAAAACAATCAAACAGGTGAAGGAAATGGTTCAAGATTTTAAAACTGAAACACAGACAATAAAGAAAACACAAAGTGAGGGAATGCTGAAATTAGAAAAACTGTACAATCAGGAAGTACAGGTGCAATCATAACCAACAGAATACAAGAGATGGAAGACAGAATCTCAGGCACTGAAAATAAACTAGAGAAAACAGATTCATCAACCAAAGAAAATCTTCAGACAAACAAATCCTTAACACAAAACATTCAGGAAATGTGGGACATTGTGAAAAGGACAAACCTAAAAATAATAGGCACAGAAGAAGGTGAAGAAGTCCAGCTCGAAGGGGCAGAAAACATTCAACAAAATCCTTGAAGAAAAAACTTTCCCAATCTGAAGAAGGGCATTCACATGAAAGCACAAGAAGCAAGCCAAACACCAAATAGACTCAACCAAAGGAAAATGATGCTTCGACACATAATAATCAAAACACCTAGCATACAGAATAAAGAAAGAATATTAAGAGCAGCGAAGGAAAAAGGACAGGTAACATATAAAGGCAGACCTATCAAAATTACACCTAACTTCTCCATGGAAAATCTCAAAGCCAGAAGGTCCTGGATAGATGTTCTACCAGTACTAGGAGTCCACGGATGCCAACCAAGGCTACTATACCCAGCAAAACTCTCAATTACTATAGATGGAGAAAACAAGATATTTAATGACAAAGCCAGATTTTTCACAATACATATTTAAAAACCCAGCCCTACAGAAAGTTCTGAAAGGAAAACTCCTACACAAGGAAGTAAACTACATTCACAAAGACATAGGCAATAGATAATCCCACTTCACCAAAACCCAAGGGTACTGCAGGGAAAATTTATTCACAATACCAATGTCAACAACAAATCTAAAACAAAGAAGAATTAACAGGCAATGGACCAAGAGCTAGTTTTGGGAGAAAATCAACAAGATAGACACCGTTATCCAAACTAGCCAAAAAGCAGAGAGAGAACATGCAAATTAACAAAATCAGACCCGAAAAGGGGGACATAACAAAGGACACCGATGAAACACAGATAAATTTTCAGGTCACGCTTTCAAAACCTGTACTCCACAAGATGTGAAAATTCAAAGAAATGGACAAATTTCTGGAAAATGATCACTTACAAAAATTAAATCAAGAACAGACAACTTAAATAGACCTATAACCCCTAATTAAATAATTAAATAGGAGCAGTCATCAAAAGCCTTCCAAAAAAAAAAAAAAAAAAAAAACCAGGGCCAGATGGCTTTAGTTCAGAATTCTACCAGAAATTCAAGGAAGAGCTAATACCAATACTCCTCAAATTGTTCCACACAATAGAAACAGAAGGTTCATTAGGAAACTCTTTTTATGAGGCCACAATAATCTTGGTACCCAAGCCTCACAAAGACACAACTAAGAAAGAAAACTACAGACCAATATCCCTGGTTCACAATAGGACTTTGGGAGCACATTCCCTATGGAGGGATACTCCCTTAAAATAGAGGAAGTAGGGAAGGCTTAGCCCTACTCCAAATGACTTGACAGATTTAGATGACCCTCTTAGGAGGCATTACCCTACATTTGGAGTGGGGGGGATGGGAGGGGAGGGTGGTGGTGGTATGGGAGGGTGGGAGAGAGGGAAAGAAGGAGGGGGAGAGGGAACTCGGATTGATATGTAAAATAAAAACAAAAGAAATTAATGGTGAAGAAACAACTAAAAATAGTCATTGTCCTCAGCAATTTTGAAAATGTAAAAAAAAAAAAAAAAATCTCATCTTCCCCAAGTCAGAATGTCAAATATCAACAATGCAACCAACAACAAATGCTATATATGGTATGGGTAAAAGCGACCCCTTGTTCACTGTTGATGGGACTGCATACTGGTGGTATCACTATGGAAATCAGTATGAAGAATTCTCAAAAGTTTAAAATTAAATCTATCTTATGAACTAGCTATACCATTTCTTGGAATATGACCAAAGGATGTGTCACCATGCTCCATACATATTTACTGAGCCTTGTTTATTACTGGTCTATTTACAATAATTGTAAGTGGAAACAAAGTAAATGTCTTATAACCAACAAATGAATAATGGAATATACTGTGGAATACTACTTTAGCTGTAAAGAAAAACAAAATCATTAACTAGATGTTTGTAGGCAAACATATGAATCAAACTAGAGAAGATCATATTGAGTGAGGTAACCTAGACCCAGAAAGACAAATGTCACCTGTACTTTTTCATAGAAGACTCCTAACTCCAAATCTGAAGATATGAGTACATATGGTGGAGTAACTGCAGAGATAAGAAAAGGAAAATAAGGATCATTGCTGAGCTAGTGGCATAGGAGAATTAGGGAGCAATAGAGTGGAATGCCAGGACATGCCTATTCTGATTAAAAGGCCCTCCCCTAGCATTAAATGTAAAACACACTTAGAGGATGGTCCATTATGGGTACTGATCCTTCGCCATGGTTCAAAATAACTTTCCTTTACTACCTGTATAAGAAAAGTAGTCACTCACATATTGTTGTAAAGTTGCTTCTTTCCAAGTTAGAGGCTTCATTTTTTTCTGAGTATTCTTTCTCAGCCACCTTTTGTGGTTTTTCTCATTTTGATAGCTTTCCTGTGAGCTTGTTTATAAGCTTTTAGGTTGGGAAGACTGCCCATAAAATTATAAAATGAGATGACAAAATTGGTTGTCTTTTGTAAGCTGAAGAACATCTTCCAGGATGAACAGTGTTGATGTAGTGGCAAGGGATAGATAGCTGCCACATCCTATTACTAGTTATGGTTGATGGTGCTACAGCTTTATATATAGCACAATAGATATTCTATGGTCTAGTTAATCTAGCATACCATTCTAACACACAACCACACACACACACACACACACACACACACACACACACACACACACACAGACATCCCTTAAAGTTGTCTCAACTAACTTAGTACAGTGACCTGAAGTGAGCTTCCTGGGCTTCTTACACCACATATCTTAAAGTCACATAATTTACATAGCAATATAAAAGGATGGCTTCAGCTGTGCTTGCATGTGCTTGCATGGCACCCCAGTATGATGAGGTGACTTAAGATGACCTTCCTCCTATATGGGATAATGAAAGATTTTCCTAAATGTTTGAAGGTTTCATATTCTTTTACCTTAGATACACAGCTTTGGAAAAAGATTGAGAATAATTGGGAAGGTAGGGGGTCTTTAACCAGTGTCTGGTATTTATGCTGAGTAAATTCAGTTATACCTGAGCAGAGAGAATTTTTGAGATCATGAATCTAAGCAGAGTATCTGGTGTAAGATGAGCTCCTGGGGAGAGCAACACTGTCAGCCAGGCAGCCTGATAGTGCCACTGAGCAATACTGCCTGTTCTTACAGTAAAGGGCCTCCAGGACAGCAGGGAGACGGAAAAAAGTAAAAAAGCTGTGCCAATCACAAACAAGAAGAAGAGATAATCTAATTAAAACAGAGTAACTGAAGAGATTGCTTCCATTGCATTAGGAATATTTTTAGAAGCACCATGCTAGTATTTTATACAGGAAAGCACCCACTGCTCTCACCAATACATTAAAAGTCTCTAGGTGCCTACTCAAAATTGGATACTGGCCAAATTCCTTCCCATTCTTTCTTCTAATAGAAACTGATTATGCTGTGCTTGCTATTTGAAATTTCTTTCTCCATCTTTTCCATCAAGATTCTTGATTTCATACATGCTGTTTAGGCACCCTTCTATAATGATACTTTTTCTTTATTTTCATTTATATTTCTATCAACTAAAAGCACAGACTAAAACCCACCAACACAATAAACAATGCAAATGTATACTAGAGGGAAAGAGTGCAGGTATGATGCTAGTCTCTCATTTTATGAAAGAGCAGAAGCTTTAATTAAGTGCTCTTCCTACTTATAGCAATTTAATTTAAAAAGCTAAAGATATTGATTAAAAGAACATTAAAAGGCATCCAGGGTTCTGGTTCCAGGCCATTGCTGGCAGACCATTTACTCATGGAGTATAATTTTCCATTTCCTCCAGTACAATGAAACCCTTTATTAAATGCTTTCTCACTGTGGACAGATTGGTTTATAGTTGAAGCAAGCAGGGATTTATAATCTCTTGCTGCTATTTGCTTGCCCTTCAACTCAGACTCTGCCAACACCACACAGATTTATCTCTTTAGCTTTGAAAGGACTTTGAATTTGGGGTGGTTTTATTACACAAACTGAAGTAGATTCAACTCAAGAGAGTGTGACAACCAAGTAGAGCTTGGAAGAACTGATTAGTTTCTATTTGTTCAATATCATACATAAGCTGAATGATAATAGAGGTATTACCCTCAGGCTGCTTCAGTGTTCATATAACATGAAAGCTGGCTTCCTATGTCTTGAGTGACCAAGAAGTAAGTGAAGAAAAAGGCTGTAGTGTTGTTTATTCCCTAGCTTCTCAAAGTATACACTGCCATTCCTGCTGGATGTATACTCTTCCAAAGAAGTCAGTCACTAAGCCAGACCATATTCATGGAATGGAAATTCAGTTCAATCAGTATATCAGAGAATTTATGGATATATTTTAAAACCATTATTCATTTGCTTTTTAGTCTATTTGTATTTCTCCTTCTATAAATATTTAAACACCTTAATCTTCTACATTATTCAAACTATAGTTCAAATGTTACCCCTAAAGGGAGGTCATTTTGACCCCAACCTATAAAATATTCTCCTCCCAATGCAACTTTCTTTTTTTTATTTTTATTTAACATATTGATCCCAGTTCCCTCTCCATCCCTCCCAACTTTCTGTTTGAATTTCTTCAAAGCCATCCACTGTAATATGATATTCTATCCTGGATCACTTTATATCGTGAATCCTCCACCAGAGAAAAGTCTGAAGGCAAGAACATTTGTGATTTATTCATTTCTGTAATGCCCAAACAATAGGTATTCTTAAATCAACAATAATCGTTGAATGGTTGAACTCATTTATTTTCTCATTAAACAAAAAAAAACTCAATATTATTTATTCTTTATATTGAAACAGGATAATAGAATAAAGGAAATGGTTTATAATAGGACATAGGATGACAAGATTAATACAGGTTCTCAGATTAATGTTCAAATACTTATTTCCCAAATGAATTGTTCTGATAAGTTCTTGGAAAAGAAGAGATGAGTTAAATAAGGGATAGATGTTTTAAGAATGGAAATCAGACAATTCAGTGAAGAATTCTGATCAGATTGAAAAGACATATGTGATATTAAAAGCCCAAGAACAGAGAAAATATCTAAAACAAGAATGGGTATATGAAAGAACAATGGATGCTGACCTGAACAAGGCGGAGCTCATGGACTCCAGTCTGATAGCTGGGAAACCAGCATAGACTGACCTGAAATCCCTGAATGTGGGTGTCAGTTAGGAGGGCTAAAAAGTCTATGGGGCCTCTAATAATGAATCAGTATTTATCCCTAATATGCGAATGGAGTTTGGGAGCCCATCTCACATAGAGCGATACTCTCTTGGCCTAGACACATGGGGAGAGCCTAGGCCCTGCTCCAAATGATATGATAGACTTTGAAGACTCCCCATAGTAGGTCTCACCCTCCCTGGGGTGCAGAAAGGGGATGGGCTGGGGATTGATGGGAGTATCAGGGGAGTATGGGAGGGTGAGGGAACTAGGATTGACATGTAAAACAACTTTGTTTCAAATTTAAATTAAAAAGAAATAATTTTCTCATCAGTGTTTTTTTCAAAATCCCTGCTATTAAATGTGAAGATTCATTTTTTTTTTCTTGCCTAATCAGTATTCTCAGCCTAGAGTGGGATTGGGCAATCAAGAGACCAAAGTCTTCCCAAGGCTATTGTTTCACCATGAGTTATATAAGTTTATATGGAAAGTGGCATAGATGCGAAGAAACAAGGAGAAATCAACCAGGAGTTGTGATCTTGAAGATCACTCATCAAGAAAAGACACCAGCATTCTGATACACAAATATAAAATGTCTCCAAGCTTTTGAGCATCTCCCTCTAAATGAATATTTCACAACTTTCATAGAGCTGGATATACTTGGTCAGTCTTATCTGTACAAGACCTCGCATTAACCTTCCTTTTGACAGCTTTAATAATTGCATTGTTACATATTTCTCCATACAACTATTCATCCATTCATCTATTACATATTATTACTACTCTACCATGTTTAAGTCACAAAGCTTTGAGCTGAGAACTTGGACCCTTATTCAGGTCAGCTGATCCTGTGAGTTTCTCCAGCCTGGCATTGGCCCCTTTGCTCATCACTCCTCCCTCTGAGTAACTGGATTCCAGGAGTTCCGTTACTGTTTAGCTATGGGTGTCTGCTTCTTCTGGTAATCTTTTTCTCTATTTCCAAAATCTGTATATGAGTGAGTACATACCATATTTGTCTTTTTTTTTAACTGGGTTACCTCATGCAGGATGGTTTCTTCTAGTTTCATTCATTTCCCTGTGAATTTCAGGATTCCACTGTATTTTTCCGCTGAGTAGTATTCCATTGTGTAAATGTACCACATTTTCTCCATCCATTCTTCAGTTGAGAGGCATCTAGGTTCCTTCCAGGTTCTGGCTATTACAAATAACGCTGCTATGAACAATTTATTGGGGGAGCACAGACAACACATCAAGCTTGCAAGACACCGTCTCTCCCCAGTATTACTACTAGTAAAACGGCATGCATTTTGGAAACCAACAAGCCTGCCTCCAGCTGGAATGTCTACAAAAATTATGTAACTATCCCATCCTTGAATTCCAGTACAATGAGAGTGGATAAGGCATGGTCATCTGCATTTTAGCAAGTATCCTTAGTGATTGTCATGCAGATGGTTTTACATGTTGTTGGACATGCCACACGAAGCCTTTTCAGCACAGGAGACTTAGGAACAGCAATCTGGACCCATAAGGGCTTACAAATTTGTGAAATGTAGCAAAAAAAACCACTGGGATTTTCTAAAATATTATTTTTTGAAGGAGACTTAGTGAGAGAAAACAGAGGCAACAAATACCATGATGCTACCATATAGCAGAGAGTCTCTGCCCTTTAGTTAACCTTATCCTAAAATTGCCCCCTCTGCTTATAGCCCACAATCTCCCTGGGTGAGTAATTTAAATGGAATCCTACAGAGATTGCTCCAATAGTGGCATAGAGCAAGTGAAGAAAGGCTTTATACAATACTGGATACAGTCAAACACAAAAGTAGCTTCTGGCATTGCAAAAGTGTGTTTTGTATCAAATAAAATGAACCACATAAATGCAATGTAGCATTAGCTGAGGATATTTTATTGTGAACATTAAGTGAAAATTATCTTAACTGTATTGATAAAAATGATGCATTGCATAAAAAGCAAAAATTTCATGCTCTTTCCTAAGAAATTGAATCTGCTATTCCCTGGGCTCTCACAGTGTAGGAGGGCAGAAATTGCCTCTGGGCACACTCACAGGCAGCTAAGACTCTACACCAGGTCTCTGGCCAATGCTTACGTTTCTCCCCCCCCCCCAGAAACTCATAAAGCACCTTGGCTGACCCTTCTCCATCACCTCCTAAAAAGACAAAAATGTTGTCACCAGCTTAGTCATTAACAGGCAAACGATCAATTCTTTGATTTTCTTTAAAGCTTGTTTATATATGTCCTAGAAAAGAATTAGCAAACTTGTCACATGTGAACCTCATTCTCTTTCAATCTCTCTCACCATGGGAAAGCCCCCCAGGTCCCAGCATCTATTCAGAAAGTCACAAAGTTATCAGCATCCTTGAAGTTTGCCCCAATTCACCTTCAACAAAAATGTCAAAGACACTAGTGGTCCTTTTTCCCCTTTCTTTTCTTTCTTCCTTCCTTCCTTTCTTTCTTTCTTTCTTTCTTTCTTTCTTTCTTTCTTCCTTCCTTTCTTTCTTTTTTGACAGGAACTAAACTTTTGGTGCCCACAAATCATAGGGAAATATGAAAGTCTTACTTGAGGGAGAAGGTTATAAAGTGTAGTCACATATGTTACTGGTCTCAGACAGAAAGTCCAGGAGTAGCCTCAGCAATCTTCAGTGGCCTCCTCTTTTATCTAAGAAGCAAGTAATAATTGATTTGACCTGCTCTATGGGGACAATCTCCCAGGCATGACTGAGTGCTAAATGCTACTAATGAGGTGGCATTTGAAACTAGCTGTGGTCTTTAGCTTTCTGTCCTCTTTACTCCAAGCAACATTCAAGCCACTGGCTTGTAAGTAGAGCTTCCAGCAAGTCTTCACCCATAACAAGCTACAATTCCCCCAGCTGCAGAAGGTTGCATTTAAGAAGGGCAAATTGCACTGACTTTCAAAGGATGTTCAGGCTGATTGGGCAGCTTCTCTAGATGCAGGGAGGCAATGCAGCTTTTGAGGAAATGATTTCTAAATGTTACAAGATTGCTGGAAATTACTTTTGTAATGACTTATACTGGTTTTGCCCATTTGCAAACATCCTTCTCTCTTGCCCAAAGGAAAACCACAAGACACTTCCATGAGTGGATGTTTTCTTCATGTTTTGCATCAATTCCCTGGTGTTATAAAATTAACTTGTGGTGTCACCCTTATAAATGATAGTCACTTGTCAGATTAATTTTATCTCTAGAAGAGCAAAAACACAATCCCTCTGAGCAACTATGAAATAAGAGCACCATCAGATAATACAAAACTCTAGAGAGAATTGCAGCAACACCTCATGTAAGGGTCATATGGGAAATATTTTGTCTCTATGAGAAATAAACTTCCCATCCCTAAGACTGCCCATAGACCACATCTAAAGACATGGATACATTTTAGTACAACTTTTTTTTTTTAATGGCATTTGGCCTGTGGCCCATCTATGCGAACGCCTTGATCTTCAGTAAGAATTTGACTAAACTAATCAAATCTGGTCATATAAAAAATGTAACCCCAGCCAGGCAGTGGTGGAGCACAACTTTAATCCAGGCATTTGGGAGGCAGAGACAGGTGGATCTCTGTGAGTTTGAGGCCAGCCTAGTCTACAAAAACAAGTTCCAGGACAGGATCCAAAACCACAGAAAAACCCTGTCTCGAAATATGTGTGTGTGTGTGTAATCCTAAATATCCTAATCCTGAAATCTCCTATAAAATTACTTATTTTACTTGGTATTATGAAGGTATAATGAGAACCATTTCTTGTTTATGAGCCTTTGTTTCCTAACTTTTAAAAAAAAAAGGGGGGGGGGAAGGTGGGCTCTTTCCAATACCTATCAGACAAAGCACCCCTGATTCTAATCTCAATATTTTGACTATTTCATTCTTTTTTTCTTTTCTTTTCTTTGATATTTAGAATTGAGCACAGAATGTCATGCATACTAAGCAAGCAATTTACCAGAAAGCTATATCCCAGCCCTTGGCCATATAGAATAACTTCACAAGTATAGCAGATGAGACCATAGAGAGACTTCACATCTTTCACATTAATCTTTACTATTGAATACAAATGGCATCCAGAACATCTTATGTGAACCAGAACTTCTTTGGATAAATGCAGAAATGAATGTGTGACTTCTAGTTCCAGGGAACTAACAAAGATCCTGGATTTCAAAGCAGAAATTCATTCCTCTGTGCTGGCTGCCAATGTATACATTCTTGCCTTCCAATGTCTCCCCTCTGTGACTTCTAAGACAAATTCTACTTTCACACTACATCTTCCACTTGTTCTGCTTTCTTCAGTACTTATTGATTCAGCTAGCACATATATGGTGCATCTCTGTGTAACTTAATTTGTTGTTTAATGTGTTGTTTTTCAATCTTGTGGTTTGATGAAACAATTCAAAACCTACTAGATTTCTGTGAATATGGCAAATTAAATGTACAAAATAGCTGAAGACAAAAAAACTGAAATATAATTGAGACTCATCTGTGCAGTAGTTTTGTGTTAATTGAAAACAAGAAGTAATAAGTTGAAACAACTGCCTTAGGTGATGCTTCTATGGGTATTGTAGAAAAATTATGTTCTGTAATTAAGACTCTATGCTTTGAGTTACTTCTAATTTCTGTCTTAATTTTACTATTTAGCTATCAATGCTAATAAATTCCTGGGAACACTGAGTTTGGAAATCATAGGGTTGTTATGCTTACCATATATCTGCTTTGTGTTACTCAAGGACAAATTCCTTTAGTGTTACCCTTTAGTGCCACTAATATTACACATGTGTGAGGAAATATGCTCAATACAGTAAAAACAAAATGAATTTCTCAGTGTGTGAATAAATCCTCTTGGATGTGTGTGCATATGTGTGTGTGTGTGAGTGTGTGTGTTTTTTTGTGTATATATATATATATGTGTGTGTGTGTGTGTGTGTGTGTGTGTGTGTGTGTATGTTTTACAACTCCATAAAAAGATAACTAAATAAATGTACAGGAGATCAATACAATAAATGTGTCAAAGCTTCATAATCATTCTTAAAAGTAGATCCAGGAAGTTCTCCAAAGAGTCCTTGACACAGAAGGGAATAAGCTGATGCTAGCCAGCATTTCTCATTGAGTGCATAATAATTCTTGAATAGTTATCATTAACAATCTTATACAGAACAAAAATTATATTTGTTGTTCCCTTTGTAACTCCTACTGTATGTACTTCATTAATTGGTTAATTCCACCAGACTCTCTTTGAGTGTAGACTCTGTAACTAGCTCATTTTTCCTTTCTCAGTATATATAGATTAATATTTATAAATGTTATTTATTAAATATTGGTCCAAACTATAAATACCATTGCATAATGCATCATCTTTACCACATGAACAGAACAAATGTTCTAAATCAGAAGCTTTGGATTCAGCTCTGATTTCACAAGAAATAGCTTTTTCTTTGATTTGAGGTAGGTTCCTGTGGTTTAAATTTTCTCTAATTTTGGTGTAAGGAGATTGAATTGGATGATGTGTATAATAGGTTTTACTTTGGACCACCAGCAGCTGAATAATAACATGGAGACTTTCTATTAATTATGAAAGCTTGACCTTAGCTTAGATTTGTTCCCAACTATCACTTGAAAGTTAAACTAAGTCATTTATATTTATCTATGTTCTGTCACGTGGCTTGTTACATCTTCTTAGTGCCATACATCTGACTTCCTCCCCATCTGACTTGTGAATTCCTGTCTCAGATTCTTTCCTAGAATTCCTATGTCTGCCTGGAAATTTCCCTATCCTATACTACCTAGTTATTGGCCATTCAACTCTTTATATGATCAAGGTTTCATTCTTCATTACAATAATAAAGACATGTTTGAGGTAGTAGGAAAATGGTCAAGGAATTGCTTGCAATGAAGAAAGTAAGATCTTTCAAAAACATCAAACTGGCCACATATGAGAGTTAGTGAAGCTACTCACCAGCAATCTAGCTTTCTTTTCCTTCTTAGGACATGGAAACTGAAATTAGATATGTCTATATCATTAACTTTGGTCACGAAATTATGAGGAGCACCATTATGTGTCTCTTTTAGGATAGAGCTTTAATAATATATGTTTAACCCTGAAAACATACATGTAAATGAACAAGTTGTATTTAGGGACCCATATGTAGATACACATATTCATGCAATAGCAATTAGCAAAAAAGAGGTCATGAATTTGAGGACAAACAGAGTTGTGTGGGAGAGTTAAAAAAATAGAAAGGAAGTCATGCAATTATATTATAATCTCTCTCTCTCTTTCTCTCTGTATGTATGTGTAATATATGTAATATAATATATATATAAATGTAATGTGGGAGTGTAAGCATATAATTTGCCCAGTTTTCTGTAACTGTATCATGGTGCTACAAAATGTTCCAGGATAAAGATGGTCCTAAGTTGAGGATAAAGGGGAATGAAATTCTTAGCCAACTTTGAATTAATGTGCATCAAAAGCAAGAAATTAATTTTCATTGGTTTATAACTCTAAAGTGATGGGATAATTTTTGCCATTGCAAGGCAAGTCTTAATCCAGATCATCCCACTCCATTAGTATCATTCTTGGGTTTAGCAATGGTTAGTTAACTACTACTGTATATTAGTCATATGAATTAATTGGGAATATGCTATCAGCACTCAGGCATTACAAATGTTATAAGATGTCTTTTGAAAAGAGATATAATCCACTCAGTTTGCCCTTAGATCTCCAGAGTTAGGAATGCTTTTTTCCCTTGCTGTGAATTATAGAAATTACAAAGTTGTTCCTACTATAAAATTATGGTTAATTTCTTATATAGAACTGGAGTTTCATTTGTAAGGATCAAAAAGAATTTGTGGTAGAGATATTGAATTGAAAACTGCATATAACTTTAGTTCACTGATCCAAACAGGTGAAGAAAAATTGAAGAGAGCTGAGACATTATTTTCCTACTGGTATACAAACTAGCCACTTTATCAAACTCAGCCTTTTGAAAGACAGTATCATTTCTCAAACAGGGTGCGTATTTTAAAGAGACAATATTTCAGTTAATATGCCAAGCTTTAAACTATTTGCTTCCATTTTGTATTAGCATAAATATTCATTATTTCATGATAACTATACCATAATTTCAATTATTTCCATACACAGTCTTTTGGGGAATGTGAAAGGGAAAGATAAATATTTGACTGTCTTCTGTAAATGAAAAATTTCAATTATCTTACTTTTATAAATATTGTAATTGATATGACACATTAATACATAAATTTGCTTAACTTGTGAGAGTTTGTGAACTGTCACAAGCTAAACATACCTTTGTAATAATTACCCAGATCAAGAAACTAACATGATCAACATGATGAAATTCCTTCTCTGCCTTGTACCCATTTCTAATCCCTTTAATGCCAAGAGAAACCACTGTCCTGGTATAAAATTGTCATGTGATAGATGGCAAAAATTGCCACAATTTTCTACCTCTTTTTTAATTCAAATAAATTTCCAATATGATTTTGCAGTGATTTTCTTTGAAAAGTGGGTTGTTTTATCCTCAGTAATTGTACTGAAATACTGTTCAACAACTACATAAGCAAACTGGATGGCAAAAAACAAGTAGCTGTGTCAACTCTATCATTCTAATCAACAACTTCTCAGTCAAAAGTGACACATATAAACGGCTGTTGCATGAGTGGGGTTCTCTTAGACAATCTCAGACAAGCCTTCACCAGCAGATGACAAATATATGTGCTAGCCAACCCAACATTAACCATCCCTATTCCAGATCAGTACAACTACTCTGACAACTGTAACCTTATAAATAATACTGTTCAGAAGGCCCAGAGTAAATATTCCCGTTCCAAAAGAGAAGAATTGGATCATAACAAAGAACAACATAGCCAAAGCAAAACGAAAACACTGCCAGTCAAACATCAAAACTTACATTCCCATATCTAGCATTCGGAACTTACGATGTTCTTATCTGGGTTCTAATGGACTCAGGTTATGCCCCACCAGTTACCTGGAACTCAATTACCTGCAGCATTTGAGACCTTTCTCTTAGGTTGACTACCACATGGTACCTCTTGGTAAACATAATACACTTCTGATATATCTAATATCCCACAATATCTCACTGTACTTATTGCAACTTAGGCTTTAACTTCATAGCTTCATTCATCCCACTCAAGATCCATGCTGGGAATAGGTGCCTGAGTTCAAAAGCTTTCTGGTACCTTAATGTAAGCCCCTATGGCCCATCATTCTTACATTTTGTCTATCTGAACCAACAGCACTATGCAAATGATGCTGAATTCTACCATCTCAAACTGTGGCTCATCTCCCTCAGATTACAATTACAATGGCCTTTGTGTTTCTTCACAGATTAACCTTGGAAATACTGCTCCAATCAGTCCAAAACAAACAATGTGTCTAAGGGGCTGTCTTTGTTTAGAAACTCTCCTTTTAAATAAAATGTTCATAACTGAGCTTACATGTTTACACCCTGAAGCCATTTATGGGTAGAACCTTAACTTCAAGACACCATTCCTATGATCTCAGTGTAAAGTATGGGGTTTTCCCAAAATCATGGTAACTTCATTAATGATTACAGATGTTCTATCTTCAGATTTGTTGCAAATTTAAACTCACTCATGCTCAATTTCTCACCAAACTGCATAGTTATCATATCTTTCTACTACATTTTTTTTTGCTGTCATCAAAAATCCAGTGAAAAAAAAGTGAGCAATGTCCATGCCGCAATCTAGCCCTGCCTATCTAGCTTTCCTGTTGGCCAACAGGGCTTTGTTCACTAATGAATATAAGAAACGTATACACAGAATGGCATCTCCCATAAACTTCTTTTATATAAACCCTCATCTCCTAAAGATTCCTTGGCAGTCTAAAGCATTGCCACCAACTGGGCACCTAGGGCTCATTCACATAAGCCTGTAGAGAACATTTCATATTTAAACTATAACATAGGTTGGCCAAATTTTATTAAACTTGGTATTTACAGATCTCTTGACCTTTAACACTCATCTTTTATCACATCTCTGAGTATTAACTTTGTCTAAGTTGATACCAATATCATGCACAAGATTTAAAAAAAGGATATGAAAAATGTCATTTTATAACAGCCAATTTTAGGCATATTGTAAAGGTTCCAGGCCTTACACAGTAGGAAGCAATCAGTATATCATGATCCATCAAAGCAAATAACACATGGGCATATAATTTTGACAAATTTTAAGTGTTTCTAAAATGAACTGACAATGGGTTAGCAGAAGACATGAAAGGGTCACGTCTTCCTCCCATTATCATCAGACATTTCTGTGTCAATAGTATCATCTTCCCAAAAAGCACATACTAGAAAAAATACTAGATTTGTTTATAAGGAGACAAACACTAAAATTCTGAAAAACTGTTTAACTTCTCTTAGGTACAATTTACTTATCCTTTACTGAGTAGTGAAAGATCAGGATATTTTAAAAATCTGTACAGGTCTGGAGAAGCATCCAGAAATGGCTGGGAATACCAAGGGAATGAATAAAGAACAGACACATAGATAGAAATACAGAATGCTGGGATCAGGTGGTCTGTGTGTGTTCTAAAGGAGCCACACCAACTATACAACAACTTTGATCCTCAGTGTGTTTATTAAGTATACCACATGAGAGGATAGCTAGTCTCAATAGGAGGCTTAATGGAGAATCGTCTTCAGGCTGTAATTATGTGGGAGAAGGAAGTTAACGATGCTATTTTTTGCACTTACTCTCAGCATTCCAACCCAGACTTGAGGGAAGGCTTTGCCATCCCTCTAACCCTGACCTCCTGACCTGTGGATGTGGAGGTTTTGCCAATATCCCATGGTCACAAGGCATTGGTCCTTGCCATAGCCATGCCCATGTCAATGACACACATTTACTCATTATTTCATCCTCTTTACATATCAACTCAATGATTCCTTGGCTTCCCCTGTGTGTGTGTTTGTGTGTGTGTGTGTGTGTGTGTGTGTGTGTGTGTGTGAGAGAGAGAGAGAGAGAGAGAGAGAGAGAGAAGGAGAGAGAAAGAAAGAGACAAACAGATAGACAGAGAAAGGCAGAGAAAGATTCCTAAAAAAGCAACTGACAATGGAACACATGAATAACAATACTGTTGCACTGGTGATATTGTCGATCTTTTCTACCATGAAAACTGACATACCACAATATTTTTTTTTTCACAGCCCTAACAAAGTTGGTCTAGAAAAAGCTTTCCAAAATGCCCATCTCAATAAGTCATCAAATATCACTATTCTCAGCACTTCAAAAATACAAAGTAAAAATAAGCTATCTTCTACTTTAAGGAGGAAGGATAAAATAATAACCCAAAAGCCTCACATAAATTGTAGAGGGGAACCGGTTGGTAGTATCACATGCTTACATGCTTTTAGTACTAGCACTTGGGAGGCAATGGCAGATAGATCTCTGAGTTCAAGGCCAGCTTGGTCTACAGAATGAGCTCCATGACTGACAGCCAGTACTACATAGAGAAACCCTGTCTTGGAGGCAGGAGGGAACAGAGGGAAGAAGGTGCTGTGAGCTGTAAAAGAAGATAGATTTCAAAGTAGGTGGATGGAATCTTTATAGAAAGCTGAAGTCAAGAAGGAGTGATATAGCCAAGGATAAAATAATTTCCAACAGAAATTGTAGAATAGGTAGTATGCCACTCAGAATGGGAAATGAGATCACAGTAAACAATTACATTGAGTAGTGCAGGATGGAGATTGGAATCATGAGAAAGAACACTGGGATTTAAGACTAGCAAATCAGGGGACAGCATCTGTCACAGGCTTATGTAGTAGTGGAAAATCTTAGACAGAAAGTTGAATAAGTATTGTTAGTTTAGTTAGATACATGAAGAAGAAAAATCGGACTAAGGTGAACAAATTGGGTCAAAGAGGGCAGGGTTTCATTGTAAGTCAAATAGAGACAACTTACACATGTTAGCAAGGGCAGCTGCCAGAGGAAGTAGGATATGTGTTAGGAAGAAAGCTTTTCAAAACAGAAGTAACTAAACTTCACCATTGAGGTGAAGGAATTAAATTAAACATGACTCCAAAGCAAAACGTTGTGTGACTTAACAGGGGGCCTCCGCTTGTCAAGGAAAAGAATGATATTTCTTTGACCAAGATGAGGTTTGGGACTATACTGAAGGAATTTTCTTCTATACCAAACCCAGAAAGAAGAACATGCTAGAAGAGCAGTTGGGTGTTACCCAACAATATAGTTAAAATAATCATACATCATGAAAATTAAATATTCTAAGATGATCCAGGGAAGTAAGAAAGGGGGAAGTCAAGTTTTAATAGGCCTATAGCAATTTTTAGCACTAAATTAAAATTTTATATAAACACACACACACACACACACACACACACACACACACACACACATATATATATATATATATATATATGACTTTGAGTTGTCTAGGAAAAACACATTGGTGATCAGCAATGAGAAAAAATTAGTCTGGGATTGTGTCCAGGAGCACAAATCTTTCTTGCTTGTTGCTTCAGGATCTAAACCTCCTTCCTAATTTTGGGGCAGCTCCCAGTTCCTGCCTAGTTATCTCCAGCTCTGACTTCAAAGCCTGGCTCTGTTTCTTGATTTTTCCAATTCACAGACTTTCAAAAATAAGCCCACATTCTCCTGTTTTTATGCTCTGACTCTTTTTTTCTGCAGGCACTAAGCCAGATGAGTAATAAATGGTAAGGATATTGTATACTTAACATGTAATCTTTAAAATGTTGATATTCATTATCACTGATCTTCATGCAAATATCGGGTTATGACATATTGAAAATGGTTTGTGCTGGCTTGTGGAAGCCAGCTGTCAAATGCTGAAAGGTTTCACAAGCTGGAGGTTAAACATAGATTTTTATTAAAAGTTGTATTATATAAATTGATACCAAATAAGTTATCAAAAGCAAATGTAATATGCAAGTCAATCATGTCCTATCTTACAATCATCTATGTGCTTGAAGTTATTTTTATCTATTTGCACAGCAGAAGTACCTCATAATGGTACACTGCTGTGCATCACCTTTTAGCTCCACATGAAGTAGTAGTAAACTGGCCACCATGGCAGAATTTAATGCAAATTGCAGCCTTTTCATTTCCCTTGGAACAGTGGTTCTCTATCTTCCTAATGCTGTGACCTTTTAATACAGCTCCTTATGTTGTGGTGACTACAATTGTAAAATATTTTTGTTGCTACTTCATGACTGTAATTTTGCTGTTGTTATAAATCGTAATGTAAATATTTTTGGAGACAGGTTTGCCAAAGTAGTCACAACCCACAGGTTGAGAAACACAGCCTTGGAGATCTAGTTCTTAAATACCTACCAGTAACTATTACTGTAATGTGTGTGCAAAGGCATGGCCAAAGAAAATTATCATAGATGGAAGCAGTTTGTTAGTGTCTTTGATCCATGTTTAACTGATAGAGAAATCCTGAGAAAGTCACTAAATCCATTTTGAGACTTTGAGAAAGGACATCTTTATACTATTTTCCAGGAATAAATTGTCTTAAAATCATTGTTCGTATTGTCTCCTGAGTATTCATCTTCATCATTTGTTTTAGGAATTATACTGCCCATTTGTGTGTTTAGTTGGTACAGTTGATCAAGGTATGCATAATACAGTCTAATATATTTAAATTGAACCTGCTATGATATTTGATGAGATGTTTAATGCTTGTAGAGTCAGTAGCTTAACCTCTTCTTGACAGCATATGGTCCTCTTAGGAATGTTATTATATCCTAATTTTATGGAGGAATCATGGCCCCATGTCAGACTAGCAATATCAAGACACAATCAATATGATCTCATTTTCTCCCTCACATGAGAAAAAAGCCTCCCAAAACATTATAATATCCATACATTTAAATAAAATTCAATCAATACACATGCTTTGTAATAAGGGGTAAGGTAAGTGTGTATGCTTGTGCTTTCAGGATAGTATCATGAAATATATAAAACAGATTTTAAACTATTGTCAGTAGATTTACAAAAAAAGAAATTTATAGGATGAATTTTTCAAAAAATAAAAGCAAATATATATTGCAAGACTGTATGAAATGATTTTCATTCTACATGATGACATTTAGCCAAACCTTCTGTAAAATTTATTTTTATGGGTTTCAGAGCCCATATTTTGAGTCTGACAAGTACATTCAAGTGATTTGTGTTGGTTTGTATGATTGGAAGGTTGGCTTACTTAACTTTACCACCTGTCTCAGTCATCAGTTCTTATTAATTCTCATTTGATGAAGAATACCATATAACTTTCAAATACCAAATGTCTCATTTTATTTACAAATTAATATATTTTCCAATTTATTGAATATTTTTGCAATAAATTAATATTTTTCCATAGTCTATCTGTTCATCCAATTCTTTATCATTTGTGTGATAAAATTTGTATTTTCAAATGTAAAATACATACATGAAAACTAGACATTCAAGAAACGGTTAAGTATGCAGACACTTGTAATACCTTTTTGATAATTTCAGATTCCTAAAATTACCAGTTATAATATTATAGGATGGAATTTTAGCAAATGACACAAGTCAATCAAATGTAAATGACACCAAAAAGATTTCAAACGGTAAATGTGTTAGATAAAGTATTACAGGAAAATTCCAGATGACAGATAAGCTAAGATCCCTGAATGAACTGGATCCCAAAGTAAGGGTTAAGGATCTTGAAAACAAATTATATATATATAATATATATGAATTTACAATGAGAACTTCATAGATCATATATGAAAAATTGAGTTAAAAGATTATAAAATCATTACGTTGTGTAAAATATAGGTATCCAGAGCTATGAAAAGTGTCTCTAAGTCTTGATATGATATTCAATGGATTACCCTTAAAACTGGAAGCCCAATGTTAACTTTATCTCACATCTCAATTGAATAATTTAGGATATTGACCAAATCCTTGTGTTTTTATTTAGGAGGTCAATGCTCTTATAACTGCAAACGTTATAGTATAAATGTGATTGATCCTAAAAATTTATATTTCTTAGTCTCTTTGTAAGACCTACTTATATATAATTTCAAGAGATGCCTTACTGGGTGCCTTTTAGATATGCAGCATAAGAAGTAATGTGATGTAAAAGGATAGGGTCTCTCTCATAAGTAGTTGCATTAACTCTGGAAAAAAGTACTTAAGTAAAGAATAGTGATACTCTGGAAAAAAGTACTTAAGTAAAGAATAGTGATACAAGACAAAAATTATAAATAGACAAACCCTGTCTCAAAACAAAAAGACAAAAATATATAAATAGATGAAAAGTCCTATAGGAGAATCTTTCTATTTTTAAATTGTATTCAAAGAGTTTAGTTTATTTTCAACCAACATTAGAAAGATTTCTTTTTATTTATTATTTTTTCTTATTTTACATATTGGTCTGAGTTCCTTCTCCCTCCTTCCCATGCTCCCTGACCCCCCATCCTGGCCAATTCCCCACCCATTCGACAGGGAGGGTGAGGCCTTCCAGAGGGATAATCAAAATTTGTCAAGTCATTTGGAGTAGGGTCTAGGACCTCCCTCCGTCTCTAGGAGAGTATCCTTCCATGGGGAATGTGCTCCCAAAGTTCTTTCATGCACAAAGGATACATCCTGGTTAAACTGTTAGAGGTTGCATAGACTTCCCAGGACTTCTAACTGAGACCCATGTTCAGAGGTTCTGAGTCAATACAAGGCTGTTTTCCCAGCTACCAGTCTGGGGGGGTCCATGAGTTCCCTCTTGTTCAGGACAGCTGTCTCTGGGGGTTTCTGTAGCCTAGTCTTGACCCTTTTTGTTATTACTCCTCCCTCTCTACAACTTGATTCCAGGAGTTTGGCTCAGTGTTTAGCTGTGGGTGTCTACTTCTGTTTCCATCATCTCCTGGATGAAGCTTCTCCTGGAAGGCAGTCATCAGGAAAGGGAATTTAAGGTAGTCTCTCTACCATTGATCAGATTATTATTTGGGGTCATCCTTGTAGGTCTCTGGACATTTCTCTAGAGTCATTTTTCTCTTTAAACCTGTAATGGCTCCCTCTGTTAAGGTATCGGTATCTCTTTATTTGTTCCCCTCTCTTCATACACAGACTCTATATTCCTGGTCTCACATGTTCTCTTCTCCCCCCTTCTCTTTCTCCTAACTCCCTCTCCACTCACTGCCCCTCCCCCACTCTCAATATGTTCAGGAGATCTTGTCCCTTTCCCCTTCTGTGAGGGAACTTGTATGAAACTCTTAGGTTCCTCCTTGTATCCTACTTTCTCTCGTGGTGTGAATTATAGGCTGGTGCTCCTTTGCTTTATGTCTAAAATCCATACACGAGTGAGTACATACCATGTTCCTCCTTTTGTGACTGTGTTACTTCACTCAGGATGGTTTCTTCAAGTTCCATCCATTTGCCTGCGAATTTCAAGATTCCATTGTTTTTTTTTTTGTTTGTTTTTGTTTGTTTGTTTGTTTTTGTTATTTCCACTGAGTAGTATTCCATCATGTAAATGTGCTACATCTTCTTTATCCATTCTTCATGTCTTCAGTTGAGGGCCATCTAAGTTGCTTCCAGGTTCTTGCTATTACAAATAATGCTGCTATGAACATAGTTGAGTACATGTCTTTGTTGCATGGATGTGGATTATTTGGGTATATGCCTAAAAGCAGAATTGCTGGGACCTGTGGTAAACTGATTTCCATTTTCCTGAGGAAATGCCATACTGACTACCAAAATGCCTGTACAAGTTTGGACTCCCACTAGCATAAGCTGTCATTGGTGTTTCTGATTTTAGCCTTTCTGACAGGAGTAAGATGGTATCTCAGAGTTTCCTTGATTTGCATTTCCCTGATGGCTAAGGATGTTGAGCACTTTCTTAAATGTCTTTATGCCTTTTTGATTTCCTCTATTGAGAATTCTCTCTTCAGTTCTGTACCCCACTTTTTAATAGGGATATTTGGTGTTTTGGTGACTATTTATTGTATTCTTTGTACATTTTGGAGACCAGCCATCTGCCAGATGTAGGATTTGTGAAGATCTTTTCCCAGTGTGTGGGCTGCTGTTTGGTCTTGTCAACTGTCTCCTTTGCCTTACAGAAGCTTCTCAGTTTGAGGGGGTCCCATTTATTAATTGTCAATCTCAGTGTCTGTGCTACTGGAGTTATGTTCAGGAAGCAGTCTCCTGTACCAATTCGTTCAAGGGTACCTCCCACTTTCTCTTCTAAGAGTTTCAAACTCTCCCTATTTGCAGACGAAATGATAGTTTACATAAGTGACCCAATAAACTCTACCAGGGAACTCCTACAGCTGATAAACACCTTCAGCAAAGTGGCAGGATAAAAGATTAACTAAAAACAATCAGAAGCCCTACTATATACAGATGATAAAGGGGCCGAGAAAGAAATCAGAGAAGCATCACCCTTTACAATAGCCACAAACAACATAAAATATCTTGGAGTAGCACTAACCAAACAAGTGAAAGATCTGTATAATAAGAACTTTGTGTCTTTATAGAAAGAAATTAAAAATATACCAGAAAATGGAAAGATTTCCCATGCTCTTGGATAGGTAGGATAAACATAGTAAAAATGGCAATCTTGCCAAAAGCAAACTACAAATTCAAAGCAATCCCCATCAAAATCCCAGAAAAAATTCTTCACTGGCCTTGAAAGGATAATCAACTTTATATGGAAAAACAAAAGACCCAGGATAGCCTAAATAACCCTGTACATTAAAGGAACTTCAGGAGGCATCACCATCTCTGAGTTCAAGCTATAGAGCTATATTCCTGAAAACATCTTGGTATTGGCACAAAAATAGACAAGTAGGCCAATGGAATTGTATCAAAAAACCTGATATTAACCCACACACCTATGAACACCTGATTTTTGACAAAACAGCTAAAAGTATACAATAGAAGGACAAAAGCATCTTCAATAAATGGTGCTGGCACAACTGGATGAGGGTGTGTAGAAGATTGCAAATAGACCCATGTCTATCTCCATGCACAAAACTTAAGTTCAAATGGATCAAAGACCTCAACATAAATCCAGAAAGATTTATTAATATATAGGTTTTTTAAATTATTTTTAATTATTGAGAATTTCATCCATGCATATATTTTGATGTCCTGATTCTCTCCCCTCAAATTCCTCCCTCATTATTCTAACCTTTATTGTCTCCCATTTGTGTGTGCTTTTATGTGTGTGTGAGTGCGTGTGTGTGTGTGTGTGTGTGTGTGTCTGTTTGTGAGTGTGTGTGTGTGTTTAACCCACTGCCCACTGAGTCCAATTCATGCTGCCATAAATGTAGAGTATGGGCATCCTCTTAGGATCTTCATCCCTGAAGAAAATTGGCTGTCTCTCTACACAGCAGCCACCAATTACTAATTGTTCTTCAGGAGTGGAATATCATGATTCTATCCTCCATCTATACTATATTTTGTTTGGCTTGATTCTGCACAGGTCTAGTGCACACAGTTTAGTTCCTGTGAGTTTATGTATATACCTGTCCTATTGTGTTTGGAAAACTCTGTTTTGCTGTAGCCATTTGGGCTCTTACACTATTTCTGCCCCCTCTTCTACGATGGCACCTGGGCCTTGGAAGAAGGAAGCATAATATACTTATTTAGCAGTGAATAGTCCACAATTTCCTATTCTCTGCATATTGAACAGTTGTAATTCTCTGTATAAATCACCATCTACTACAAAAAAGAAGCTTCTCTGATGAAGGTTGAGAGGTACACTGATCTATTAGATATAAAGACAAGTATTTAGGAGGACATTTAATAATATGCAGTTTTCAATTTACTTTATTTCTATAAAAGAGGTTGAATAACAGGTAGCAAAATATAGAAAGCATTACAAGTCATGATGTTACACAACACAGATGGATGACTATGGTTTATAATAACCTCATATGCAGCTTATGAAAATTGAAAACAGAGGCAAAACTTCAAACACAAAGAAATGATAAGGAGATATAAATACTAATGACCCTGATTTGATCAATGTACTCTGTGTGTTTGTGTTAAAATATCACACTGGAACCAATTAATATGTATATAATTAGTACATGCTAATTAGAAAGATTTTTTATTCTCTAAGATTTGAAATTCAAGTTGCATTTTAAATTATTTCTGAAATTTTCAAAACTGAAAATTCTATGTAGCATAGAAGTGGAAGGAAGTAAGGCAAAGGCATCTGTGGAGACAGATGGGACTGGAGGGGGGAAAAGACTAGGCTGTGGGGGTCTTTGGAGCCAGTCCTTACCCCTACCGTGCCCTCATTTCCCTCTTCAAGCAGATCAACTGGTTTCAGGCTGTGTTCCAATGAAAGTGAAGTTAGTAAGTTTCAATACAGCTGTGCATGCTCATGACCTTAGATCAACATCATCCAATGTGAGGTCAGTTCAGAGTTTCTAGTTGCTCAACATCAGTACTAAATCAATCATGAAAATCAGGCTCATTTCACATAGTGACTATAAGTTTCATTAAGACTTCTTGAAAGTGACTCAACATTTTAGGAGATTGTTTTTGCTTTGGTGTAATTACCTTTTTCATTCCCAAGCTCACTAAGTAAATACACAAAGAAAATAATATATAAACATTACTATTTTCAAAATGACATAGTTTCCTCAGAAGTGTAATTTCAGAGTTGGAGAAAATCATATAGGACTGAAGTTCCTGTCTTATTGGGTTAAAAACAAATGCCTTGTTTTGAGTTCATATACTCAGTAAGAAAATTTGTTATCAATATTCCTGCCATCTGTTGGATACACAAGCTATTTCCACATGTTTCACACTCTTCTTGTAAGATCTACTTTATTTTAAATCAAAGGTAATTTTTCTGTACTCTAACAGTTACTTTCAAAATCTTTTTTATTGCCTATAGAAGTTTATTCTATTGTTCTATTGAAACAATTAATTGATGTCTCAGATTTGGATGGAATCCACAATAATTTTTCACATTAATATTAATGAAACTTTCCTTATGGAAAGACTTTAAGTACAGTTTAAAGTCAACAAGTAAGGTATTTACTAAGGAAATGCTATGTCCCAATAATTGTTCTATGCTAAACACTGAGCTGAAATCCTCGAATCCAGTTGCAGAGACTGAGAAGGGATAAGCAAAGGGGTCAAACCCAGGCTGTAGAAACCAACAGAGACAGCTGACTGATAGGGAAAACAGCATTGGACTGGCCCAAACTCCCTGAAAGTGGGTCTCAGTTAGGAGGCCTGGGCAGTCTATGGGGCCTTTGACAGTGGAGCCAGGATGTATCCCTGGTGTAGGAAAGGGCTCAGGGAGCGCATTCTCCAAGGAGGGATACTCCCTTATCCTGGAGAAAGGAGGGAGGGCCTAGGCCCTGCCCAAATGACTTGACAAATTCTGATGATCCCTCATGGAAGGCCTCACTCTCCCTGAGAATGGATGGGTAATGGGATGGTGGAGGGCAGGGAACGGGGAGGCATGGGAAGATGAGAGGGAAAGGGAACTGGGAATGATATGTAAAATAAGAAAAAATTATAAAACTAAATTAAATTTAAAAATGTGGTATGCATGGTTGAGAAATTTGTGGAGAAGACCTGTGTAGTCCTTGCCTTCTTACTGTTTGTAGTCAAGCTAATACTATTTCTGTAATCCAAAGATAACTGCTTTCTACAATTTAATCATGATCTGACTCACTGATGGTATTTAAGTATAAAACCACGAATTCACATCTGGTGGCATAATTCAATGGTAGAATACTTGTCTGGTATGTGTTGTTCCCAGGTTCTATCCCCAACACTTCAAATATCAATAAAGAATTTCTGAAGCATGATTTAGGGCAACATTTTACTCTAAGATCTTGAATTCTTTATGTTATTAGGATCTATCTTCCAGGGTCTACTGAAATAGGTATTTATTTATCTTATAAAACTGAGTTAATGATGCTTCCAATATTACCTAAAGGTATAATTATTTCTTAAGGAAATCTTGTTCAATGTTTAATGGTCATAATAATTATAATTTATTCAACACCTTTCTGAATTCATGGCCCTGAATCCTTTTAAAAAGGTTTGTTTTGAAACTCCTGTTTGAAGTTTAAAACTAGAGCCACCAGGTCTTTGAAGTCCTAATACTGAATATACAAAGAGATTTCTGAATCAGTCTACTTTGTGCTTTGGCATTCCAGACTCATGGTTAAAGGACTGTAACCAGAGGAAAGGTTATAACCTCACTGGAAGGGAGAGACAAGCAAATAAAGGCCAACACCTGCCCCAGCCAGCTGATGCAAGCATGGAGAAAACTGGCTCATTGCCCACCATGCTACTATGGTATCCAAATGCATCAGCCCCTGGGAAGGGACAAATGAGATGCACATCCCAAACTAAGATGTAAACGTCATAGCAATAATGTACCACCTATGCAGCTTGCATTAGTAAGCTGAGGCAAAAATAGAAGATACTAAAGTTTATATACAGATTTTTGTCTCAGAGAGGCAAAGTCATTTTAATGTATTCCTCTTTGTCTCTCGGTTACTCCTCAAGTTGAAGAAGAGGAAAATGGGAACATTGTAAATAAACAAAGATAAAACCATCCTTAGTGATCTTGAAAAGGGACCTGTTTTCTTAAGAGAAACAATGCTGAATTAGGTTAAAGAAAACTATTTACTAAGAAAAATAATAACCTTTCTTGCTCACCAGTTATTTCTTTATATAGAAATGTTGTAAAATAAAGAATGAAATGATTGTTGCTATAAAAGGATAATTCAGCTACACTCACTGTTCTTGCCCTTCACGAAAGGTCAGATAGCAATATTTCTGGCTAGCTCTTCAAATCCGCTACCATTGTATGATATAATGTAAAAATAAAAAGGCACAGTTGCATTCCCCTAAACTTTCAAATACTTGCTAGATTCCCCCTGTAAGATGTGAATTGCTGGTTCCCAAATAATGATATTAACCAAACATATAGCCAAATGATATTCATGTTTTGAAAGGGAAAGAGTCTTCTCAAATGAGAGTTATTCCAAGTGAGTACTAATATAAAGATAATGAAAGGAGCCCATCTTGGGGAACAGAAAAAAATAAGAAATAATTCTAGCTTCAGTCCTAAAAGAGACTTTCAGATTCTAATTTCTAGCATTTTACCCCACAGTTAAAGAAACTGAGGTTTAGGAGATAAAATGACTTGGCAAGAGAAATGATCACATATATTCCAGTTTATTTTTTCCAATCCACGGCAATTTTTTGTATAGGTTTTCTTTCTACAAACTAAGACTCAGAATGCTTAACTCTCAACATTATTTTCCTATTTGTAAATGCTAAGTTGCTAAGAGATATTGGTGATAATAAACTTTTTATCCATGGCATGCTCTGAATATAGCCATTGTTTAGCACAGCTACTTGGGAAAAACGAAAATAGTATTGAGAGGGTTTTTATGGTGACATTATCCATGGAGCCATAAAATGGGAGTTCTGAGCACTAAACATTTTACTCAAACTTTCAGGTTTACTGGCTATAAAGACTTGTTCCTACTACAGGGAGATGGAAACTAATGAGCAAATAGTTTCTCTTCTAGCCATTCGTAGAAACTAGGATTTCAGAATAGTGAATATAATTTCAGTCCACAGTTGGCTATGGGGACATAGAAATTGAAGTCCCATTCAACAGATTGACATTTCTTGGATAAACATTAAATAGTATATGAAGAATATTTGAAAAACCAGCATCAAAATGTGGTTTGAGGACAGAGAGGAGTTGCTCCATAGCTAACCATAGTCTGATCCAAATAATAAATTCACTGTTTCTTAAAATTAATTGAAAGATTAGTGTGCCCAGTGCTCAATAATAATTAATATTATGTGCAGACCTGTTCTCAGTGTCCATTGTATGCAGCTAAACACAGTTGATCACTTTTACATGTGTCTTGTTTTGATGTATGTTTATTGCACTAATGGTTTCATTTATGCATGGCTTTCCTCCATAGATTCACTCCATTTGTTTGGGTGCTTTAAAAGCTTTCTCTAAAGATACAGATCTTATTTTATTGAAAATGGACTTTTGACTAAACCATGTGCCTTGTTTTAACGAAAATAATGAAGGAGGGACTGGAGAGATGATTAGGTGTTTAAGATCCCTTGCTGCTCTTGTAGAGGAACCAGGTTCAGTTTCTAGAAACCATACTGGGGGGCATCTCATGATAGCCTGTAACTCCAGTTCTGAGGTATCTAATACACTCTTCTACACTCCATGGGCACCACCATACAAGTAGTGTCCACACATACACTCGAGAACACACATATACATATAGCATAGAAATAAATCTTTAATTTATGACATGCAAGGATATGCCTAAGCTTGTCCAACTCTTTATGAAGTACATAAGAAATATTTAAATCAGAATCAAATCATCCCACTTGAACCCAAGCAAGAGAATGTCACACCTAGCCAATCTGTGGATGAATGATATAGTGGGCTAAGATCAGAATAATCATGAAACAAAGTTCAACCCTAGGATTCAATTGAATACAATACACAGTGAAACAAATATTTATTTATGCACACTTACAAGGATTTCAGTAATTAGTTACATAGCACTATTTTAGCATAGATAACATGCATATACATAGTAGGTATAATTAGAGGTTTTTCTTTGATATAATGTTACAGTATTTTATCACTAAGGCATAACAGTTAAAGTAATAGATGATAGAGTTAATCAATAGCAAGTAGAATCCTATCTTAGCTGCTTAGTAGCTATATTCTTGTGTGTGACAAGAATCCTAAAGTGACAAGCATTCCCTTGTGGAATACTTTGCAGGTGGATCATATGGTCAACAGAGTATAGCAAATGCCATGAAATACCACTACCCTGACTGGATTATAGCATATAAATCTCAATTTTAAAAAACTAAACATAGATGTTCATGCTAGCTTTGAGAAAATAAACCACAAAATTGAAAGAAGACCATATCACAAGAAACTTCAGGGACCCCCCCCAAAAAAATCTGAAAGTCTATTCAAAGCAACCAGCCAGAAAGAAAATAAACTCAGTCCTACAATTGCAAACTGAGGGATTTGGCATGCAACATTAGTGAGTTGGGAAAATAAGTCTTTTCCTAGTATAGATTTCATATTAGAATGCATCTGAACCCTGATCGCATTTACTTCCCAGTCTTCCAAGGTCAACCCCCAACCCTTATGAACTCCCTCTCCAAGAGAGAGAAACGAGTCCAATTTGTGCTGCCCATATACTCAATGGAACATGTGAAACTCACAAATAATCAATAAAAACATTATGTTAGCAAAACATTGTGACAACGATGATGAAGGATAGGCAGAGTTTTTCATTGCGACCACCAGCCAGCTCTCAAATAACCACACAGAGACTTCCTATTAATGATAAATGTTCAGCCAATAGCTTAGGCATGTTCCTAACTCTTATAACTCAAATTAACCTATTTCTTATCTAATTTCTAACATGGCTTGTTATCTCGTTTTCTATATGTCTTGCTTCCTCTACATTTGGCACTTGACTCCTCAAACTCCACCATTCTTATTCCCACTGTCCTCCTAGTCACAACCAACTTTTTCCTGCCCAGGTATAGGCCAGTCTGCTCTTTATTAACTAATGTGACTAACATATATTTAGAGTGTAAAAAAATTGTTCTGCAACAATGAAGTGTAGCTCTTCAAAGTAGATGTCTTCTGGTAGGGGTATGGGTAGGGAAGGACTCAGTTTTCTTTAACTGGCTACCTACTGAAAGTTTGACCATGCTCCATTGAGTATATGGGCAACACAGTTGGACTTGAAGTTTGTTTTTTTCCTTTCTTTCTTTTTTTTTTTTTTTTTTTTTTTTTTTTTTTTGAGAGGTGAGAGAAGTACAAAGGTAGGAGAGTTGACTTGGGAGGAATAAAAAGCAAGTATGATTGAGGTATGTTGCTTGAAATTACCAAATGATTAATAAAAATATGTTATGGGGAGGGTAAGAAGGTAAATTATTAATTTTTTTAAAAAATGAAGTAAAAACTGAAGCTGGAAAACACCTAGATTACAACATGGAAAAACCCTGAGAAGATAACTCAGTTAAACTATGCTTGATACTTTGCCCCATGGAAACGGATACAGAAAAAGTACATTTGCATTGAACTTGTGTAGTAATATGTTGACATTAATAGAAAGCTAATACATTAATAAAGTAACTTAATCCTTTCTGGGGCTAATTTCTTTACAGAGAAGAGATAAAATTGTCCCTGTGAGGTTAGTATGAGAACTGGGTAAACTAACATGCATAAAACACATAGAGCATAGCCTACATTGTCAAAAGCTCTGCAGTTATTACTAATACTGCTACTATTTGTATCAATCATCATTGAAATAATATTAGTAATTGATTTGCTGATACATTCATCCTTTTAGTCACCGAATAACAACATTTTGAGGTGTTTTGTTTTGTTTTGGGTTTGGTTTGGGTTTTTTTTTTTTTGTAATTTGCTTGTTTGTTTGTTTGGTTTTCAAGACAAGGTTTCCCTGTGTAACTTTGGAGCCTGTCCTGGAACTAGCTCTTGTAGATCAGGCTGATCTTGAACTCATAGTGATTCACCTGCCTCTACCTCCCAAGTGCTGGGACTAAATGAGTATGCTACCACAGGCCAGCTTGAATAACAAAGTTTTTAAGAGCCCAGTTTAGAATCAGAATGCTATCAGTTGATTACTCAATCAATTTTATCCTGCAAACAGAAAAGTTCCAATAAAATCCTGAATAAGAAAATATATTTTTTGAGAAATACTTCCCCTTTGATGCAGTTCAGGCTACTTTAGAACTCTTATTCAGTCCATACTGTCCTTGACTTCCCAGTCCTCCTTTCTCAGCCTTCCATGTACTAGGATTACAGGTGTGCCACTATATCCAGCTTAATTATGGAATTATATAAACAGCCTTGGATGAAGAAATCATGACACAATCTCACAACAGAATTTAGTTTGGTAGTTAAAGTAAAAAATTGGAGCTACATATATCAATGGTAATAATAGTTACAGAAATATTTAAGAAAAGCAAATTATATAAGTATCCAGATTAATACTATTTGATGTGGGATGTCTTTCTGTATGCTGTGAATATGTGTTACTCTCATTGGTTGATAAATAAAGCTGTTTTGGCCTATGGCAAGACAGGATAGAGCCACATGAGGAATCCAAGCAGAGATATAGAAGAAGGGCAGAATCTGGGAGATGCCAGCAGCTGCACAAGAAACATGCCATGTGGCAACACATACACTTAATACAAATGGAGGAGAGGAAAGCATGTGCGACTAGGAAGATTGAGTCAGGGGAGGAATAAATGAGAGAAAAAAAAAAAAGATAAATTCCATAAAAGAGGGAGCCATTATAGGTTTGAAAACTGAACCTAGGGAAATGTCCACAGACCTACAAGAATGACCCCACCAAACAATTTGAGCAACAGTGGAAAGGCCACCATAAATGCCCTTCCCTGATAATGAGATCAACGACTAACTTATCCACCATCATAGAGCCTTCATTGAGTAGCTGATACAAACAGAAGCAAACACCTACAACTAAACACTTAGCCGAACTAGAATCCAGATTCAGAGAGGGAGGACAAGACCAGGCTACAGAAACCCACAGAGATAGCTGACCTGAACAAGGAGGAGCTAATGGGTCCCCAGACTGATAGCTGGGAATCCAGCATTGGACTGACTCAGACCCCTGAACATGGGTCTCTGTTAGAAGGCCTGGGTAGTCTAAGGGACCTCTGATTGTGGAACTAGGTTGGATCCCTGGTGCACAAAAGGACTTTGGGAGCACATTCTTCATGGGGGGATACTCCCTTGACCTAGAGGCAGGAAGGAGGGCTTAGTCCGTACTCCAAATGACTTGAAAGATTTTGTTGACCCCTCCTGGAAGGCATCACTCTCCCTGTGGAGTGAGGAGGGATGGAATGGGAAGTGGACAGGGTGGCAGGGGAAGATAAGGAGAGAGGGAGGGAGTAAAGGGAGGAGAGGAACCTGGGATCAATACGTAAAATAAGAAAAAAAATAGATAAATATAATTAAAAAAGAAATGGGTTTATTTAAATGTAAGAGCTAGCTACTAATAAGCCTTAGCCATCAGCCAAACAGTAATAATTAATACTACGACTCTGAATGATTATTTAGAAATAGCTACATGGCTGGGTAGGGAATTAAAATTATGGTTACAACTACTTACTCAAAATTTCAATTGTGTAGCACTATATATATATATATATATATATATATATATATATATACATACATACATCAAAAGTGTGATGATGCACATATGATTCTGAATGAGGAAGGACAAGGAGTAGAGTGATACTGGATTGAAATAGGGCTTTGTTTTGCTTAAATAAATCTCAATATTGACATTAGCTAAGTATGGATAGTAAGAATAGACATTTGTAAAACTGTTTAGTACATTCTGTGTGTTTAAATCATCCTTTTCAATGAAACAGTTTTGTCTACTAGTCTGTTTATGAAAATACCTACTTTCTAATGTCTGTCCTATCACCAAAATGTTGCATTATCTAGAAAGAATAGACCATGGTACTTTTCCAGGTTGTGGTTTTTTTGTCAAGGTGAGGAGGAAACACAAAGCTGACAAATTATTGAACATGTTCACAACCAACCAAGGTTTCATAATGTTTTACTCTTTACTTCCAGAAAGAGCTGTGCAAATATAACTTCCCATATCTATTCATTTTAACATAATATTTTTATTGGCTCTTAAGGAATTTTGCATCATGCACCCTTATTGCACTCATGTACTTATCCTTCCATGTTTACTCTCCTACCCTTATGGCCTCCCCCCCACCAAAAAATAAATAAAATAAGTAAGTCCAATTTGTAGTATCTATATACTCACTGGAGCATGGTCAAACTCCCAGTGGCCAGGCATTTAAATAGAACTGAGTATTTCCCTTCCTACAACCCAGCCTGAAGCCATCAATTGTGGAGAGCTACAGCTCAGCATCCTTATCACAGTTTTTAAGAGTTTTCTTTGGTGACTTACTGTTTAGGCTGTTACTTTTTTATGTGGCAGTACAAGGGGTAGTGGTTGTCTCAGATGCCTTTTGTACTCATAGATGTCATTGTAAAGGTAGCTTCTTGGCTCTTCACAGTCAACAGGAACAAGAATCACATGGCCTTTTGCAATAGCACAGGCCACAAACATAGCCCTAGACAAGTCATCCAGATCATAGGCATCAACATGATCTCAGGTGACAGTGAATTAAGGCCACCCAACTTAACATGGTCCCTAATGGCAGCATGGCCTGTGGACATCAACATGGCTTCAGGCTACAGCACAGACCACAGACAGCTGCATGGCCTTGGAGGTAAAATGGGCCACAGACATCAACATGGCTCCAAGCCACATCAGAACCACAGACCCAGATATGGTGCTCAGTGGCAGCTCAGACTGTGGACCGCAGGTGGCTACACTGGCTGCTCACATCCCCATGACCCTCAGTAGCAGCATGGCTCACAGGAATCATCATGGCTTCAGGCCATGGCATAGAGTACAGACATCACAGTGGCAGGCATTAGGTTGTAAGACAGGTAATGGACATGAACATGGCTGGCGATATCAGGACCTTTGATCTACATACGGCCCTCAGTGACAACATGGACCAAAGTACCAGCATGGTTTCAGGGGTATTCAGGGACCTACAGCAGCCACACACTGCAATGTGGCCCCCTAAAAGTGGATGTTGGGTTTCATCATGTCCTGAGGCAACACAATGAACCACAAACACCAACATAGCCACAGGTGACATCATGGACCATGTGTCTTTCAATGAAGCCCAATACAGAAAGTGAGCCATTTCGCATCTTAGGCTTCCTTCACTGCCCAGAGCAGGTCTATGTCTATATGCATAAGCTCCAGGTTGTTGCATACCACCCCGCCAACCCCACTGGGCAATGACACATTCCACTGTCGACCTTAGCCATGCCTCAAGCCTATTACTGCCATTGCATCTCCAGTTCTGCCTCTCTCTACAGCAAACATACCACTGTTGTTTTATAACTTTCCCACCTCTCCATCATAGTGATGCCTGTCTTGTGAGTTGGAGTGGCCTGGCTGGCTTCCAATACTGCCTTGAGAGGTGGAACCTTCCAAATCTACTCTTAAATACTTGTAGAATCACTCAATCAAATATGCTAATGACTTGTCAAGGGTAACTTTTAAAATACTGTTCATCAGTTATGCTAGCCATGTGCTCTTATTTCAAGTCATTTAGATGCAGAGTGAGTGGCCACTATATTCATCAGGAATAATAATAATAATAAAAAAAACTTACACCTGAAATTTCCAGTAGATAGAGCCATTTGAAGCTTCAAAGTATGGTCTGATACTCTATTTTAGAATTTATCTCCTTTATAATCCATATCATTAAATATAAAGATAGTAGGTTAGATTCTTTATGAGAGTCAGGATATTTTAAAGTAGAATTTCACTTCCTTTAATCTGGAAACAAACTTACATGAGTAGAAAAACTGAGAAGGATTAAATACAAGTTTTTACCAAACTGTAGATTATAAGATGCTATACTGAAAAGACTTTGTTCTCACTTTAATCATTCCAAAATCTTCTCAATTTCTTTCACAGTTCCAATATCTATCAATTTCCAAGCTGAACTAGGTTCTTATTATAGTTCTTCCTTAAATCACATGTAAAACTTTGAAACTGGCAAACCTAGCATAATGAAATACATTTGAATATGTCCACCCTAAATTTGAAATTAACTATATTCTATGCAGTCGATCATATTCCCTTTCAACTCATGTTTACATACTATATAAACTTCTTGATGGCCTACCAGGCATTTGAAACTAATACCCAGAAATAAAGATGAAGAAAATGAAGCACAGATTCAGCTTCCACACATAGATTAGAAAGTACCCTGAATGGCTAGCAATTGTATATTCTTTTTGCTTTAACATAGTCTAGTGGTTCTCAAAGTTAACTGTGTGCCACATTCTGAACTTCCTGGATGGCCTGTTAAAACTGATCAATGTACCCCAATGCCTGGAGTGCGGCATTCAGTAGGTCCAGCCAAGTATCCAGTAATTTATATTTCTAGCAAGCATCCTGTTTGTTAAGATATGTCTGATCTTGAGACTCCATTTTGGGAGCAGAGCTACATTAATTTCCTTAAAAGTATGTGATTCAGGAATTACTGTTTCATTTTTAAGATAATAACATGTTTTTTTTTTTCGTGGATTAAAAAAATAAGCTGTTTCTATGTCAGGACAAAGAATTCAAAATGGATTTTGGACCTTCTCATGACATACCAGTGCCCTTTTATTTTATCTAGGTGACCTCACAAACCAATCAGAATTGAGCTGTTAGGAAAAAAGTAACAGATTGGATACAACCCCAAGGTGCCCTTTACCTGATGCCCTCCTGCTTTACTTCCATGTAAAAATTGTGGCTTTTAAGAGACACATCCTTAGTTGATTGTGGAAAATGTGAGTTCCTCAGTCATTTCATTGTCTTTGTGCATCACATCACATAAGAAACAATGAAGCTAAATTTTGGTTTCTGATTTTTTTCTGCAACCTAAGTTGATTTCATGTAACCTAGCATTGCATTATCAGAGAAATCAGACTCTCAAAAAGATGGCCAGCTTCAAACAGCTGGTTTACTCTGCTAAATGCTAGAAAGTCAGTGGTTTTAGCTTACCGTATAAACCCTGTAAGAGTCATGAGACTGAGAATTAAGCAGAACAGTGGGATTTAGTGATCTGATCTTTTCCAATTGTTTAAAAAGTAGTTCTCAAGCAGTATTATCCTCGCATGAGACATATTGCCAATAGTTGCAGACCTTTTTGACTGTTACAACTGCAGGTAGGAATTCTCATGGCATCTCCTGATTAGAGATCACAGCCCACCCTTAAAATAGCAAAAGCTCTCAATTTTTTTCAAAGACAGATTTTTAAGCTGAAGACTCAATAGTAGAGAGTATACCCACCATATGCAAAGTTCTGGGTTCAATCCTCTGTCATGAAGAAAAATAAACAAACCACAAAACCATGATATTAAAAACAGCACCAGCTCTGAGTATGGGTAAGGTATTCTACTTATGAATAGAATATTAATATTCTACTTATTAATTGGTTCTTATTTATTGGTAAAAAACTCAGGTATATAAAATATGATAGCTCAGTAGTAGAGTTTTTTCCCTACCATGCCATGCACCCTGGGATTAATCTCCAGGATATGTTCCTATTCTTTAAAAAAATGTATTATTGTTATTATTATTGGCTATGGAGATAGTTCAACAGCTAAAATGTGATAATCATACGTGTGTGGCAGCCTGATTCAGATCTCCAGAATGCATGTAAAAAATAAAATCTGTATACTATGGTACTCATCAATCCTAGAACCCATGTCATGACAGGAGAGGAAGAGACAGGAGAACTGTCCAGAAGCTTGCAGATTACTTAGTCTAGAGTAAGCTGCAATGGCAGAAATAAGAGATACCCTCCCTCTACAAGGTGGAAGTCAAGAGTTGCCTCCCAAAAGTCACCCTCTGACCTCCACACCTGTCTGCACATATGTTTGTTCTGAGCCACATGTTTGTACATGCACTTTTTATTTTTTAAATCTCAGGCTCAAAAGTTGAAGAAATATTTTGAAAATATATATAGGCATATGTATAAAAGTTTGAATTACATTCTATTTAAAAGGCATTGTTAACGGCCTTCTCTTGGAAAAGTAGAAAAGTAAGATATCACATTATCTACACATATGATCGTTTAAAACAACTGCTGCTAACAACGTGGTTATCTACTGCCATAAGAAGAATAAAGTGTCATTCTCCAAGGTCAAGGACAATTGCAATTCTCTCATAAGCCATAAGTAAAAGTAGACATCAGTTAGTCCCTTGACATCCAAGATCAGATTAAATGAGGATAATTGGGCATAGTCAAGTATACCCAGAGTAGGAAATACAGAACCCCAAATTCTGGTACCATTCTGCTTTCACCATTTACCATCTGTAACAAATGAGTAACTCCCTGTACCTTTTTTGTTTTCAACTTTGTCTTCACTATCTATAAAATAGAAAAAATAATTTCCATATATGAGTCTGTTTGCATTTGAAACAAAATACATATGAAAGGATGTTGTAAGCTGTGATTTTGTTATCTTTGGTAGCCATTCATTCACACTTGTGTTCTTTTATTCACTCATTTACCCACCAGTTATCACTGATGGGCTACCTAGTACTCATTATAAACATAATGAAAATGTCATTAATGATTATTTATCTGATTGTTTCTTATTGAGCTTGATTTATCAAAGGTCAAAACTTGAACCACGAGTTTTTCTTTATTATGTCCAGTTTTTCAACAAAAATGACCAAAAGTCAGACCTTCCAGAAATTTCAGTTTTCTGAAAAGATTTAGTTCTCCAAAGCTAAGGTTACTGAACTCTCAAAATATAGGAAAATTCAAGTCATTTTTCTCTACACATTTTTTTCTTCCAAGATATTACTCATACATATCCAACACAATCTAATTTTATCTACCTCTCCCAGCTCAGGCATCTGTTGCATGTAAACATCCATGATGTATGCATCAAGTTAATTATGGTTCTCAAAGGAAATATAACAACTAGGTGATATTAAGTGTTAGGTGTTGATGCTGACATTACAGTGGAAAACTGAAAAGATACTAGTTTCAGAATAGATATATAATATGCCTAGCAATAAAGACAGAAAATGTGAAAACAAAAGGAAAAATAGGTCTCATTAAGGAGGCATATGCATTAACACAACTACAAAAAAAAAAAAACACACACACACACACAAAAAAAACCCACTTTTTAAAAAGCAGCATTCATTTAATAGGAAAATATTACTCTGAAGTTATTCAAGGAAAATATATGAAGCAAAACATAAGTTGTCAAAATTCCATGCTCATATACCTTACTTTCACGATTATTTCAGAATAAGTGTCCATAGTGCAAACATGTATATGAACAAATCTCCAAAAGGGAACAATCCAAAAAATATGTTTTATAGCACTTGTTCTTTTAAAAAACATTAATTAATTATGAAATATTTGTTAGCCTAAACTATTAATCCAGCTTACCTATTAATGTTTAAATTTTCCTTGTCTTCCTTACAGTAACTGTTTTCTACACTGTGAGGTGTAAGGTTTTTCCGCCCACCGCTGGTCTTGTCCCACCACCGCGCCAGCCCCAAATAATGCCCAGAGACTCTGTATGACATAATTCTGTTGGCCTGGTACCAGTTTCTTATCGGCTAGCTCTGTCTTAAGTATTAACCCATTTCTGCTGATCTATGTATTTTACGTGGTCTTTACCATGGAGCCAGCAGGCATTCTGCTTTCTCCTGACTCTCCATCTTGACTCCTCCTTCCTACTTCCTCTTCCCTCCTTGTCTCCTAATCCCTTCTATTTCCTTTCCTATTGGCCAACAGTGCTTTATTCATTAACCAGTATGAGAAACATATATACATAATGGCATCTCCCATCACTACACTGCACTAGAAAAAGGAATATTAAATCATCTGAATAACTTATCACTCATGTCTCTTCATGAACTTAATAATAAAATGAATACATACCATTGATCAACCCTAATTTTTATTAGTTATGATGGCACCTGTTTTCAGGTAGTGTTAGAAAATATTTGTTTTAGTTAGGTTTTATTGATGTGAAGAGATAATATGACCATAGTAACTCTTATAAAGAAAACATTTAATTGGGGTGGCTTGATTACAGTTTCAGAGGTTTAGTCCATCATCATCATGGTGGGACATGGTGGCATGCAAGCAGACATGGTGCTGGAGAAAGAGATTAGAGTTTTACATTTTGATTCTCAGGCAGCAAAATGAATTTCTGTCCCACTGGTCAAATTTGAGCTTATTATACCTCAAAACCTGCCCCCATGATGACACACTTCTTCCACCAAGGCCACTCCTCCTATTAGTGCCACTTCCTATGGGCCAAGGACTAAAACACATGAGTCTAATAGGACCATACCTATTCACGCCACTACAATATTACATGTGCCTTAGAATAAGTGCCACTTCCTATGGGCCAAGGATTAAAACACATGAGTCTAATAGGACCATACCTATTCAAACTACCACAATATTACATGTGCCTTAGAATACTACATTCTTATTACAGTCATGTTCTCAATGCCTTAACATTGAAATGAAACTCAATCTGTATTTCTATCAAAGCTTACAGACTAAGATATTGTATAGCTAGTTTATATTAAATATTGGTATTCATATACATCACATGAAGATTGTAAACTCATAGAAGATATTGAGGAATTTGTTTTATATGCTCTGATTCAAAGAAACTTAGTCAGTACATAGTTGTAAATATATATATATATATATATATATATATATATATATGTACATATTTTTTGTATATGTACATTTTAACACATTAAAAACTTCTGTTTTAACAGTAGCATTCTGAAGTGCTAAAGGAAAATCTTGTCTGAATAAAGAATTCATTCTTCTTTCAGTTGTATAAATATTTTAAATGACTTCCAGATCATGTCTCAGACTTCTCTGACTCAGGGAAACATTTTGTATGTTTCAAAGGTCTATTTATCTTCTCTATGCTCCATAGCTGTATCGCTTCATAATAAAATCTACACATATGTATGTATTGGTTAATTTAATTTTATTCCAAATGTTCACAAGAAATCCTAAAGGCATGATCAAATTTAGTATGAATTTTTTTGAAGCTAAACAATAGTTATTAGTATATATTTCTTCTTTTCTGGGACACCATGAATTATATCAGACAAATAGTGACTTTTGGGGGGAGAAAACACTAGACCATCCCCTGGATTGTATATAATTGTTTCAGAATTATCGAAATAGGAGGAAAGCATATATGTTTGGTTGAGAAAATGTCCTAGTTCATCCATTTTATGGATACGAATTTTAAGATTTTTAGATTAGCAAAAGAAAGGGATAGATGCCTACATTTATATTCATTAAAACCATGGTGCTAGTGAGATGGTTTGGTGGGTAAGAACACTGCTGCTGCAAAAGACCCAAGTTTATTTCTCAGTACCTATATGGTAGTTCACCAAAGTCTGTACCTGCAGTTCTAGGGTATCTTATGCTCTCTTCCGGCTCAAGTGGGCACCAGACATGCATGAGGTGTACACACATACATGCTAACAAACACTTATACACATTAAATAAAATAAATAATTTTGAATGAAACTGTACCTTATGAAAATTATGAAAATATTATCTAAACATGGTAGGCCAAGTGGCGATCAGAATTTTTTTTAACAATACACACATTTACATTTCTTTCTTCATATTCAGTTTTCAGGATAATATGTACAAACTATTTGACAGTAGGTAGAGTAGTTTCTACAACATTAACAAAGAACACTCACTACATATAACTTCTATGGCTGATTATACACAATGCATTTGAGTTTCATGTGTCCTAATGGTTTGTGAATAACTAGACTGTCATTCCTAGATTACTTATTTGGTGAATCAAATCAGATTAGTGTGCACTTTGGAATTCGGGGGTTGCTCTTGAATTGACTGATTTGATTTAGAAATATAAGATCAAAATATGTGATATGCCTGTGTGAAGATGTTCATGATTTTATGTCCTCGTTCTTTAAAAGAAATGTGTGAATAGTGGTGAGGAGATAGCGATAGCTTCTGTAGACTAGACTGATAACTAACTCCATATATACAGATCTATTAAATAGATTAGAAACTTCATTCAGCAGTTTTGAGCAACTTATTTACAGGAAAGAATAATTATACTCTCAAGCATTGATACTAGTGTTAACGATCTCTTCCTTTAATTAAACTGGTTTTCCTCTGGAAGACTGGCCAATGAATGTCCTTAATCACTGAGCCATGTCAAAAGCATGACGGGGGACAGGAAGAGAGAAAAAGATCAAGTGGGACAGAGAATATAAATGTGCCACATGCCCAAAAAGATTTTGTTGTTGATGATTTGTTTTTATTGTTTTATAAGACATATTCTTACTGTGTGACCCTGGCTGACCTTGATCTTACCTACTTCTGTCTACCGAGTGCTAGGCTTAAAGGCATTTGCTGCCACTCCCACCTGGCAACCAGCTTTGAAATATGATGACACTAAAGCTTAGAGAGAAGGGTTTCATAACTTGATTGTGTGTGTGTGTGTGTGAGAGAGAGAGAGAGAGAGAGAGAGAGAGAGAGAGAGAGGGAGAGAGAGAATTATGTCATATATATATCACTCCCCATCATCTTAACAGATGATTACTATAAGCTATGGCTGAACTAAACTAGAAATAAAGGATTACAATTAGCTATGATCAGTGTTTTGTGGAGTAAAGGCAACATATCTAAATGAGTTACCAATGACTCTTCAAACAGATAAACACAAACTTCATAGATAAAGTTATTAAATAGGTATCAGTAGTTAAAGCTATATCTTTGTTTGCTCTTTGATTTTTGCGTATGGCACACAGGAATCCTGAGTTGTCTTCAAGTAGCAAATTTTTTCCTTTCCCACAAGAATATACATAAATCATTATTTATTAGGCATACTCTTATTTACTTGTGTCAAAATGCATATTTGATAACAAACTTGGAGACAATATAGCTGATATTTTTAGCCAAGTTAATTCTGCTTTACAAATTTCATCAAAAGTAAAATACATTATTTTTTCCACATAATTTATGTACATGGAAACAAGAGTTATTGGTCTATTTTTATTTATACAATTTACTAGACCCCTATACCCCAAGTGCAGGGGTTTATAACTTAGAATCAATAGACAAAGAAGCTCATGTATTTAAAAAAAAATCAAGGCATCTATGGATTTAAAGCCACCTAATTAATTATAATTTATTTTATGCTAATAAAACATTACTTGGAGAAAGAAGTCACAAATTTCATTAAATTGTTAAGGAAGTCTTCAATTTTTAAATGTGTGTTATTTTATAAGTAATTCCATAGGCAATTGTTTCATACACATTTAACTGTATTCTATCAGATAATTCAATCCACCCAGATTGAGGAGACATTTTGGGCTTGGGTTTCCACTTTTAGCTGAGTAGCTACTGGAAATTCTTAGTTTTTGAGAATGGAAGAACAATTTTATTTGTGTGGTCCCTGATAGATTGACCATACTCAACTAGAAGGCCATATATCCAAGAACATTTTGGTAGCACAAACTGTCCTTGATTGGAGTATGGGGTATGTGACAGGATACAAAGTTGGGTGAAAAGTGAAAGAGTAGTAGATCTGGGAAGAGTTGTTGGGTGGAAAGTGAATATGATCAAAATACACTGTATGAAATTCTCAAAGAGTTTGTTTTCTTTAAGCAAGACCTTGTATCAAAAGAACAAGGCAGAAAGTAATAGAAGAGAACACCAGATTCCCCCTTCTGCCTCAAATGCATACCCAAACACATACAATCATGCACATATACATAGACATACATCATGCACATCTACAGCATACACATATCACAGACACACAAATACTCACAAAACATTTTTATATTATATATATTTATATATATATGTATAAATACATCTATATTAGGATATATTAACTATACACAATTTTGTGATTTTAATATGCATACCAATGTATTCATGATTGAATATGGTATCTACATTAAGTATCTAAAAAGAATGCTTTGGGACAGGGTTTTATTATGTACTCCTAGTTGGCCTAGAATATACAGAGATCTGCTTTCCTCTGATTCTACATTGTTGGGATTAATGGGTTGCACCACCATGGCCAGCAAGCTAAAAAGAATTTTGTATAGACAAATACAAACCTTGAAATCAGTTATCTTACTCATATTTCTTCCTTAAATTAAAAAAAAAAATATTCTTTAGTGGAATGGAGCAAGTAATTGGCTCCATTTCTAATGAAAAATTCATTAACACTAACCAGCTATTAATGGAACAGCACGTGTAGCTTTTTCCTGTGATTATCAGAGTTGTTAGCTAGACAATATTTGATTTTATCTGACATGGAGAACATTAATATTCCTTAAAATGCATAGCCAAAAGTTATGGTGAAATGACACAGAATGTGATGGATGTGTGAATTTGGAAACCCATAACTTTTATAAGTTATTAACCACTCTAACATGAGCTTCAAGATTTAGGATCATTTACTGTAATTGTAGCCTTGAAATAAACCATAAATTTTCAATTAATGGGTATAATAAAAGCATATGTATATACACAAATATGTATAATTTGTTGTCTTACTTAATAATATAATATGTTGACTCAAATACGTGAATAAATGTATGTGTTTACTAAGTGAAATAGTTGAATATTAACTTGCTCTCACTACTAAGCACTAGAGAGGATATACAATAATTACTAAGTAACTCATATCTTTTCAAGCAACTCAGTTGCCATACAATAAAAATACACAGTCAAATAAATCAAAGTTTCAAGATGATTACTGCAGGATGCAGCAAGTTCCACTGGAGCTCAAAAAATAAAAAGATAATAGTGGTTTAAGAAGCCTGAGGGAAAGATTTGATGAGAGAAAATATTTTTAGTGAGGATGGTTAGAAACATATTAGTAGTGAGGATGAATAAGATGTTGGGAAAGATAAGAGTGGAATAAAAATGAGACCTTATGTTAATTTATAAAATGTGGCCCACAATATAAACAAGTTTCATGATGATTTCCTTAAAGATTGCCAAGAAATGATTCTGACATTCAATGGAATGGGAATTTCAAGACTATTGTGAATTTATGACTCACAATGTGTTTATGAACAAGATAGTAGTTTTTCAAATGCCTCAAATGAGATGAGTAGTGAAATAAAATGACTAAATACTTTAAAAAGTCAAAGTATTGAGGCTATGGTGATGGCTAAACCAGTATGGGCCAACTGTGTAAACATAAGAACATAACTTCAGATCCCCAACACATCTATAAAAATGAGCCATGGCAACACACATCTGTAAGCCTCACGCTGACAAGGAGCCCTAATTGTGTGAAGGTGGTCCTCATTGGTCAAACAGCTAAGCCAAATTCATTAGCACAAGATTTAGTTGGAAACACTGTCTTAAAAAAATGGGATGGAGAGACCTGCCTATCCACTCTTGACCATCCTGAATCCCCGCCTGCCTGATCTCTGACCCCCACCTCTGGTCCTCTGATGGAGTTCCAGGCTGCTTCCAGAGATTCACCTATCCCTGCATGACCAGCCTGAGTCCCTGCCTGCTGGATCCTTGACCCCCATGGGCAGGCCTCTGCTAGAGGTGAGTCTGGTATCAGTTCAGGTTGAATACACACACACACACACACACACACACACACACACACACACACACACACACACACACACACACACCCTATACTGGAAACTCCCTGGATTGGCACAAATCTCAATCCCCAATGTGTCCTGTCACAGCGAGAGCACTCACGGTACTCTGATACACACACCCCCATGAAGAGCCTGCCCTCCCTACCCTGTGCCATATCCTGCCCACTGTCCCACCACTCTGGTAAAGCACTGGAACAGAGGGCAGATCCAACAATCTTGCCACCATCGGAGTAACATCTGAGCTGCTCTGAGCACACTAGACCTGCCTATTCTTTCAGGACCACACGGAGTCCAAACCTGCCTGGTCACTGACCCCCACCGCTGGTCCTCTCCTGGAGTTCCAGGCCCCTTCCAGATATCCAATTATCCCCGCTGGACCTTCCTAGGTCCCTGCCTGCCAGATCTTTGACCCCCATAGCCAGGCCTCTACTAGAGACCCCTGCCTGAGGAGAGAACTTCTAGACAGCTTAGAACACCCAGGGATACAGACATAGGACTTCTGACCCACCTAAACCCAAGAGAGACCCCACCTTCATCCAATGGAAGAAATGATGGGAAGACAACAATATAAAAAAACACCCAAAAACAGAAAGACAACAATGACACCACCAGAATTTAGGGACTCTACACCAACTAGACCTGAAAACCCCAATGTGGATGAAACAGAAGAGAAAGACTAAAAAATATCTTCATAAAAATGATGCAGACCTTAAAGACATTGTGAGAAAATCCCTTTAAAAATGGAAGAAAAACAAACAAAAATGAAAAGAAATGAACAAATCTCTTAAAGTACAGAAAGCCAAAATAAATAAATAAATAAATAAATAAATAAATAAATAAATAAATAAATAAACTCAACAGGTGAAAGAAACTGTTCAAGACTTGAAAAGTGAAACAGAGACAATAAAGAAAACACAAACTGAAGGAATACTAGAAATAGAAAAACTGGGCAAATGATAGGGAAATACAAACACAAGCATAAAAAACAGAATACAAGAGATGGAAGAGAAACTCTCAGACATTGAAGATACAATAGAGAAAATACATTCATCGACCAAAGAAAATTATAAATCCAACAAATCCCTAACACAAAACATCCAGGAAATGTGGGACATGATGAAAAGGTCAAAACTAAGAATAATAGGCATAGAAGAAGGTGAAGAAGGTGCAGAAAATATATTCAACAAAATCATTGAAGAAAACTTTCCAAATCTGAAGAAGGACATGCCCATGAAAGTATAAAAAGCATACTGAACACCAAATAGACTGAACCAAGAAAAAGACCCCTCAACAGATAATAATCAAAACACCTAATGTACAAAATGAAGAAAGAATATTAAGAGCAAAAAAGGAAAAAGGCCAGGTACCATATAACGGCAAACCTATCAAAATTACACCTGACTTCTCCATGGAAACAATCAAGGCCAGAAGGTCCTGAATAGATTTTCTTCAACTACTACAAGCCCACGGATGCCAGCCCAGGCTACTATACCCAGGAAAACTCTCAATCCCTATAGACAGGGAAAACAAGATATTTAATGACAAAGCCAGATTTTCTCAATATGTATCAACAAATCCAGCCCTACAGAAGGTTCTGGAAAGGAACCCCCAAACCAAGGATGTTAACTATGCTCACAAAGACATAGGTAATAGAACCAAGAGTAAACCAGGGCAAATATACCACCGACAACAACACATCTAAAATAAATGAGCATTAACAATCAATGATCATTTCTTTCTCTCAACATTAATGGTCTTAACTTGCTTTTAAAAAGACACAGGCTAACAGAATGGATATGAAGACAGGATCCATCCTTCTGCTGCATACAAGAGACACATCTAAGCTTCAATGATAGACATTACCTCAGGATAAAAGGTTGGGAAAAGATCTTTCAATCAAATGGAACTAAGAAGTAAGCAGGTGTGGCTATCCTAATATGTAACAAGATAGATGTCAAACCAAAATCAATCAAAAGAGATGAAGACAGTTACTGCATATTCATCACAGGAGAAATCCATCAGCATAAAGACTCAATTCTGAACATCTATGCCCCAAATACAAAGGCACCCACGTTCCTAAAAGAAACACTTTTTTTAATTTAATTTTATATAACAAAGTCCAATTAAATGAAAACAAACATTTATACACAATATTTGGGAATTTGGGCGTCGTTCTTTCCAAACTACTTCCTGCTGGTAAGGGGCGCTGTCTTGGGGGATTCGAAGAAGATTCAGATATCCTAGCTGTAGTCTGTAGGGCTGTTTTGTCCAGCTGTTTGGAATGTAGGATCAGCTTGCACTCTGTTTCAGGCGGTCTGGTGTGATCAAACCACATTAGTCTGTAAGGAATCCACATCTTTTCATTTTCTGTGGAAACAAAAATAGAAATACTTTTCCCCAGTAACTTGTTCTTCAACTTAAATTTTGGAGTCAAATCGTTTTTTTTTTTTAATTTATTATTTTACATGGCGATCCCAGTTCCCTCTCCCTCCTACCCTCCCTCCCCTCAGCCCTCCCTCCCTCCTTCCCTCCCTTTTGCCCTCTCTACCCTCTCCCATGCACTCTAAACACCCTCCCCTCCCAACCCCCACCACAATACAATATGTAGGGGAATGCCATCCAGTTGGGGTCATGTAGATCTGACAGGTCCTGTGAAGTAGGGACTAGGGCTTCTCTCCTATCTCTAGAATAAGGCAGTTATCCCTCCATGGGGGATATGTTTGCAAAGTCCTTTTGTGCACCAGGGATACATCCTGGCTCCACTGCTCAGACCTTCTGGCTGAGACCCATATTCAGGGGGGTCCGAGTCAGTCCCCTGTTGGCTTCCCAGCTATCAGTCTAGTGGCCCTTAGCTCCTCCTTGTTCAGGTAAGCTGTCTCTATGTACTTTTACCGCATGGTCTTGTCCTCTCCATCTGCTTCTGGGTTCTAGTTCGACTCAGTGTTTATGTATGGGTGTTTGCTCCTGTTTTCAACAGGCATTAGTTGAGGACTCCATGGAGAAGTTAGTTGTTGATCTCACTCTCCGGGAAGGGCATTTATGATAGCCTTTCCACGGAAGCTGAGATTGTTAGTTGGAAGCAGTCTTGTAGTTCTCTAGACCTTTCTTTTTGTTCAACTTTATCTTCAAACCAATATTGGCTCCCTCTTTTATGTTCTCTCTCTCTGTCTCTGTCTCTTTCTCTCTTTCCTATTTTCCATTCCCAACCAGGCTCAATCCTCCTGGTCGCACATGCTTTCCTCTCCTCCCTCTCATTTTCTCCTACTTCTCTCTCCATTAGCTGTCCTCCCCCACTTTACCTGAGGTCTGGGGGACTTGTCCCTTCCCAGTTCTGTGAGGGACTTTATATGAATCTCTTAGAATACAACTTGTATCCTAGTTCCTCTGGTGATGTGAATTATAGGCTGGTGATCATTTGATCTAGTTCTAAAATCCATATATGAGTGAGTACATACTGTGTTCCTCTTTTTGTGACTGGGTTACCTCATTCAGGATGGTTTCTTCAAGTGCCATCCACTTGCCTGCGAATTTCAAGATACCATTATTTTTTTCTGCAGAGTAGTATTCCATTGTGTAGATATGCCACATCTTCATTAACCATTCTTCAATTGAAGGGCATCTAGGTTGCTTCCAGGTTCTTGCTATTACAAATAGTGCTGCTATGAACATAGTTGAACAGATGTCTTTGTTGCATTGATATGAATCCTTTGGATATATGCCTAAGAGGGGGATTGCCGGGTACTGTGGTAAACTAATTCCCATTTTCCTGAGGAACCGCCATACTGATCTCCAAAATGGCTGTATGAGTTTGCACTCCCACCAGCAGTGGAGGAGTGTTCCACTTTCTCCACATCCTCTCCAACATAAGTCATCACTGGTGTTTCTAATTTTAGCCATTCTGGCAGGAGTAAGATGGTATCTCAAAGTTGTTTTGATTTGCATTTCCATGATAGCTAAGGATGTGGAGCATTTTCTTAAGTGTCTTTCAGCCTTTTGATTTCCTCCATTGAGAATTCTTTCTTCAGTTCTGTACCCCATTTTTTAATAGGGTTATTTGGTGTTTTGTTGACTAGTTTCTTGAATTCTTTGTATATTTTGGAAATCAGCCCTTTGTCGGATATAGGATTAGTGAAAATCTTTTCCCAGTCAGTGGGCTGCCGTTTGGTCTTGTCAACTGTGTCCTTTGCCTTACAGAAGCTTCTAAGTTTGAAGAGGTCCCATTTATTAATTGTTTCTTTCAGTGTCTGTGCCCCTGGAGTTATGTTCAAAAAGCGGTCTCCTATACCAATTTGTTCAAGGGTACCTCCTACTTTCTCTTCCAAGAGGTTCAATGTGGCTGGATTGATGTTGAGGTCTTTGATCCATTTGGACTTTAGTTTTGTGCATGGCGACAGACATGGGTCTATCTGCAGTCTTCTACACACCCTCATCCAATTGTGCCAGCACCATTTGTTGAAGATGCTGTCTTTGCCCCATTGTATAATTTTAGCTGTTTTGTCGAAAATCAGGTGTTCATAGGTGCATGGATTAATATCAGGATTTTCAATTTGATCCCATTGGTCTACCTGTCTATTTTTATGCCAGTACCAGGCTGTTTTCAGAACTATAGCTCTGTAGTAGAGCTTAAAGTCAGGAATGGTGATGCCTCCTGAAGTTCTTTTATTGTATAGGGTTGTTTTGGCTATCCTGGGTCTTTTGTTTTTCCATATAAAGTTGATTATTATCCTTTCAAGGTCGGTGAAGAATTGTGGTGGGATTTTAATGGGGATTGCATTGAATCTGTAGATTGCTTTTGGTAAGATTGCCATTTTTACTATGTTTATCCTACCTAACCAAGAGCATGGGAGGTCTTTCCATTTTCTGGTATCTTCTTTAATTTCTTTCTTTAGAGTCACAAAGTTCTTATTATATAGATCTTTTACTTGTTTGGTAAGTGTTACACCAAGATACTTTATGTTGCTTGTGGCTATTGTAAAGGGTGATGTCTCTCTGATTTCTTTCTCTGCCTCTTTGTCGTCTGAAAAAATAGGGCTACTGATTTTTTTGAGTTTATCTTGTATCCTGCTAGTTTGCTGAAGGTGTTTATCAGCTGTAGGAGTTCCCTGGTAGAGTTTATTGGGTCGCTTATGTAAAATATCATATCATCTGCAAATAGAGACAGTTTGACTTCTTCCTTTCCAATTTGGATGCCCTTGATCTCCTTTTGTTGTCTTATAGCATTAGCTAGAACTTCTAGTACGATATTGAAGAGATATGGAGAGAGAGGACAGCCTTGTCTTGTTCCTGATTTTAGAGGAATTGGCTTAAGTTTCTCTCCATTCAGTTTGATGTTGGCAGTTGGTTTGCTGTATATTGCTCTTATTATGTTTAGGTATGTTCCTGTTATCCCTGACCTCTCTAATACCTTTATCATGAAAGGGTGTTGAGTTTTTTCAAAGGCTTTGTCCGCATCTAGGGAGATAATCATATGGTTTTTCTTTTTCCGTTTGTTTATATGGTGGATCACGTTGATAGATTTTCGTATGTTAAACCATCCCTGCAATCCAGGTATGAAGCCTACTTGATCATGGTGGATGATTTCTCTGATGTATTTTTGAATTCGGTTTGCCATTATTTTATTGAGTATTTTTGCATCGATGTTCATCAGGGATATTGGTCTGTAGTTTTCTTTCTTAGTTGTGTCTTTGTGAGGTTTGGGTACCAAAGTTATTGTGGCCTCATAAAAAGAGTTTGGCAATAAACCTTCTGTTTCTATCTTGTGGAACAGTTTGAGGAGTAGTTGTATTAGTTCTTCCTTGAATGTCTGGTAGAATTCTGCACTGAATCCATCTGGCCCTGGACTTTTTTTCGTTGGAAGGCTTTTGATGACTGCTTCTATTTCATTTCGGGTTATAGGTCTATTTAAGTTGTTTGTCTGTTCTTGATTTAATTTTGGTAAGTGATAGTTATCTAGAAACTTGTCCATTTCCTTTGAATTTTCAATTTTTGTGGAATGCAGATTTTTGAAGTATGACCTGAAAATTGACTGGATTTCCTCTGTGTCTGTTGTTATGTTCCCCATTTCGTTTCTGATTTTGTTAATTTGCATGTTCTGTCTCTGCTTTTTCGTTAATTTGGATAAAGGTTTATCTATCTTGTTGATTTTCTCAAAAAACCAACTCTTTGTTGCATTGATTTTTTGTATTGTTTTCCTGGTTTCTATTTTGTTGATTTCAGCCCTCAAGTTGATTATTTCCTGGCTTCTGCTCCTGCGGGGTGAATTCGCTTCTCTCTGTTCTAAGGTTTTCAGTTGGGCTGTTAATTCATTTATGTGACTATCCTCTGTTTTCTTCATATGGGCACTTAGTGAAATGAACTTCCCTCGTAGCACTGCTTTCAAGGTGTCCCATAAGTTCGGGTATGTTGTATCCTCATTCTCGTTGAATATTAGAAAGTCTTTAATTTCTTTCTAAAAGAAACACTTTTAAAACTCAAAGCTCACATAAAACCTCACACAATTAGACCTCTAGACAGGACCACCAGTCAGAAACTTAGCAAAGAAACAAAGGAAATAACAGAAATTATGTCTCAAATGGGTTTAACAAACATCTATAGAACATTCCATTCAAATACAAAAGAATATACCTACTTTTCTGCTCTACATGGAACCTTCTCTAAAACCACCAAATACTAGGCAATTTTAACAAACCTCAATAGATACAAAAGAAAAAAAAATTAAAATAGTCCCTGTATCTTATCAGACCACTATGATTTAAAGTTGGAATTCAACAACAACACAAATCACAGAAACACTACAAACCCATGGAAACTGAACAATGCACAACTTCACCATAACTGTGTCAAAGAAGAAACAAAGAAAGAAATTAAAGACTTCCTAAAATTCAATGAGAATGAGTACACAACATACCCGAACTTATGGGACACCTTGAAAGCAGCGCTATGAGGGAAGTTCATTGCACTAAGAGCCCATATGAAGAAAACAGACAATAGTTACATTAAATAATTAACAGCACAAATGAAAGCTTTAGAACAAAAAGAAGCAAACTCACCCTAGAGGAGTAGACTCCAGGAAATAATCAATTTGAGGGAAGAAATCAATAAAGCAGAAACCAGGCAAACAATACAAAATATCAATGAAACAAAGAGTTGGTTTTAGGAGAAAATCAACAAGATAGAGAAATCGTTAACCAAACTAACCAAAAAACAGAGAGAGAACATGCAAATTAACAAAATCAGAAATGAAAAAGGGGACATAACAATGGACACTGACGAAATCCAGACAATTATCACGGCATACTTTGAAAACCTCTACTACATAAAATTTGAAAATTCAGGAAATGGAAAAATTTATGGATAGAGACAAAAAATTTAAATAGACCTATAACCCCTAATGAAATAGAAGAAGTCATCAAAAGCCTCGCAACCAAAAAAGCCAAGGCCCAGATGCCTTCAGTGCAAAATTCTACCAGAAATTTAAGGAAGAGCTAAAACCAATACTCCTCAAATTGTTCCATACATAAAAACAGAATGTTCATTAACAAAATCGTTTTACAAAGCCACAATCACCTTATACCCAAGCCACACAAGGAACACACCTATGAAAGAAAACTACAGACCAATATCCCTCATCAACATCGATGCAAAAATACTCAATAAAATACTGGTAAACCGAATCCAAGACTACATCAGAGAAATCATCCACCATGACCAAGTAGGCTTTACCCTGTGTTGTAGGGATGGAGTAGCATATGAAAATCTATCAACTTTATCCACCATATAAACAAACTGAAAAAGAAAAACTACATGATCATCTTCCTAGATGCTGAAATAGCCTTTGACAAAATTCAACACCCTTTCATGATAAAGGTCTTAGAGTTATCAGGGATAACAGGAACACACATAAACATAATAAAAGCAATATACAGTTAACCAATAGCACACATCAAACTGAATGGAGAGAAGCTTAAGGCAATTACTCTAATATCAGGAACAAGACAAGGCTGCCCTCTCTCTCCATATCTCTTTAATATTGTACTTGAAATCCTAGCTAAAGCAATAAGACAACAAAATGATATCAAAGGGATCCAAATTGGAAATTAAGAAGTCAAACTTTTTCTATTTTTAGATGATATGATAGTTTACATTAGCGACCCAAAAAACTCTACCAGGGAAGTCCTACAGCTGGTAAACATCTCTACTTTACTCAGATGACAAAGGGCCTGAGAAAGAAATCAGAGAAACATCACCCTTTACAATAGCCACAAACAACATAAATTATCTTTGGGTAATGCTAAACAAAAAAGTGAAAGACCTATACAGTAAGAACTTTGTACCTTTAAAAAAAGAAATTAAAGAAGACAGCAGAAAATGGAAAGATCTTCCATGCTCTTGCACAGGTAGGATCAACATAGTAAAAATGGCAATCTTGCAAAAGCAATTGACAGATTCAATGTAATCCCCATTAAAATCCTAGCACAATTCTTCACTGACTTTGAAAGGCTAATAATCAACATTATATGGACAAACATAAGAAGGATAGCCAAAACAACCCTGTACAATAAAGGATCTTCAGGAGACATCCCCATTCCCGACTTTAAGCCCTATTACAGAGCTATAGTCCTAAACAGCCTAGTATTCACACAAAAATAGGCAAGTAGACTAATGGAATCGAATCAAAATCCTGATATTAACCCACATACCTACGAACACATGATTTTTGACAAAACAGGTAAAAGTATACAATGTGAGGAAGAAAGCATCTTCAACAAATGGTGCTGGCACAACTGGATGATGGTATGTAGAATACTGCAGATAGACCCATATCTATCATCATGCACAAAACTCAAGTCCAAATGGATCAAAGACCTCAAAATAAATCCAGCCACACTGAACCTCTTAGAAGAGACACTGGGAGGTACCCTTGAACAAATTTGTTCAGGAGACCTATCCCAAAACATAACCTCTATAGCACAGACACTGAGATTGGCAATTTGTAAATGGGACCTCTTCAAACTGAGAAACCTTTGTAAGGCAAATGATACAGTTGACAAGACCCAAGGACAGCCCACAGACTGGGAAAAGATCTTTACTAATCCTACATCTGACAGAGGGCTGATCTCCAAAATACACAAAGAACTCAAGAAACTAGTCAACAAAACACCAAATAACCCTGTTATAAATGGGGTATAGAACTGAATAGAGAACTCTCAATAGAGAAAATCAAAAAGCCTGAAAGACACTTAAGAAAGTGATCAACCTCCTTAGCTATCAGGGAAATGCAAATCAAAACAACTTTGAAATATCATCTTACTCCTGCCAGAATGGCTAAACTTAGAAACAGGAGGTAAAGCTTGAGCAGCAAGGTAAGTCATGATTTAGAGAGGACATGTCCATGAGCATCCTGCCCATCATCAGTGGGCAGAGTCAGCAGACTGCTCACTTCCAACAATTTTACTTCTGCCAGAATGGATAAAATTGGAAACACCAATGACAACTTATGCTGAAGAGGATGTGGAGAAAAGGGAACACTCGTCCACTTCTGGTGGGAGTGCAAACTTGTACAGCCATTTTGGAGATCACTATTGCTGTTCCTCCAGAAAATGGGAATCAGTCTACCACAGGATACGGCAATCCATGCAACAAAGACATGTGCTCAACTATGTTTAAAGCAGCATTATTTGTAATAAGAGGAACCGGGAAGAAACGTAGATGGCCCTCAACTGAAGAATGGATAAAGGTGTGGCACCTTTCCATAATGGAATAGTACTCTGTGGAAAATAAACCTGGAATCTTGAAATTTGCAGGCAAGTGGATGGAACTTGAAGAAGCCATCCTGAATGAGATAATCCAGTCAGAAATGAGGAACATTGTATGTACTTGCTCATAGATGGATTTTAGACCTAGAGCAAAGGATCACCAGCCTATAATTCACACTTTCAGGGAAACTAGGATACAAGGTGTATTCTAAGAGATTCTTAAAAGGTCCCTCACAGAAGGGGAAATGGAAAAGATCTCCTGAGCATAAGGGGAGAAGGAGGGCAATGAGTAGAAAGGGAACTATGAGAAAGAGAAGGGGAGGAGAGGAAAGCAAGTGGGAATAGGAAGATTGAGTCAGTGGAGGAATAGACAAAAGAAAAGAGAGAGAGATTAAGAGAGAGAGAGAGAGAGAGAGAACATAAAGAGGCAGCCATTATAGATTTGAAAACTGAACCTAGGGAAATGTCCACAGACCTACAAGACTGACTTTAACTAACATTTTTAGCAACAGTGGAAAGTCCACCATAAATGCCCTTCCCTGATAATGAGATCAACCACTAACTTATCCACCATCATGGAGCCTTCATCTAATAGCTGATGGAAACAGAAACAAACACCCACAACTAAACACTGGGCCGAACTGGAATCCAGATGCAGAAAGGGAGGACAATACCTGGATGCAGAAACCCACTGAGATAGCTGACCTGAACAAGGAGGAGCTAATGGGCCCCCAGACTGATAGCTGGGGATCCAGCAGGGGACTTACTCAGACCTACTGAACATGGGTATCAGCTAGAAGGCCTGAGCTGTCTAAGGGACCTCAGACAGTGGAACCAGGATGTATTCCTGGTCCACAAAAAGATTTTGGGTGCACATCCCCATGGAGGGATACTCCTTTAACCTAGAGATAGAAGAAAAGTCCTAGTCCCTACTCCAAATGACTTGACAGATTTAGATGACCCCTCTTAGAGGCCATCACCCTACATGTGGGGGGTGTTCTGGGGGGATGGGAGGGTTGGAAAGAGGGAAATTTGAGAGGTAAGAAGGGAGAGGGAACTGGGATTGATATGTAAAATAAAAATTAAAAAATTAAAAAATTGGGTGGAGAATTATTAATGAAGATACTGAATGTCAACCACTGTGCTCTACATATATGTGCATACATATGTGTATAAACACATGAATATATAAAGTACACATTTTACCTAAAATTACAATTAAAACATGATTATTTGTTTTTCTTATTTTTTATTTTATTTGATTTTATTTTATTTTTGAGACAGTGTTACTCTGTGGCTTTGGATGATGCAACTAGCTTTTGTAGACCAGGCTGGTCTTGAACTCATAGGTATCTGCCTGCCTCTGCCTCACGAGTGCAGGGATTAATGGCATGTACCACCACCACTCAGCTACAAAGTGATTAGTATTAAAGACTACACTATAACCCTGAAAATACTTTTATATCAATGTAGAGTGGTTATACAACTGCTTCTATGTGAAGATCAAAAAGCCAGAAGTATGCAGAATATAGGTTATAGGGATAAAAAATAGTTCACGGCCATTGTGGAAACATCTGGATATTTTCAACAGTGATCCAGGAGTTGCAGCAATTATAAGTTCTGAGCAGAGGTGGGACAACATATAGATAGCAGTACAATTGCTCAACAGAAGACCAAGCAACTAATGCAACTCATTCTTTTTGAAGAGGCAGTGTGTATGGTTTGAAAACAAGACATAGGAACAGGATAAAGATGCTAATGCAGAAAATATAAATAAACTATGCAAGAATTGTATTTATAATTTGCTAAACATTCCCTCATTGCTTTCTGTATGGGTGTAGAGCAGTAACCAATATGGTGTATTTACTTATGTGAGGCTTACATATTAGTCACTCAGCCGATTCTATTTAAAATAAAGTGATGTTCAAGACTAAGATATCTGGACTTCAATCCAGTTGAGTTGCCATGAGGCAAGCATAATGACATCTTTTCAGGGGTCATTTGGTGAGTTTAGTGTTCAACAAGGGCTGAGACCCACTTCACACAGATTAGTCAAATTAGACTGTGTTCTGCTATTAAACAAAATAATCCTCAGTTTTCAGATTTATATTGCAGTGCATTCGTGTCTCTCTCATATTATATATCCAAAACAGGGCATAGGTATGATTTGTTCATAACACTTATGCTGAAGAAGAAACTACCACTACAGATGTTGTCACTCACTATTCCAGATGAAAAGAGTGTCCTGGAGGTTTGCACAATAAGAAATAAATGTTTTGATATAAAAGTGACATATGTATCTTAAATTCACAACACTACTAAAAATAGCCAAGTAGTATCACCCTATTCTAAGAGATTGAGGAAAGGACCTCCTATCATGTTACAGAAAATGATGAAAGCCACAAATGGTCATCAGTCAGCATTTAAATAACCATTTAAAAATAGGCAGTGTCAACCAGTATTAATGATAATAATTGTTCACTACCAATAAAGATAGCCATTGATAAAGCATCAAGACTAAACATAGGGATAAGAATTACACTACTCAACACTAAAAGTATCCACTGTTGAGCAATGTGTTGACCAACACTATAATAACTATTGCCAATGAGTATTAAGGACAAGCATTACTTTGACTTTCAAAATTAAAATGATAATTTGTGATTAACATTAAGGATTACAGCTCAGCATAACCACACTGGGACTAGTCTTCAGTCCAAAGAAGACAGATTTGTAGTTGAAATACCTATGCATCCCATCCAAAAGATAGAGTTAACCTTTCCATCTTTGTTATATTTCACAAATGGTCCTGGCTATGCTTATCATCCAAAACGTGAGAGGAAATTCTTTTATTTTCATACTATCATGAGTTTAATTCCACTGTAGTATGCAACAAATGACTTTCAAATTGTCTATTTTCTTTGCTGAAGGCAGCAACTATGGCTTACCTCTGAATCCCCTGTGTTTGGCATACATGTGGCATTCATTCAAACCTTTTCTATATAAGCCTGAAAAAGCACTATTCCTAAATGAGGCCCAAGATAATAGAGTGAGCCCTACTAATCAGACTTCAAGCTATTCCCACATTCCTTCAAATTATTGCCTCAATATGTTAAGTTTCTTTGCTTTCCTCATGTTAATCTCCATTTAACAAGAACTAAAGAAAGTGATACTTCAGTCAATATTGAACTAAGATTCTGCTGTCAACAGAGGAAGCCTCAAGTTACCATAAGATACAATCTTGTAAATCTCTTAATCATAAATATTAGTGATTCACCACCTTGCCTGATTAGATAATACTTTCTTACACACAGCACTGAAAACCCCCTGGAAATGAACTATGGTAATTAACAGTATTGTCATATTCTGCCTCTTTTATGTGTTCTCTTTCACTCCCTCTCCCACTTTCTTGTGCTCTCCCTCTCCCACATTGCTCTGTAGGGAGCCGTCCCTGCATTCTCCATTACAAGATGGCGCCTGCATCCAGCTGGCATTGAGAGTAAACAAGTCAGTGCGCAGGTGCAGGGTGATTTTCCCTCCCTTGGCCTCTGCCTCTCCCGTGGCGTCATATGGGCCGATGGGCTGCAACCAATCAGGAGGTGATACGTCCAAGGTGAAGGTTGTAAACCTATATAAGGGTTGGGTTTTGGATGTTCGTCTCCGTTCTGTAAGCTTATGCTCTCGTTCTCAAGATGCACTAAAGCTTTACTGCAGAAGGATCCTGAGTGTGCCGCATCGTTCTTGCTGGCAAGACAGTAGCGCGGGACAACCTTCCACACTGTGAATCTTTGCACCTCTATCTCTGTACTTGTGCATGTGTGTTTTTTTGTTTTACTCATCTCATCTCTCCTCCTACTCCCCATATCTATGTGTACCTCTCTTTCTACAACCCCACTTCTCAATGCCTGATAACTGAAGACCACTCTAAGAATGCATCTTCCATTTCTACCTGGATAATAGAGTGAAAAGCAGGACATTGCTCAATGGGAACAAAATTCATTTATAACCAATAAACAGCAGCTGCTGGTGTTAGATAAAAACACTGTCCCTCTACATATTGAAATACTCATGCAATGTTATGTTAATTTCAGACTATAGTGAACTAAGAATATGAAGTACACTTATTGGCATTAAAGGTAACCAAAACTGACCACTGTGCAAAAGGTAAGTAGTATGAATACCCGTCGTGAACCAAGATTTTGGATAAAATTTACCTTGATGGGGATTAGGTTAGTCATTTATGACCAACATCAATAGATGTAGGGATATGGGTTGAAGATGGGGTTAAAGGTGCAAAAATAACATCTTCTAAGACTGAAAAAAATGTAAATAGGCATCTCACTTCTGATGCACTCATGACAGAGATCTGAGTGGATTAATAGCTATCAAGCAGCTAGAGTCTGACAAAGAAAAATCAGGCTAAGAAATGAATTTGGAAACTCTAAGTGGTTCAATTCCCCTCAATTTGTATGTTGCTATTACAGATTTATTTTATTGTTTAGTGACTTGTGTGGGCATATGTGTTAAGAGAGAGAGAGTTCAGCTACCAGTAGAGGTTAGAGACACTGAGAACCACCCCCACCCCATGATGAGAGTTGCAGGTAGTTGTGAACCACCCAGTGTGGATGCTAGGAACTGAACTCAGGTCCTCTGTAGCAATAGCATATTTTCTTAACTCTTTAGCCATCTCTCCAGCATAAACCTGCATGTTTCTCACATTTGAAATTACTTTTTTAAACAAGGTGATGCATCCTAAAAATTATAATAAAAACCCTTTAAGGACTTCGATAGAATAATTTAATGAATACTGGAGGTTTATCATGTCCACCAGACAGGAGGTTTAGGGATTTCTTTTCCAAAACAATCTCTAAAATTTCTATATTATGTTCATGGAAACTGGCACCTATAATCTTAAACAAAAGCAAGAATGTAAGATAGTCATTGGTGGTGCACACCTTTAGTCCCAGCACTCAGGAGGCAGAGCTAGTTCCAGGACAGGCTCCAAAGAAATACAGAAAAACCCTGTCTCAAAAAACCAACCAAACAAACAAAAACAAAATAAAAGCAAGAATGTAGACATAGGTTTACAGAGATGGATATAGAGATAGAGATAGAGATGGAAATAGAGATAGTTTCAGGGAATTCTGGTCTTCATTGCTAGTGTATATATGTACATTCACACACACATACATGCACACAAAATTCAGTTTTCAAAAATGCAGTCATAAGACAAGAAAAGGCACATTCAGGGTGGTATAGAACTTTAAGTCTTTGAAATAAGAATTTAAAGGGACATCAGATTATATAAAGATCTGCCATGCTCTTGGATAGGTAGAATTAACATAGCAAAAATGGCCATAATACCAAAAACAATGTATAGATTCAATGCAATCCCCTATCAAAATCTCAGCACAATTCTTCACAAATCTCGAAAGAGCAATACTCAACTTCATATAGAAAAACAAACAAACAAACAAAAATCACAGGATATACAACCATCTGGAGGCATCACTCTTCCTGACTTCCAACTCCACTATAGAGCTGCAGTAATGAAAAAAGCTTGGTATTACCATAATTGCCATAATTGGCATAAAATCACACAGGTAGACTAGTGGAATTGAATCAAATATGCTGAAATCAGTCCACACACATATGATCATCTGATTTTTAACAAATAAGCTAAAATCATAAAATTGAAAGAAGAAAGCATCTTCAACAAATGGTACTAGCATAACTGGATATCAGCATGTAAAAGAATGCAAATAGATCCATATCTGTCAAAATGCACAAAACTCAAGTCCAAATGAACCAAAGGCCTCAACATAAAACCAACCACACTAAACCTTATAGAAGAGAAAGTAAGAAGTAGCCTTGAATACATTGGCACAGGAGACCACTTCCTAAATATAATACCAGTAGCACAGACACTGAGAGCAACAATTAATAAATGGGACCTACTGAAACTGAGAAGCTTCTGCTAAGCAAAGGACACAGTCAACAAGACAAAATGGCAGCCACAGAATGGGAAAAGATCTTACCAACCGCACCCCTAGCAGACGGCTGATGTCCAAAATATACAAAGGATTCAAGAGGCTAGTCACCAAAACACCAAATAATCCAATTAAAAATTGGGGTACAGAACTAATCAAAGAACTCTCAACAGAGATATCTCAAATGGCTGAAAGACACTTAAGGAAATGCTCAACAGCCTTAGCCATCAGAGAAATGCAAATCCAAACAACTCTCAGATACCATCTTATACCTGTCAGAATGGCCAAAATCAAAAACTCTGATGACACCGTATGCTGGAAAGGATATGGAGGAAAAGGAACCCTCCTCTATTGCTGGTGGGAGTGTGAATATGTATACACATTGGAAATCAGTATGGTGGTTTCTCAGAAAGCTGGAAATCAATATACCTCAAGACCCTGCAATACCACTCTTGGGCATAAACCCAAAGGATGCATACTCACAACACAAGGTCATTTGCACAAGTATATTAATAGCATCATTACTCATAATAGCCAGAACCTGGAAATAATGTAAATGTCTTTCAATCAAAGAATGCATAGACTATTCTGTAGAAAAAAAAAAACAACAAAACAATGGAATCTTGAAATTCTCAGGCATATGGATGGAACTTGAAGAAACCATCCTGAATGAGGTAACCCAGTCACAAAAAAGGAACGTGGTATGTACTCACTCATACATGGATTTCAGACATAGAGCAAAATATCACCAGCCTATAATTCATACTGCCAGAGAAACTAGGATCCAAGGAGGATTCTAAGAGATTCATACAAGGTCCCTCACAGAAGGTGAAAGGTGCAAGCTCTCCTGAGCATATTGGGGGTGGAGGGGCAGTGAGTGGAGAGGGGGCTAGGAGAAAGAGAAGGGGAGGAGAGGAAAGCACATGGGACTAGGAAGGTTGAGTCATGGGAGGAATTGACAAGAGAGAGAGAGACCATAAAAGGAGGGAACCTTTATAGGTTTGAAGAAAAAACTGACTCTAGAGAAATGTTCAGAGACCTACAAGACTGACCCCAACTAACAATTTGAGCAACAGTGCAAAGGTTACCATAATTGCCTTTCCCTGATACTGAAATTGATGACTAACTTATCCACCATCATAGAGCCCTCATCTAATAGCTGATGGAAACAGAAACAGACACCCACAGCTAAACACTGGAATCCAAATGCAGACAGGGAGGACAAGACCAGGCTACAGAAACACAAGATCTTAGTAAATTGGGAGCATGGGAGGCAGAGAGGAGGGTGGAAGAGGAAAGACAAGTAGGAAAGAGGATTGGAGAAAATGTATAGCTCAAGGTTAATTAATTAATTAAAAAGAAATTATTATAAATAAAAACGTAGTCATAAATAGAATCACTATATACAACAACAAAAAATACTAACATATATTTATGATAATACACCATCCTCCAACTAAGATCTTTTTGATGCAGAAGCATTCTGACTTACTAATAAAAAGATTCCTTTACTCAAAACATAGCTCTTAGAGACCTGGGATGTCTTTACATTACCCTGGCCCCATAATTATAGCTTTTCTAGAAGTAGGCACTGGATCTAAGCCAGGACAATTTAAGTTCTCTTTCATGACTTTTCTAACTAGCACTAAAAGCAAATGTCCCAATTTTAGGTTGAAAGTTATAGGATATAGTAATTAAAAGAAATTTGCAGCCATAATTCCTGACTTGTAGAGGAAAGTTATATTTTAAGGAAATAGTAAAGCCAACAGGAAAGTATCAAACACAATAATACTGTAGATAGTGTTTACAATGGGCATGTCAACATCCTATCCAGAGCCTTTTGGTAGCCTCTTTAACCATTTCTGTATAACACCTTCCAAGTTCCTCTCCACTCTTTCCTCATATCAGTTGGCTCTGTTAGGATGCCATTCTGAAAGAAGCTAGAAGTCTTTTGACTGATATTTGGAGCCCAGAGTGCTTAGCAGTATGTTTCTCTAGGCTGTGGTTAGTAAACAGCTGATTGATTGGCACAGGTATATGAAAAGCAAGCTGCCTTTACCTCCAGGGAGGAAACTCAGAGTTCCTTTGGACACTTAAGAATTCCACTGACAGATAAGCTTGATGGTAGGGCTTCACTAGAAGCCTTGTTTGACTCTTGCTCTTTCCTGCCCTGCTTCCCACTCTCTTTTATTGGTTTGTCTAAAATACAATATTGGACAGCATTCAAGTGAGTCACTTCTCTAAATTATCTCTGCGCTCTTCTGCCAGAGTTTAGTTAATATGCCCTGTGCCATTCTTTTTGTTTCACTTTTATTTTAATCACAAGTTGACAAGTTATGATTGTGTATATTTATAACATGCAAAATTATGTTTAATTTATAATAAAATGGGGAATCATTACATCAAAATAATTATCATCTGTCACATTAAATACCTGTCACTTTGTAGTGACAACATTTGAAATATTTCTTTGCACTCTGTTTCCTTTTCAGAGACTTGCACAAAAAGGGATTCTTTTATTTAGAATCAAGAGACCTAACTAACAACTGAAGCCTGTTCAATAAAATATAATGTCAACTAAAATGATAACTTTATGGACCATGTTGATGTGAGTAGAACATTTGTGAGCTTAACTAGATGAATTATTTGTATTGACTGGCTTCTTGATTTTGACAGACAACTTCATGAATAATAAAATCAATTTGTACATCTCAATACAGTCATATTTACCATTTAACAGTCTTTGAAGCAACACAGTATAGAAGACTTGACTATGTTGATCCATGTACTTTTATAGAAACTAGTTTACTGATGCTGATTATAAGAAACATTTTGACAGCCACCATCTGGAATGAAGATTAAGTGAATATAAGCTGCAACATGACTTTAGTATTTTTATGATAACCAGTTTATTGAGTAGGTTACAGAAATATCTCTCTATAAGTATTCATCAGGCACTTAGATGATTTACTCAAACTTTTCTAGTATTTCCCCTCCGATTTGAAAGGAGAAAGCACAAAAACTAAAAGCCTAGATTAAATGAGTTACAGATTCAGAACTAATTAGTGTCTGATAAAAGCTATTCCACCATGACCATGATTTAAAGAACAAGCAAAAAATTGGACTCTGGAAAGAGAGTCCATAATTACTATGACAAAGAAACAGCATCTCAGTGCCAAATTAAAAATGTAAGTGTTCTACATTTTCCCATGAGAAAAATCTCCATAAGATTTCCGTTTACTCACATAAATAATCTACAGGGTAGTTATTAAATACTAAATTTAATATTAGAAAAGAGGACTCGTGCAGAATTTATGTCTAGTTGCTAATGACTAATCTGATACAAGGTGAAATGACAACCTAGATACAATGGCAGCTCACAAATTCAAGCACACTATTACTTCCTGTACAATTTACAGTGGAACTGAAAATGTGGGAGAGTGGTCATCTCTCTATTGTAAATAATGCAGACATAATTTTCCTAGTGAAGCAGATAGAAGATATGATGTCAATGCCTAATATCCTGATTCGCTGGCAAATGAAATTTCTTCCTACAAGACATCTCCCAGTTCATATTTTCTCCATAGGGGAAACACTCAAAGGGTTTATGTGTTTTTTCTGTTTAGATGGTAGTATTCCAACTCACACAATCTTTCATTCATCCAATCAATGTTTCTATATGATCATCTTTCGGAACTTAGAGCATTTTGATTATAAAGAAAGCAGGTGATAAATGAAACAGAGACACCAAGAAGAATACCTGATATATTGTTACCATTTGACCTTGGGCTGAAGTAAAAAGCAGAATTTTACCAGGCACACCGAAAGAATGAACTTCTTCAAGACAAGAGAACTTGACAAGCAAAAATCTGGAGGGTGTGGAGTTATATGAAATAAAAACAGATACGCCAATAGGTATTTCTTGGGGACTGATGGCTATGCTATTCAGACTCCCAATATCTGTCTAGAATATCTTCAAAATATAAATACAAATTACAATAAAATATAAATTATATCAACAATCAGTAGTGGTACATGCCTTTAATCACAGCACTCTGGAGGTAGAGACAGGTGCAGGTGGATTTCTATAAGATTGAGGTCAGCCTAGTCTATACAATGAGTTCCAGGATAGGCTCCATAATACACAGAGTAATCCCATCTCAATATATATATATATTGTTGTGTGTATATATATATATATATATATATATATATATATATATATATATATATAGTTGTGTGTGTCTGTCAAGACAAATTACTTTAAATTACAATAAAATACTCTTACTTCATCATAAAATGGTATTTCAGAATAAAATATCAAATCAAGGCCAGAATATTTGCAATATAAATTAAGTTTGGTTTTATGTCTCTATAATGCACCAAACTGAAGTAACCTGTACATCAAGAAAGATCATCTACCACAGAGAGAGAGGAAGTATAGTCGTATTGTTGATTATCATGTGAAGGAGGAATGTTCTGTATTCTTGTGCTTTACTTAGACTACACTCTGAATGTGCAAGATTTCTGGGTCCTGCATACAACAGGCTGGTAGGGATAGGCCTTCTAACAGAAAGGAAAAAAAAATCCAATTTAGTCTGGACTGGCCTTACTGGATAAAACTGTTCAAATCTGTAACTCAATGGAAGAAAGGATGTTTAGGCACCAATTGGCATGTCTTAAGGACTGAAATGTTCCTGTAAATTTGTAAACTCAAGACAAAGTCCTCAAAAGTTTGAAATTGTTCCCTGCTCTTTTGTTTATATTTGAAGTGTCTTATATTCAAAGTCCTTGAATTCAATAAGAGTTATTGAGGGTGTCCTATATGTGACTCTTGACAAATAGTTTCAGCTATGGCCTTCTCAAGAGAGCATGAAAGAATCATCTCTGAACCATAGGGTAAAGCTGGTCCATGTTCCTAAAATGTCAATTTCACTTCACAGAAACCCATTTAAGATGTTTCAATAATAAAATTATAGTGAGTATAATATGAATTATTGTATAGAATTCACTTAACATTTTATGATAAAATAAGAAACTTGAAAGATTTGAGTTTTCAATAGCATCCCTTGTACTCACTGACATTAGTTGAATACTAATGGAGAAATTTGAAAGGCATTTCTTTATTTAATCTTAACCAGGGTGTGATGCCTTCTACATTTGTAAAGGCTGTGGCTTTCTCACAGAAGTTACTAATTCACCCGAAATGTTACAATTTCTGTAATTAGAAATTTGCTACTGATGTTTAAATCTCAGTTTGAGCAGAAATAAATTTAAGACAAGAAAATGAGGGCCAACCTTAACTTCTCAGCAAGTATTATTATATATTAGCACTGATGTTTCAAACTGTCATCTTATTCCAGTTTCTGTCTAAAACAATTTTTAAAAGCTTCTCAAACAATGTGCTCCACACCTACTAAAAACTGAAAAGTTTAAAGTTTCTTATATAGAACAATTTCAGGATTTAAGATTTAGCCTAAGCATTGACTTGTCTTTAGAGAAGCAGTATAATTTTTCTTCTCTCATATATTACATCCTAACCTCAGTTTCCTCTCCCTTTACTCTGCACAGTCCATCCCCCTCAGCTCTCTCCCAGATCTTCTACTCCTCTGTTTCCCTTCCAAAGAAAGAGAGATAGAAAGAAAGGAACTAAGGAAGGAAGGAAGGAAGACAGCATGCCTTCCAAGGATATCCACTGATCATAATCTAACAAGATAAAATAAGACTAGCCACAAACCAATATGAAGAAAAGGGTCCAAGATCAAGCAAAAGTCTGAGATGCCCCCTCATCCAACTATTAGGAGTCCCACAAGAATACAAAACTACACAACCATATGCAAAGGACCTAGCTCAGACCCATAGAGGCATGGTGTGTGTTTGTTGTTTCAGTCTCTGTGAGACCTATGAGTCCTGCTTAGTTGATTATGTGGGCCAGACCCCTCTGGTTCCTACAATCTTTCCTCCTTCTCATTTGTGGGTTTCCCCTGGCCCCACCTAGTGTTTGGTCGTTGGTCTCTGCATCTGTTTCCATCAGTTGTTTTGTGAAGCTTCTCTGATGACTATTGGGCTCCAGTGATCTAAGACTATAGAAGAATATCATCAGGAACCATTTCTTTGTCTTTTTGTGTGTGACTGTGCAGGAGAATAGGCGGTCTTGCCTCTGGTTCCTGGCCATCCATGCAGTGTAGGGCATAGGCTCCCTCTCTTGGTGTGGGCCTCAAGTTGGACCAGTTATTGTTGAGATCATGAACTATGCCTGGACCAGGCAAAGCCAGAGGAAACTCTGGTAGAGGTCTGTAGTGGACTTGATGTGCAAATCAGTCCTCTGACCTGGGTATAGGAGCAAAAGAGGAATGAAACCATCTAGTAGCTGGTTCCCTCCAAAGTTTCCATCAGGATAGCTGGTGCCCTCACAGAAACATACACACACACACACACACACACACAGAGAGAGAGAGAGAGAGAGAGAGAGAGAGAGAGAGAGAGAGAGAGAGAGAGAGAGAGAAATCTGCAGTTTTACCTGTTAAAGAAAATGATTGGAGATCTTGGGCCTGAAATGGTGAAGTAGTATTTAGCTGCTATCTTACAGATGCCAATTTCTCATACAGTGGGTTTGTAGTTATAGCAAATTGGGAGCATGAGGGAGGGGAGGGGGAGTTAGGAGGAAGAGGAGAGGAGGGGAGGACATGAGGAAGCAGGAAGATTGAGTAGAGGAAAAATAGAGAAGAGCAGGAAAAGAGATACCTGAATAAGGGAGCCATTATAATTTTAAAGGGAAATCTGGCACTAGGGAACTGTCTAGAGATCTACAAGGATGACCCCGACTAACAATCTGAGCAATCGTGGAGAGGCTACCTTAAATTCCCTTCCTGATAATAAGACTTATGACTACCTTATATGCCATTCTAGAGCCTTCATCCAATAACTGATAGACACCCACAGCTAAATACTTAACTAAACTGAAATCCAGTTTTAGACAGAAAGGAGTAATGAGCAAAGGGGTCAAGAACATGCTGGAGAAACTCACAGAAACAGCTGTGGGGGGAGCTTATGGATCCCAGACTAATAGCTGGGAAACCAGCATAGGACTGAACCAGATCCCCTCCCTGAAAGTGGGTGTCAGTTAGGTAGACTAGGCAGTCTATGGGGCCTCTGGTTGTGGATCAATTTTTATCGCTAGTATACAAATGGACTTTGGGAGCCATCCCACATAGAGGTATACTCCCTCAGCCTAGACACATGGGGGATGGCCTCTCCTTCCCTGGAGAGCAGAAAGGGGATGGGATGGGGGTTGTTGTGGGGCAGGGGAGGAGGGGAGGGAGAAGGAACTGGGATTGACATGTAAAACAAGCATGATTCTAATTTTAAAAAAAAATAAAATAAACATGAGTATAAGATAACAAAAACCAATAAACAAATTCCCCAGAAGCTGTTTCATCCCAGAGGTAGACACTTGCCATAGCAGAGAGGGGTGCTGTGACAATGTCTACAGTCTCCTTATCTGTACCTCTACACTCAGAAGCAGCCATCATGAAGCCAGGAGTTCACAGGACAATATCTGAATCTCTGCTAAGAGTTGAAAATGACCAAAACATATTACTGAAACCTTTCCCTATATGTTATAAAGCTCCAAGAGTTTCAAAAGAGTAATCAGAGAGATTCTGTGAGTTTAATTTGATCTTGCTAGGAGACCAATTCCTGGTAATTTGAACAAAGTAATTTTCCCAGAATCCCCTGCTCATCCAGTTTTCTCTATCTCCCTAAAATTCTCCTTCTGTTTTCTACTTAAGTAAATAATTTTCTTAGTATTATATTAAGCCAATTCTGCCTGTGTTTCTTTACTCGGCAATAATCAAACATATTTGCACACCCACACTTCATATCCTTTGATGAACATTTTATCTGAAAAAGTTTGTATTTCATGATGAACTGATTAGCTGGCATCAATCTGGCATCTGATAGGAGTATAACTGAGAGTATATTTTAGTTTGTCTTATTAGAAACTCTATTGTTTCCCCCATGTTCCACTTCCAGAACAAATGGACACATTATGAAAATGGAATGGAAACACTGTATTTCTGAGAAAGCAACAGTGTTGTTGGAGTCCTTTTAAAACAGAAAGAAGTAGAAATTATGCAACTCCTCATATAAGCTACAGTGTGGAAAAGAGGAAGAAACATAATCATAACTATTGCTTGAAGTTACCATAGTCACCACCCATTCCCTACTAGCAAGTCATATGTAGGTGTGGGGAGTCAACTGAGGCTACTGCAGGCTTGCATATCAATAAGTTGAAGATTTCTTACTAGGTACAATGACATAATAATTATTAATTTAAAAATTTATTTAAATTATGCAAAGAACAAGATGATTACTGTAGCAATTAGAATAAAATACCCCCACAAATCCATAGGGGTGAGTACTATTAGAAGGTGTGCCTTATTGGAGGAAGTGTATCTTCAGAGGTAGGCTGTGCAGTCTCATATATGCTCAAGCCAGGCCCACTGTGTCAGTATCTTCCTGCTGCCCACAAATCAAGTTGTGGAACCCTCAAATACATCTCCAGCCGAATATCTGTCTGAATGCCTCTATGATTCCTGTCATGGAGATAATGGACTAAACCTCTGAAACTGTAAGCCAGCCCCAATTAAATATTTTCTTTCGTAAGAATTGCCCTGATCACAGTGTCTCTTCACTGCAATAGAAAACATAAAATAATTACCAAAATCACTACCAAAGCTGATTAAAAATATGAGTCAAATGAGAACAAAATAGTGGCATTGGCTTTATATATACTTGACTGCCTTTGTTAGAGTGGTCATGCTTTCTGCTTAATTATCTGCACAATTTTGTTTCATCTGTCTAAGTATTCTACACTTGTTAATGAAGAACTTTCTACACATCTAAAGTTCAAATCTAATGAAATCTGTCTGGGGATATCTTAGACTTATGAGGAAAATATAATGCAAAAAGTAGAAATATGTGTAAAATGATCAAACTACAAACAATTTTTAATGATTTTTTGTTTCATAACAGAGATTGTCTTTTGGACATATCTACTCATTAACAAAAAGGAAACATTTCTACTTCAGGTTATATAACAAAGAAGCTCTCTATATCAATTTCCTAACATATACTCCCTTAAATTATGAGCTGAAGTGATTTCCTTTTAGAAAGATCAAGACAAAGTCAAAAGCAAATAGCATGTGAGTCTTCTTGGCAGAGAATTTTGTTCTTTAACTATAATGAAGAAAGCCAGGAAAATACATCACTTCTT